>NW_023458561.1:67515889-67556169 GCF_013731165.1 Rhagoletis pomonella | reverse complement strand
TAACTCCTTGTAAAAGTCCCACATATGTAAGCTTATTGAAGTGCTTTGGCGAATCAAGCGAGTGATCAAACTGCCGAACGGTCTAACCTGCAATACAAGGAAATCGAATGAACTGGCCGGCCAAATGGCAACTAACTATCACCGGCTAACTGACTTCCTAACTAACACCGGCTAACTGACTTCCTAACTAACACCGTAACGAAGCACTGTGTTTAGTGTTGCACTTGGTTCGCTTGGTTGCTGGAAAAGCGATACTAATGCGCGCGCATGCGCACAACGATGCGAATTTCTCCATAAAAAGGCATTACTTAGCTGGCCATATTTAGCTGCATGCTGTTGGTCAAGTTGGCGATAATGAGCACTAAAGACCCCAGACCAGCCATGAGACAATAAAGCTGCGCTGCGCTGCGCCATGCTGTTGTTGTAGAAGGCGCAATGTTGCAAAACTTGTTGCAGCAGTTGACCGAAACGCCTCTATTTATATGGCTGTTAGCTGTGCACGTATCTATAACAAATATATGTACATATAATACTCGTATAAAAATATGTATGTGTGTATATATATATAGAGTAGGTATGTTGTTTTCGCCTTACTCGCCAAATCACATTGAAAGTATTTAGCATTACTTAATCATAAATTCTGCAAATTGAAAACATAAATTCCTTACTGTGTTTGAGCGTTGTGATTAATCGCTTAATCAGCGCCCTTTCGGTATAGCGCAACAACAAATGAATTGCCAACATAGAGATGAGCTTAAGCCACTCACTTAGTACTTCTGCTAGACATACACAAATAGTTAAAGCGATTTGTGCGAATGCCTACAGCTGGCATACATACATACATACCTACATAGGTAATGCTTTTGCGCTTGAATCGGTAGTAGATATGCTACCGTTTTAGGTATTGTGCAGGTGTAAAAGGCGGCATTTGAGTGCAATTTTTTTTCTATCGCTTATCTAACACTTAGAGCAACTCAGCACTGCCAATCTAAATCCATCATTCACTTCCATCAGCTTTTGGTTAATGTGTATGCGTGCTTGTCACAGCTTCAATTGACACTAGCGCAAATACCAGCGGGGATTAGTTGCCTTTACTGAAATCGCTTAACTTAGCGTAAATGGCTTCATTCCGATGTATTTAGTCTGATTGTATTCGCAAGAGTAGCGAGTTTTGAATAAGATCTCATCAGCGATCTACAATTGTACATACATACACTAAAAGTATACAAATTCGCGCGCGCGTGTGTGATAATCTACTGCTGGACCAGTTATCAAACACAGTCGGCCAGCTGCATGAGATTAATTGACAGACACAGGTGTGTTTTGACAACTAAAACAAAAAATTTATAAAATGTGTCATAAAATAATATTGTAATCGTGAGTTTTTATATACATACATATTTAAGCTTTAAGTTTTTCATATGTAAGTATGTATTTAACATTTCCAATGCTTATTTAAATTCATTTAATTAATTAAATGCTTTAGTTTTTTTTTTTGAGTCAAAATATTTTATAAGAACGAACGAGCTTTGCGCCTAGGAATGCATTGGCTATTTATTTGTGTAACATATGAAAATAAGTCATAAACCCATCCAAAGGAGAAATGAAGGTCAACATTTTTTATATAGACTAGTAATTTTTAGCAAAAAAAAAACCGACTTCAACTCCCATATAAAAAAATATATATATATATATATCTCATGATCCGCTGATCGGATCTTAGCGAGATTAGTATGGGACCACCTCTGAGACACTACCTTTCCGATGCAAAAAGAATTATCGGAAAAAGAAGAATCGGTTGACGCGGTCCAAAGTTATGCATACATAAAAAAAAAAAAAAAAAAAATATTCCGACGAACTGATAACCTCCTCCTTTTTTGGAAGTCGGTTAATAAAAGGTGATTTGTTCAGGCTCTGGTAAGATATTAAACAGCCACCTCTTCGTTGGACAGAAATTTTAGCTCCGTCCACATTGGGTAGAACCTCTCTATGTCATTTGAAACCAAGGGAGGTTTTAGACAAGGCGACCACCTTTCGTTTCACTTCTTCGGTCTGATGCTAAGAGACGTAATGCGAAATCCCAACAGGGCATAGAACGATTGTTCGCGTAATGGGATACTCAAATCTCAAAATCGTCATACCGTCATTTTATATTGGGCCGAACAAAGATGAAAAGGGTTTGGGGACTTTCGAGAGAATTATTCTGCGCAAGATCGATGGCTTTGCTCGCATGCGGCATGGGTGCGGAAGAAGATGGTATGACGAAATATACGAGCTTTTAAACGATGAAAGCTCAGCCCACACCGGCTAGAATGAATGGCAAAGACTTGAGCAGTTTGACAAACTCCATTTTAATAATCTTCGTTTGTCTAAAAAATGATTTAAGTATGTACATGCATACAGACTTGCGTGATGCATATATTGGTAGATACTAACACACCGAAAACACGAAAGTATAAATATTCATAAACTTAATTTGACATTCGACTTTAGACGTACTTTTTAGAATTTAGCAACTTGAACTACTACCTCATGCAATCTTATCTACAAATGAACATTAAATCAAATGGTAAAAGCACAGCAGCCATTGGGGCTCAACCTTAGTTATTGTTTCGGTTAGTCAGTCAGAATTTCACCTTGACAATTGTTGATCAAATGTTGCCGCCATCAGAGTTGATCGTCATAGCCGGCGGCAGTAGCGGCGGTAATGGAAAACGTGTTGTTATTACGGCCAAATTCCACACATACATACATACAGACAGATACAAACGCATTCATTGCTATTTCGTATTGTTGCATTTGCTGTTGTTGTTGGTGTTATTGTAATTTTCATTGTTATTCTTGCTACTACTGTTGCTGCAATCAAAGCATGCAACCGAAAAAAATTGTCATTTCGCAATGTGAGTCACCGCAATAAAGGCAAAGGAAACAACAAATTGTTTGATACATACATTAGGGCGGGTCATTTTTTTTTGGACGATGCGCGTATAGCACAGGAAGATACTACGTGTAATTCTAAGCAAATTTGCCCAAAGAAACCATGGGTCTAAAACTAATTTGGAGTTTGCGAAATTGCGAAAATGGGTTTTAAAAAAAATAAATTTAAAAATTTTCACTTTTGCGCCCTCTGGCGGAAATTAAAAAAAAAAAAACCAACCACAGATATGAATTCCTTATACCAAAAAACCTCTTAAAGTTTGTTTTTATACAAAATTTAAGCAGTTATTTACGGTACTACGGTGAAACGCAAAGAAACCTATTTTCGCAATTTGACAAACTCTAAAATGATTTTAGTCCCATGGTTTCTTAGTGCTATACGCTCATAATCGAAAAAATCTTCTATACAAATTGATCCGCCCTAAAATACATTTGTACACAACATTTTTTCACAAACTATGTACGGCGAACGGTTTCAAAAGGCGTTATAAAAAATTAAGAATTCTAAAATGAAATTAGAATTTCAAAATATTGTTTGAAGGTTGTATCGCTCTTACCGCTCTGCTGTTTTTTTTTTTACTTTGGCTACTAATTTTATTGCTAGCGCACTTTTTACTACGAGTATTATAATTCGGTGTCTTTGGCATGCTGTCACTATTGCTTGAGCTGAGTACTAAATACTGAGCTGATGATTCAAGCTTTTCCTCTATTCATGATTTTAGATTTTTAGTGCTGTGTAGAATTTATAGCAGCGAATTTTGTTGCACGCTAGAATTCCATTTTTATATGTAAGTATGCATGTATGTACATATGTATGTATGTATGTATATGTTTGCATGTGAACGGGCTGTTGTAAAAAACATTATTTGATAGAAATCGTAAAAACAGCAGCGGCATGGAATTTGAGATACAACGGGCATACACATCCTATAGTATGCATACATATGCATGTACTATATAGTATCTACATACAGCTGCGGTCAATAAGATAGTAACAAAATTCAAAACGATATTGTTTGCAATTTATGTTTATTTATTTATTTTTAATAGTTTTCATTTAAAACATAGTACGATCTGTAACAGAAACTACATAAAAAAAAATGTTCAAAGCTTGTAGAAAGTTCACAAGAATTAAACAAACTTAGAAAAAAATTGCATCAAAAATTACAAACTTTTTATTAAGGATTTTTAAATAATTTTCGAGTATGCAAGTATGCTACAAAAGCCCATTCAATTTTAGTTCAATATAATACAAGTTTCAAGTCACTAAAGATTACTGTTGATTTTTTAGAATTTTTGTTGTCGAGGGTGTTGAGTATTTTCTTCCATATAATGTATGTATGAATAAAGTCTATTTTTAATTGTAGGTATGTAAGTATGTTTTTATATACATACTTATATTATACATATCTGTATATACAGCCAATACCATGTACATATGAAAACTTAAAAGTACATTGTTTGGCTAAATAAATGTGCATGGGAACAGTTTCCGGAATTGACATTGTTTCACGTATTGAAAATTTGCGCGCTTGTAAAAACAAACAAAAAAAAAAACAACGAGAAAAAGCTGAATCCGCACAAGTAAATAGAAACAAATACAAAGTAAAGTAAAACTTTTCAAGCAGAAAAAAAGTCACTTGCTCCAAACGCCATGCAAAAACCTTGTAGCTAAAGTTTGACGTGAAAATGGACAAGACGCATGAGTGTACTATGTACATATAAATATTTTCACGCGATATGTAGTCAAAGTACATAGTTGTATGATTTAATACCTTTGTAGGAGTATAAAGAACATGTGTATCTACATATATAATACAGTAAGTGTAGATACATATGTATGCATATACATTCCATTGTATACTTAGTTGAAACTACCAATAGAATTTTATAGACTTTTGGCTTATAGCCATATAACATACATATGTATATTTGTATGACTGTTTACTGTCAGTGAACGGATGTTGCCACGTCAGGCACATCCGCTACGTTTAGGTTGCATTTTAATACAAGTTTTTTTTTGAAGTAAGGAAAATATTTCAAAGGAAACACATTCCCATACAGAAGTACAGGTTATGTACATGTATGTATATGTGTACATATGCACCTAAGTAAATCGATAATGCATATGTAAGTGCATTAGACTGGGTCGCGAAAAAAGTTTGTATTTACCCACCCTAAGTTGGAAGCTTAAATGAACAGGATTTAAGCACTTTGAAAATTTTCGCCCTTGTGACGTTCTAAAAACAACAACATCGGAGTTTTGTTTCTGAAGTATTTTGTTTTCTTTTCTTTTTCGATTATTCACGAATAATCGTGAAATTTGTTTTTTTTTTTATTTTTTCGCTAAAATATAATCGTTATAATGTGACTTATTTTTCGAACATTTTTAACCATTTATTATCAATTTCAATTTGTTACGATTTAAAAAATTAAATATGAAAGTTACGGTTTTAATATGTTCCAAAAATCATAAAGTAACGGTTAAATTTGATTAGAAAAATAAAAATCCCATTTTAACGGTTAACCGTTACGGTCCCTGGTTGTGTATTGTTGCAAATATATTTTTAAGTACCATATATCACCCGTTAAAATATTTGGATTTAGATTCTTTAGCCGCTGTTTCTAAATGTCGTCACCAACAGAATGGAAGTGTTAATAATTGACGGAAATGATTAAAGAAGGGCATCTGAGTAAAATAAAAATATAGAGTGCAGTATTCTTTCAAGTTACCAGAAATATTAATTAGGGTCTGCAAAATCTGAATAGATTTATAAAAAACCAGAATCCTCAATGGCATAACGTTGCTTATTTTGTTAAAAGGAAGCACATTCACATTCATTCTCCTCTAGTCACTCTTAAATAGCTCTGGTATCTACCACCGGGTCTATGCAGATGCTGCTGCCTCTTTCGCCACGGGACGACTCCTCGAAAGTTGCCTTTTCTGAGGATATATTTCTCCCGAAAAAAAATAATATTAACTAATAATCAGGCATATGATCATTTGGCTAGATGTACCTCAGAACGGGAAAGGGTGACAGCGGTCCTCATTTAGCAGACGTGACTGCTGACTGTTGTTCTCTAATGGTTTAAACAGAGGACCGGGACAGTGGTTGGACGCTTGCATCGTTAAGGGCGGACCGGTTAGCATACACTCGCGTACACCCTTGTTTTTTTTATAAATATTCACAATGTTATGCAAGATATAATCTTTTTGTTATTTTTTTACAAACATATGGTTCATGCTATATATAAAATCATATATATAAAAGTATACAAAATTAAGGAAAATTTAACGAATTTTCATCAAAATTTAAAATTTTTTACTCAGATTTTCTGGTATGCAGTTTTATAGCTCATTCAATTTTAGTATAACAATGTACAAATTAGAAGTGGCTAAGAGCTCGCGTTGATTTTTAATATTTTTTTTTTGCTGGCGGCCTAAAAAATCGGAGTAAAAAGTTTAAAATTTTGGTGAAAATTCGTTAATTTTTCCTTAATTTTGTATAGAGTTGGAAACTTGTATTTATATGGTTTTTTGTATGGCATGACCAATATTTTTGAACAAAAATAACAAAAACAAGTAAGAAAGTCTAAGTTCGGGCGGAGCCGAACATGAAATACCCGGCGCAATTATTAAATATATGTTTTCCACCTTTCCGAAAGCTACCGCTACACGATAAGCCGGGGTGTATAAATTATTTACTTAAAATTAGCGTCCTTAAACTTCGAAATATTGCAGTTTCAAGCATTTCTGAAATATACCGTTATATGAAAAGCGATCGTAATTTTAGTCCGACTTCAATAATTTTCAACGCTTTGCTTTTATGTGCCAAGCACAATAACCATACCGAGTTTGGTTCAAATTGCTAGAACGGTTAGCGAGATACATATATGTGATCATAAGTGGGCGGTGCCACGCCCATTTTGCAAAATTGTATCATAAGCGTATTTCTTGGTAAAAAGTTGTTGCAACCATCAATTTTGAATAAATTAGCTTTAATATTTACTGATTTATCGAGGATTTCGTATTTTTCTAAATTACCGTTATATGGGATGTGGGCGTGGTTATTGTCCGATTTTAAAAATTTTCAGCCATTTGATATGTTGTAGCAGGACCAACAACTGTGCCAAGTTTGGAAGAAATTGGTGCAGCGGTTACCAAGATATACACATGTAACCATAAGTAGGCGTGGCTATGCCCATTTGCCAACAATTTTTAATATTCTTATTTTTCGTCTAAAACTCATTGTAAATATCAATTTTGAGTGAATTATCTTTAGTAGTTACTAAAATATAGCACCTTTCGTATTTCTGAAAATTACCGTTATATGGGAGGTAGGCGTGGTTATTGTCCGATTTTACCCATTTTCAATACCATCCATCCTACGCCCGAAAGAAGTACACGTGCCAAGTTTCGTTGAGATATCTCAATTTTTACTCGAGTCATCGTGTGCACAGACGGACGGACGGACGGACGGACAGACAGTCACTGCTTAATCGATTTCTCTTTTCATTCTGATCATTTATGTATACATTTGTCTATATCTATCTCGATTCGTTTTGCCTGTTACAAACAACCGTTATGTGAACAAAGTTATAATACCCTTGTGCACAAGTGCGCTCGGGTATAAAAATATAGCTTGCATCACATTGTGAATATTTAAAACTGCAAGGGTGTACGCAGATATAATGGAGTGAGCGTACGTATTTTTGCATATAAGTATGTAAATAATTAACAGTACTTTATTCTAAATGAAGAGAGTATCAATCGATATCTCTAATAAATTGGAATGAATTATCGTATGAGGAAGATTTTTCATAAGGCTAATCTTAAATACTGTACTTGCCTATAGCTTAACAAATATTTTATTGAAAAAAGAAAAATGCATAAGGATTTGCTCGATTTCATTCTTGCGCGGTTAAAATAGATATTGCAGTAAGAAAATGAGTTAGTACTGCGATTTGCCACCTCAAGAATTCTGGTCAGTGAACTTTTTAATTTTACACTTAAAAGTTTTATATTATTTATGTAAATTGATTTATATTAAATTAGTTCAGTCCTAACTTTTGTGTGAATGTACACAGCTTTAAAATTTTAATTGGCAAGAAAATGTATCAAATTCGCAAAAAAAAAAAGCATGAAAAACATTCTTACGCCAGCAACCTGTTGGACTGCCAACTCAAGTATGTACATTGAAACAGGAGATTCAATGAAATCAGCTTCTTTAAGCGCGCACATACATACATACATACATACATTTTTATGTGCACTCTTTGCGTTTAATGTCACAAAGAGGGTTAATGCAGTAATGCAAAGTCTAGCAATATTTTGAAATAAGATGCCACACAAAAAAAAAAACTGCCGCTTTTCGCAAATTTTCAGCCTCTTTCCTCCTGCTACAAGCACAAACATGCGTACTTCCATATTAGCCTTTTGTTGTCTGCTTAATGTGATGCCAATTAGTGTGGTCAAATGTTGTTGCTATTGAATTTTGACACCAATTAATTTGGCTATAAAGCCAGCCCTACATACATAAGTGAGCAGGAGTGAGAGTAAGAGGGCGAATGAACGAACGAACGAACGAATGTATGTATGTACATATGTTTTTCACTCGCATACACATGTTTTTACACACTTTTACTTATCAACACACGATAAGCTGACTATTTATTATCTCTATGGACTTAATGTCGCTTTTAATTTCGAGCTGTGAACTTTAATTAGGCTTTAATGCATTTAATCTTCGGCAATGTGCCACAACAAATTAACTCTATTTAGGTTTATGCATTTATAATGCTTTCAATGAAATGACCACAAAGCTCGTAAAATTGCAATAAAGCGGAGCGAGAAAAAAAAAAAACAAAAAAACACGAAATGACTAAAATAATTCGATTGCAGTGCATTTAATAGCAGTCACCATCGCCCGCGCTTTTCGTTCACCGATGCGATGGATTGCGTGTGACAGTGCATTCCACAGCGCACGGAGGAGCGCACACAATGTTACCAACACTTCAGTGAACTTCAGGCTTCGAGCAAAAGCGGTGTCGTCACATATTTATGTACATAGTAGTGTACTATAGCTATGCACTGCTATTTAGTTTATTTCATTGTGGTGTTTACCATTGGAGTTTCCAAACAATGGCACTGCCATCACTGCCACTGTCAACGTGTGCGCTCACTCACGTCACGTGACGTTCCACTTTGTTGCATTCGAGTCACATCATAAAAATATTTCTTATTTTCCCAAAACAAAAGAAATCAAGAAGCAACAACAGCAACACAATAACATAATGATGGTAAACAAAATGTGGCTATGTGAAAAAAAATGTTAGAAATAAAAAAAAAATTAAGAGTGGAAAATGCCTACTCGTCATCCGTAATGACAATGTCCAGCAAGCAAACTCAGTTGGGCATAAAACCAAAACAATTACAAATTATTATTTGATTTTGTTGCATTATTTTTACATATTTACATACATTAGTACGTACATAAATATATGTAAGTAGTATGTATGAAGCTTTTTTTTTGTTATTTTATTCATTCGCAGCGACCCCTCGTTAGAAAATTTGAAATAAAATGCTTCATTTTTTATGCTTTAAAGTTTTTCTTATGTGTATTTATTCTCATTGCTGTTGTGTATTGTCATTTTTCCTTTGCTCACCACTATTAAATGCTTCAAGTGTCACCCCAACAGTTGTCCATGAAATTGTTTATTAAAGCGAGCTGTAATGAGTTGACATTGCGACCAGAGATTCTTTTTGTGGTCAGCTTTAACATGAAAAAATACAAAATAAAAAAACAGATACTATTTATTTATGAGTGTAATTGAAAGCATTTTGCAGTAGGAGTTGCCACATAATTTTCCTACCTTGAAAAAGACTTTCAGCAAACATTTAGCCATGCATACATATGTACTTACATACTAGTACATATCCGTGCACTTTGGACAAAGCAACTTGCATGCATATGTGACTTTAGTAGTTCTTCCTTTAGATGGGAAAAAATAAATTGTATTTTTATAATTTCTTTTTATTAAAACGACTTCTCCAAATGAGTACAGTAAGGATTAGTTGATTATGGAACTGAAACTTCATAATCGAGTTCGGAGATGTTTGCGTTAAATATTTAATACCACGGCGGCGAAGGTTATACTAGTATATGGCGCATGCGTGGACAGAAAGCGAACGGCAGCGCTGAACATCACTGGGAGCGGGGAGGGAAAAAGGCAAAGACAAGATAGAAAAAACAAAATATAAATATATATTGATAAGTATAAGGATAATGGCAGAGATAAATAAAAAGGCAAAGACGCAACGACAAAGACGAAAGGCATCTATAAAAAATACAGACAAAGATTAACATTGAGACTAAGGAAAATATGAAGATGAAGATGAAGATGAAGAAGAAGGAGAAGATGATCAAGATGAAGGCGAAGATGAGGACAAACACGAATACGAAGATAAAGGTGAAGATAAAATGAAACGAAAAGTGGCGAAGAAGATGAAGATAAATATGAGTAAGAGGAAGCTGGAGATGACAACTAAGGTGAAGATGAATTTACAGTCGAAGATAAAAATTGTGATGAAGATAAAGATAAATATAAAGATAAAGATAATTATAAACAAAAAGATATAGATAAAGATAAAGGTAAGTATAAGTATAACACGACTCAGTCTTTGTTGAATTTATTGAGTATATAATTTAAGTATTTTACAAAAAATCAAAAATGGACTGCTTTAAGGCAAAAATATGTGTGGACTTATGCACATATGAGCCGTTTATTTTTAAGGTGCCACTTCGAAGATAAACGGCTCATGTGCCCTTTTACAAATATTTACAATCATACATTTAAAAAGCTTATCTTTGTTGGCAGCCAGTTAAGTCCTTAGCAGTATATTCATTGGAAGATTTGCCTTTACTGATTTCTTATAAAACTATTTTATTAACGCTTAGATCAATTACTTTACTTATTTCGTATAAGTAAACGAATTTTTGAAATATATGTATTTCACATTAACTCCCACACTTGGCTCTATAAATATGTTAGTATTTTCACACAAACATCAACGTCTAACTAGACGATTACTCGCTGACAGATTTGCTTTAATTACATTTTTATCTAATGAATCTTATTTCAACAGACTTTCCTCCTTGAATATAAAAACAAAAAAACCTTCGTACATATGCATATGCAATATGTATGTAAGTATGTAAGCATGTACGCATGTACACAGTACATGAGCGTTTCGATGTGTGCGTGCAACTCCGTTTTTAATGGATAGACAGGCTTTTTTTTACTATTTTTTCAAAAGATTGGAAAAAAGAGGCACATAAATATTTTGCTGAACTGCAGGCGGCAGTGATCGGAATCACACGATATTAAAGGAAATTGCATAATATTTAAGAAAAACTTAATAGCTGTAAGAAATAAGAAAAGGAAGCCATCAATATAATAAGCGACGTGGTAAAAAGTAGTTTTTTTTATAAAATAAGAAAATACATAAATGTAGGCAAGCAAAGCACGAATGTGACTGCTGCCACAAAACTAAAGCCAACTTAAATGCTACAACATAGAAATAAACCATAAAAATACGTTAAATAGTATTCTTGGCAAATTTGTTTAAATTTACTTATTTGTAAAATTTTAAACATTTCGTTCTTTGATCTCGTCTCATTTTTAACCGACTTCAAAAAAGAGAAGGTTATCAATTCGTCGGAATACATACACTGCCGGAACAAAGTATTGGCACAGCAAATATTTCACCATATATGCAAACATTTTTATTCTATTTTTTCGCCGAAATTTTTTTTTTTAAATATGGTTCATTCTACAACAAAAAACATAGATATATGATTCCTAAACTTTGTGCCAAACTCGCGAAAATTCAGCAATTTTTAATCAGATTTTTAGATATTTTGGGGTATGCAGTTTTGTAGCCCATTAAATTATAGTAAAAAAACTGCAAGTTCGGAGTTTTCAAAAACCGCATTGATTTTTGAGATTTTTTTTGTTGTAGGTGTTTTGCATTTTTTTCATATAAAGTATTTTCGAAAAAAATTTGTATATTTTTTTTTTATGTATGTTGCCGCATAATTTTGGACCACGTCAATCGATTTCGATAATTCTTTTTCTATCGGAAAGGTAGTGTCTCCGAGGTGGTCCCATACTAATTTAGATCCGATGAAGATATTAAAAGTACTTCGAAATTTTTATATGCGAATTGAAGTCGGTTGTGTTTTTTGCTTTAAAAATTACTTGTTTGTTTTTACGTCTGCCAAAAATGCCGTCTACCAGCCTAGAAATTCACCAAAGCAATATTTGTTTGTATGTAAAGTAAATATGTGTATAGATGTATGTATGTATGCCTACTTGCAGCAAAGTAAGAACGTATTCCCTACAGCATAAAAACAAGAAGGTGGTAAAAGGCTCAAAAGAGGCAACGTGCGATGAGATTTCAGTTACGCGATAATAACAATAATTATTATTTTATTATTGGTTAACGAAAAAAAGTATACTAAAGTGTAAAAAAGACGCGAGCGATCGAACAGGAGGCTGCCCGAGAGAAACCAGACGGTAGGTGGCTTTAGGACGTAAGCGCGTCGTACCAGAGATATATCAACACGAGGTTTTTAAATAACAACTAAGTCGCTAAAACTAACATACAGAAACATACCGACATATCCCTGCCGGAAATGGGGTTAGTTTGTGGCTAAATTTTAACTACCCAACAGCCACCCAGATGTAATTTTTTAATGAGTTTTTTTTTATTCGTCCGTAATTGGCTACTTTTAAAAAGTTTTTCTGCACTGGGTTTCAACTAACTTGTAACTAACTTATTTTTGACATAAAATATCAATAAGAAAAATTTTTGGTTATTTTTTAATTTCTTAATTTTTTGTTTATTTCGAGGTGCATTGTATTACTCCTGACTTCGCAAAAAATTTTGCTAAACGCAAAAGAAAAGTGTATTCAGAGTAATTTTCGTATGAGGATATTTGTATACAAACTTGTCTCAAATAAATAAACCCCGATTACGTCTGTATGACGCCTGTATTACTCTATAACTCACTTAAAGTCAGCTAATAAAAGAGAGGTATTTATCGAAATCTCGCCAAAAAGCTAAATACAAGTTGGTTATCTTTACCATTTGCTAATTTTTGACTGCAGGGATTCTACAAAGTCACACACATTGGTACATACATACATGTAGTACACGTATTGGTATTGCATTGTCTTTGGGGACCTCGTTTGTGGGGCGTATAGACCCTGCAGACAGCCAGTCGAGGCCAGTCGACTTGGTATCGAACTGATGCGTGCTGACGAACTGGCAAGACAGGCATAAAAGAGGAGCGTACATACTGGCCGCCCTAGAAATCAAACAAGCAAAGAAGCAAAAAAAAAAACAAGAACAAAAATCAACGCCCTACATGCATACATGTGTGTCCTCGGAGGGAGTACAAAAGAAAAAATAAATAAATAAAAGTAAAATCGGGCAACACCCGAAAAAGGTAAAATCGCGTCACATCACATTTTGTATGCAAAAGCGTGCGTGTATTTTTATGTTGCCAAGCGCAGAAGGAAGGAAGCTTTGTGTGCTGATGTAGGATTGTATGAAACTATGTATGTATGTTTTTTGTAGGTGACCTGCAGGAAAATCCAATGGTGAGTATTAGGTATAACAACTTTAAGCCACTACATTCGAACGGGTATTGGGTATTCAGGCAAGAATTCAAAGAATCCACTTTTTCTATTAGTTGCCTTAGATTAGGTTAGTTGGCGACATTTTGAACATTTCCTATATGGTTGTTATATTCTGTTACTACCTAATAGATTTTCCTGGTGCGTTGACTATGGGTAATCAGGGCAGAGATAATAAAACCTAGGTATCCGATACCACATTAAAACGTAACGCATGGGTACCTTTTGGAGAATGCCCGGTCAGAACTCTTGTCAGAACTGAGCCTGCTAAAAAAACGCCCTTGACCGCAATAACCTCCATGTCAGGTACTCTGCTTACGCTGCAATATTTTGCAATGTTACGACTGAGATAGAAATCAGGCATTCCTCGACCAGTTTTGATCACACCATAAGCATTCCTAAAGCCCTGACTTTCACTTGGCTGTCAGGCGCCTAACTACCTCCTTTATAGTGGCTTGAAATACGCTGCAGAAATCTGAACACCTAAACTTCTGATGATCGGAGAGGTTCTGACGGAACACACCTCCTGAACCTCTACCATCCAACTTCGATCTATCCGTGTATTTGTTTCCTTAAATTCGGTTTCAGAGAATATCAATCTCCTATTCATCCCTCGCAATGATCTGGATGGACCCGCTACTTCCAAAAATGTCTATGAATTCCATTAGACAATGGCGCATTAAAGCATAATTCGCTGAACTATGGTTTCATAAGGCTAGCAGGTTACTATTTGGGAGAGATTTTACATCTAACCCTAGCATCACGCCTCTCCGCCTTTTCAGTATTAAAAGCTAGCAGATCGATTTGTGACTACTTATGCTTAAGTGCAACTGCATAATATCATTGAAAATGCTGTCAATGAGTTTCACACGACCGGCAGAGGGGATCGACAGCCTCCCCTTACCAGCTCTTACTGCGCGGCCCAAAGCAAAAGTGAGACATTAAACTCTTGCGTGTCTAACAAAGTTGGTCTTGACTTAGACCTTACTCAGGGCTTTTACTATCGGTTCGGGTGGTTCATCTTTAACAGCCCCCAAGATATATCTGAAGGCACCAACCAAGACATATTTTGTCACAAAAGACTACTTATAAATTTAACGATCGCCGGTTTTCACTGCCTTTAAGGTAGGCAAGCAGGAAGAGGCTCAATCCTTCAGAGGATTCATGTTTCAAGTACAAGAGCACCCATCTCTAGAGGGTATTGACTAGGAAGAAAGAGAGGTTAGCGCTTGTTTCCGCCTTCGGTATAAAAGTTGCCCCCGCAGTCCACAAAGTCCTCAAGATATTTATAAGCAGCTCTCTTAGATGGGAGTGAGTCTGGGAGTTGCGCCTCTACAAGTCTTTGCATGGGAGCCTTGAACGGTTTAATGCGTTTCTTCGATACATTGAAAGTACATTACTTGCATTTGCAAAATACTAATCTACACAAATTTAAGCTAACCGATCGCTACGTATACCGATCTTCATACGATTGGCTGTAAATCTGTTCGCTAACTACAACAAAACTGATAACACATCACACAAGCTCACGTGATTTGCAAGCTAATGATCAGTTTACATATTTCAACATGAGCGCAAATGAAGAGCGGCACCCGCTACTGGACCAATAAAAGCTGATTGCACCAACCGGCGCTGGGTGGCCTATACAGCTCGTCCATCAATCGTGTTAATGGCGAAAATTATATACACGAGACTGCGCCAAGTTGCATCAAATGGCATAAACCATTATTAAAAATTAATTAGAAGAACTACTGGACGGCAGGCAAACCGTTCATCCGCCTGCCGCCAACAACGAGCTGTACAAAATTGCAGTGGAAATGCAGGCACAGCGTCGGCGGCTCAGATGAAGAGCGACGCGCGACGCAGCGGCATTGGCGATAAGTGTTTGCGGAAAAGTTAATGTGGCGTTTAAAGCGTCGGCGCGCCGAAAGTGATCCTAATTGAATAATTACAGTTTGAGAACTTACTGAAAATGCATGCGGACACATAAATACTCCATGAAGATTATAAGCAAAACATATACCGAGTACCGGTTTGTAAATAAATAAATGTTTGTGTGTGTGTGTGTGTGTAGTGGGATGGAGCTGTAAAAAAGGATGAAAAAAGAGCATTAAAAAGTTCGAATCAAAAGCAAACTGTTCAGCGGGTGTAGCTGACAGGATCGTGTGAACATTTCAGCGAATTTGATATATTGTTTTTTTCCTTTTTCCGTTGTTTTCACAAGGAAACGAGTTGCAGGCGAGTTCTGTGCTCGCTCGCCTTTTAGACCTGACGTTTTTTTTTTGCTTTTGCTTTTGGGCTGGCTGATGATAAAACTGCGTGTTTATGAGCGCATATCGGCGCATTTTGATCATTTTGACTGCGTGTTTTGTGGGTGAAGAAATACCTTTCAGTCTTTTGTTTCGAAAAAAGCTGCAGTCATTGAGGATCGCTATGCAAAGATCAAACAAAGCAGCAAAGCTGAACGGTGCAGAACAAGCATGAAAAAGGCAAAAGTGGGCCGTAACGCAGTGAACGAAAATAAACTAAAGAATATTAAAAGCGAAATCAAAAAATAAAATTAAACTTATACATATACATACATACATATAAAATCGCCTGACAGACTCCGCATGCCGGAACGAGATGAAGCGGCTGCAACGCCAACGAGTTGATTTAAACCGTGGCGGAACGCCGAAACGGCGCTAACGCTGCCAAATGCGGCACATAAGAAACCAAAATGAGCAAACAAAAAACCATAAAGCGAGTTGCGAAAAACCCAACGCGCATACATACATACATATTTAAAACAATAAAAGTGCGCTGCGCGCCAAAAACGCGTCTGCTCTGGGCATCGCACGTCATCGGTGCCGTCATCAACGTCATCATGCTCCCACATAATCATCATAATGTTCATTATGACGGCGATCATCAGCAAGCAGACAACAGACGCATCGCCCACGGTGCACACCTTCTGCGAAATTTTTTGGCGCAGCCGCAACACACCAAGACGTCGAATGTTGGCGCTGAAGCATGCAACACCGTTGCCAACTACTACAGCGAAGGCAGTAAGTACAAGTCGTTTTTGTTTTTGCAGGCAGATGTGCTGGTTGGTGGCTGGCAGCTGCGTTCGCAATTTTAATATAAATAAATAAAAAAAATCGCAACAACTTTGTGCCGAAAAATCGCGCACACAAAGGTCATGGCATGCGACTAAAAAATTTAAATAAATAAATATGAACGCAAGTTCTTGCAAATAGCAACAACAAGGCGTACTCAGCTGCTTATCAAATGCACCGTGATAAAATTACATTTGCATTAAAATAAATTTTTTAACTTTTTTAACAAACCTCCGGAGGCAACCAACGTCTCAATGAACAACCAATAGCGGCTATCTTAAAAGCTTAGCAAAAGCTAAAAAAAAAATTTTAATTTTGCTGCTCAAGTCAAGCAACAAACTAGAACAACTTGATTTAAATAAATAAGTACGCGAGTAGTTTGAACGCAGATTGTTGCACAAAAACATAAATAAATGCAATGTGATAAAAAACGGAATAAAAGTAAAAACCAAATCACAGCGAAACGGCGAGAGAGGAAGCACAAAAAATTAATAGCAAGTAGTATGAAAAAAGCCGCGCAGAAAACCTGCTGACCGCATTTAAATCTTCGACATAATCAACTAACTACAACAGCGCTACAGAAAAGAAATTTTTTATTCACAAAAAAAAAAAAAAATTTATACATACAAAGCAGCCAACAGCAACAGCGCTGAGAATAACAAGCCGAGCGATGTCCGAACAGCAAACGCCACACATCACACACATCATATATCATATCTACTGTTACACGTATGTACATACTTACTTGGTATCCATATGCGTTATGAGCGTCTGCATGCAAAATGGCATGAGAAACTTTTACACAGTAAAGCAAAATATTAGGGGTATTCACGATCTGGTGCATACTACTGTTGTTTGAACACATGGAACAACAACAATCATGCTATTTATGATATCTATGCATCAAGCACCGGATCGGGAATACCCCTATTGTAATTCAGCTAAATTGCTGTATTAGCGAATATTTGATGAGCCCTTCTTGATAACACTGACTACGCAAGATTATAGGTGTTCTTAGCACTTCGACAGCGTTTAAGGAATTCTCAAAAGACTTTGTTTTATACACATCTCAAATCAAGGCTGGAAGCGCAGTAGTAAGGCCTGTAAATCAGCCCGCCCCACATCGTTCCCCCGGCATCATAATTTACTTCCCCAGTATGGGAAATGAGTTAAAACGCGTAAGAAAAATATCTAGATGGAATTAACTTCTTAATCTCAGATTTATGATCTAATGAATAATATTAACGAGTAAATATGTATACCGTAATCAACAAACCGAATCAAATGATCGGAGTCCATTATTGTCAAAATTAATTAGAGAGGGTAAAGATGTAAATGGTACTAGTATTCACTCAATGGAAGTGTAGAAAACAAATATTCTCTTTTATTTTGCAATGTGGGTATTCACACCTGTCTGGTTATCTATTTGGTTATGTGGTTAAGTTGTATTCAGTTATAACAAGGATCAGGACACAGTAGAATCATAACTTTTAACTAGATAACCTGATAACCAGGCAAGTGTGAAAACCCATATGTAAATAAAGATCTCCTATTGAGATACGAATGTAGCCCAAAATAGTTCTGACACAAATGGCGTCAGTGTGTGAAAGCCACTTTATGATGTGTACCTACATATATGCAATAATAGCAATGTGTCAAAAGTTCGCAAACAACTAAGTACGAATAAATGTAAATTTTATAACAAGACTAAGTTTACGTAAAAACAAAGCGAGTGAAAAAATTGCAGAAACTAAGTACTAACAAATTCTCAAGTACTTATTTAGGTATGAAATGCGCAATGTTTTTTTTTTTTTTTATTACTTTGAGTAGAACTGCAACAACAAAATAGCAATAAATGGGAATTTTGTAAAAGCAAAAAAATATATATGTATGTATGTGTACATAGTAATCTGCGGGTAATAAAGTAAGGCAGGCAGCGCGTGTCGAATGCTCCTCTCTAAAAACCGAAACAAGAAACATGACAAAGGCATAGTTCAACTTACGAAAAAAAACAAGAAAATCTCAACAAAGCACTCGACAATGTCACCGGTGTGTAATTTATACGTTTATGCCTATGGTTGTGTCCTAAATGTAACGAATGCGAAAGAACGCGTAGCCATTTTTATTGCGAACGTTCAACGCTCAAATACAGGAACTATGAATTAAATGCCGACGCACTGTATGTAAATACTATGTAGTACATATATCACGATACTCTCACTGAATAATGGTATGCTTATTGCTAAACAAATGCGAACTTGCTTTACCTACATACATACATGTAATGCATATGTTTGTATGGAGAACATACTATATGCTGGCATAAGTCACATCAAATTGATGTTGTTGCCACCAGCGTTGCTGTGATTATTTATTTACGCGACGATCTATGACACTTACGACACTTTACGGCATTAAACCGCGCGTTTCACGATATCATATCGTTATACATACATACATATACAGTGTCGTGGATGAATGCTGGCAAAACCAAAAAGGGGGAGGCCATGTGTCTGCATATACATACATACGTATGTATGTATGTACAAAATGTACTACATAGTTGATGGTTGAAAGTGGGTCGAAATGTGCTTGACCCACACTTGTGGGTATTTACTCGAATTTATTTTTTCGCACTTACATATGTAGATACGTTGCTTGATGTTCTCGCCTATGAAGAGTGAAATTGTTTTCGGCAGCGTAGAGCAGGGGTTCCTAAACTTTTAAGATGATGGAACCATTACTAAATACCTTTCATTTTATGGAACATCACATCATCATATTACTAACAATCAAAGGCAGTGCAATTTACATATAAAATGACAACTTACTAGAAATACATAATATACATACTTTAAATTTTAATGTGAAGTATGAAATTGTGAACTGTTATTAATTTTTACTTTATAGTTCGGTATTATGTCTGTAAGCTGTATGTGCGTTTCTGGGGTATTTAGCATCCTATTTCGACCTGTATTTTTTTTTTGTGGCAGAAAAAAGCAAAGTTGAGATAACCTTTTTTGCAGCTTCATGGTATTCACTTCTAGCGCTAATCCAAAACTCGTTCAGAGACACAGTTTTAAATGTGTGTTTCAATGTCGAAGTACTATGAATGCTTCGTAAATGGATTTTGCACCCAATCGATATTACCACATCACCCGAAAAATATTCTGACATAGATTTCAGGAGATTTACCAAGTGCATGGCTATTTCATTTGCAAATTTATCGCGTTTCTTGTAGAAAGTTGTATAAAGATGGGAAATATTCAATGCTTTTCTTTCAATCCAGAAATGAAATTTTCTTTTAAAGGATGATAATATATCTCTCGCCAAAAATATGGTTGTTGATTTTCCGAGCAAAAATGTAGTAATTTCACTAATATTTCCAAAAATGTTACATGCCGGATATTTTAATAATATTTTGGCGCTTACAGCAAAGTGTTCGGCCGAGCTTCTCCAATTTGTGGTGCTCGCCTTAATACTGTTACACAAAGGTTTGCCATTGCCTGCCGAGGGGTGACCGCTGTTAAGAAAAAACCTTTCTCTATATTTTTTTTGCGATATCGCTTTGACCAGGGCTCGAGCCCAGGTCATTCTGAGTGGTAGAACGCACCTCTTACCCTTTGACTACGGCGGCCAACAACACATACAAGTTAGAAAAAACAAGCTGTCAAGAGCAACGCTCAACGCTCTTATGTACATATATATAGATGTACTTGAAAATAGATAATTGCGTCGAGGTCATGCTGTTTAAAGAACTCTTCTTTGCGTGCAACTCAAACCGACTGCCGACAGCCGTGCTTATTCAACCAAAAATTTATTTCACTGAACGCCGGCGACTTTCCTTTGGAACACTTGGGTTCCGCGGAACCCACTTTAGGAAGCTCTGCCGTAGAGCATCAAGCTAAAATCTAATCAGCCTGCATACAAACATGTGGCACACATAAGTACTTTGACGCAGGACCGAGTGTATAAGCCTAATAGAATTTGCATTCATATACATATGGATGTATTAGGGTGTACGATTAATCACCTTTTTCCCAAAACCGGTTTTTGAGTTATTCGAAAAATTGCAATTTGAAAAAAAACCGGTTCCATATTTTAAAATTAAGAAAAACCCAGATAAACCGGGTTTATTTTGCATAGTTTTCATACATTGAAAGTGCTTATATTGGTATGAAGTCATGACCAACAGGTACAATAAAACTGTTAAAGTAAAGTAAAGATATATTTTATTTAGAAAAGAGCCGTCGTATCTGAGTGCTCAGATGTGCTTTCTGCCACTGGGGAGGTCCATGGTTCAATTTATGGCCCCATAAACATAAAAAATAGGGTTTTCAATTAGCGATCGCCTCTCGGCAGGCAATGGCAAACCTCCGAGAGAACTTCTGCCATAAAAAACCTCTTCGTCATAACATCAAGAAACAGCATACGAATTAGAGGAGAAGCTCAGTCAAGCCCGTAGAAAACGTTTAAGATCAAATATTTACTTATTGGAATCAAATATTTTATCCTGTTCATCGCTAAATAACCTAGAATATATTGAAGCAGTTTTAAAAACTTCGAAAAACTCAAAACTTTTATTTATAGGTCAACATTTGTACGAAATTAAAAATCGGTTTGTTCGATAAAAAATTCGGTTTATTCGATATTGGAAAAATCAAGATTTCAAAAAAACTGCCTATAGATATCCAAAAAAATCGGCGGAAACCGGGTTGGAAAAACCAAGTCAATCACCCTAGTATGTATGTAGAAAGTAGTTGGTTATGAATGAGGCGATTAATGAGACGATTAATGATATAAAGTTTTACCTACAAACATATAAGATATATACCCATTTATATATGAGGGATGGTTAGGTTAGGATAGGCGGACTGTTCTTTTCAAGAGTTTACTGGATGGTCACAGAGGCTTCGAGCGGTATATTTCTCTATAGACCGCAAATCATCCCAATTTTTTTTCGGAATTCAGTCAGTCAAGATCTCAGCCGAGGACCCTATAAAACCCGGCTCGCGCAGGAGTTAAAGCCCAATGACGATGATATGTGCCGTACGCGCGGTCAATGAGCACATAATCAACTGGAAGTGATTTCAGTATTTGATGATTCTGTTTAGTGATGAATATTTAGAATGACATTGCATTTATTTTTTAAATTAGTGCCATATAGAAAACCAGAACTAACTGACGCGACAAAAAGTTATTAGACAGCACTCTAGATATTCGTTATGAATAAGTCATAGCAGGAATTTCATTGGCATTCTGATGAATATCATCTTAAACAGTAGCCAATAAATAAATTAGTTCCAAAGCAGCCGCTTTTTCTTTCAAATTCAACAAAATTGCAAGGAGGAATGTGTTCGTAAAGCAGTGTGATTTTGTCACTGAAGTCTAAATGGCACACGATCTTTCCATGGAACTTCAAAGTGAAGCGGCGTCACACTGACCAGCATTCGGGGCAGCACTTTGTGCTGGAAAGAACCTGCAAGTAATGCTGGCGCAGCACAGCGACTCTACACAAATCTGTTTACTAACAAGCACTGAATCATCCAGCTCATTAAAATACAGTGCACATTGCCGATGCGAGTGCAATGAAATGCTGTATAACTCTTAATGTGGGCTGTGGGTATGTGTGTATTTATGAGTGCATGCATGGGAACTAATTATGCAAGTATGTATATAAAAAAAAAATAATTATAATACCAGCGAATAGTTAGTGCTTGGAAATGTGCATATTTTTATTGTTGTTGTTGTGGGGGCTGGCAGCAAAGCGCGCCCTTTCGCAGAAATCCCACCTGGCGGGGTTTTTCTGATTTTGATGAACTACTAAATACACATCTTACAAGAATCGCTCGAGATAGATGCACATATGTATGTGTGTAGATACGATAGGTACATGCATGGATATATCTGTATAGATTTTTTTTATAAGGGGTCTTTAAGCGCGCACAATCGCTGTGTTGAAAACAAAAAACGTTTTTGCATTGGAACTAAACAAGTCCGTCAAGTCTTCAAAGTCCCCAGCGAATTTCGCATGAAAAAAATTAACATAATTAAATTTCAAAAAGTAGTCAGCAAGAAAAACGGTAAAGATATGCGCGCACTTGCCACCGAAGACACATATCTATGTACGTATGTATGTACAAACATATAAATACATGCATGTGCATGTCATCTGCGCTTGCACTTGCACTATACACGCAGTAGTAGTTCATGTCGTTTGAGATATGTATGTACATCATGTTGGTGATATCTTTAAGATACGCGCTAACAATTTTCAAGATAAGCTTAAATGCGTCGCATAGATGAACATACATACATATGTATATGGGTATGTATCTAGCTACAGAATTGTGCTTTCAGTGGGGAGCGATCTCAGCGATGAAGTGCAAGTGCACTGAGTAAACGAGGGTAGCAATAGAAGAAGGTGTGGTGGCACCGCCTGAGATCTACATACATATGTATGTATCTGCGGTCAATTTTGCATCACTGCAGCTGTCGACTTAAAAAGTGAAGATAGATGGAAGTGGGGTGCTGACCAGCGCGCGCTTAAGTGGAGTACAAGTATTTTTTATAGTGATTGATAGTTCACCATACAAGCTATGTAGGTGCGCTACTCGACTGGCGACTGAAGCGGCGATAGATGTAAATGACACTCAACTCAATTCAAATCAACTCAACTAAATTTGCTTAAATTAAATTTTTTTATTTTGCCTGCATGTAAGGCCAGAAACTGCCGAAATGGGGACTTACTATAACTAAAACTATCACTTAGGTATACAAATGAGGGATATATACATTTTTGAATAAAATTTCACATCTTGAAGTACAAATATTGGAGCACAGATGCTTTCTGAAAATATCTATACGCAGAGTTGCACATTAAGGTGGCCAATGAAAAAAGTTGACGCTCTTACAAGAGTCATAAAATTTGGTTATTTTTATGAACGAAATTTGAATTGTTTAAAATGTGTCGACAGTTTTCTTTTTAATAAAGCCCACTTTACTTTTTAATCGTATGCCATTAAAACGATTTATAAAACCAACAACATTTTAGAGATTAGTGTGTGGCATCGGTAAGTTAATTGGTTCAAGCCCTCCCAAAGCCCATTTCAGTCTAGAATAATGGTGGGGGGACAATCATATCATCAGTTATTATTTGTGAAGCAACGCAGCAGTTTTGAATACCAATAATAACATGAATTTAAAAAATCTCAAAGTACCCACCACCAATTTAGGTTGTTGATGTCCTCCTCTGTAGGTAAAAAATATCAAAGGTATTAGGACAGTCTCAACAGTCCGACATTTTTAGTGCTTCCATATTGTCTGTGATACATTGAGATTTGTGTGATTAAAATCCTCCGAAGTCTGCATTGGTCAGAAGCTAATGCTGCTACCGACTCTATTTAGCTCTCCCTATTTATTTATTTCTATTTATTTTTTGGTTATTTTTGTTGAGATATTAGAGCTTTGTCGTAAAAATGTAGGAGGAGAAACTCTGCCAAACACTTAACGGTATCGTAAGTGTCGTATTGTTGTACCTCGTAAGCTTTAAAAGCTTAAATAAATGTTTAGAGAACTTGAAACGACAACCAACTATTTTTTAACACTGGAAAAATTCATAATATGACTTTGATGGTATTTTGCGATGCGTTTAAAGTTTACGACATACAACAATACGACACTTACGACACCGTTGTGAACACCCCAAATATAAATATTCATAGAGCTTTGAACTCTCTCCGAGGCTCTTCACAGTCAGCATGTCGTTGATCTCTTCTCCGCTTGTCGATGTCCTTTTTTCATCGCATACTACTTTTAGATTTAAGTCTCGGCCTTGAAGATTGGCAAATGATCAGAGAGTTTATTTAAAGTTCCTCATAGAGATCCCGGTTACTATTTTGGTTTCAATTTAAGTAAGTTAGTATCTGAATATTAATTTTTTATTTAGCTCATTCGGGGCTATCTACGAGCAGTTGCAGGCAACATTAAAATTATGACCATGGCGACGGCCGAGCAGCCGGTAAGTCAAGCCCAGCCAGCTCGTCCGGCTGTTCAACCGTCCCGCCCCCCTCCCCCCCGTCACCATTCGATCAAAATGCCAGCTGCTACCAGCCGCCGCAAGCCGATAACAAGTTTGCTTTCGTCACTTGCGGCTGACATTGCTGCTAAAATTGTTTACTGTTGTTGTTGTTGTTTGTAATTTTGTTGTTGCTATTTTGTACTCATTGTTTCACCTCCATGAATATGAATGCAATGCATTTTTTTTTTTTGTAATACATAATTTGTTGTTGCAGCGCTCGTTTTGTTGCACCAGTAGTGCAGCTAGTACAAATATGTATTGTTGTTGTTGCTTTCGGTTAACGTTGCTTGAGATGTTGTTCGCCGCACACACATTTACATTGGTGCGATTGTTTTCATTATCTTTGATTTTGTTTACAGATTAGTGAATTAATATTTTCGTTGTTGAATTTTTTCGCTGCATTTTTGTTTTGTTTGATTTTCATTGCATTTTCATACAAGTTTCATTGTTTTTTTTTTGTTTGCCGCTGCTGCCGCCTTTGTCGCAGCTGCCACAGGGCGTATTGCGAAAGTGTTGCTGTTGTATAAATTTATACATTTTTTTCTACCAAAATTGTATGCGATTTTTTATTTACATCTTTTGTTTGCTTTTTGGAGCTTGCAACATGCAACAGTTGCTATGGCTGTGACTATGTTTGTGTCTGTTGCTGTTGCTGTTGCGGCGTCGCAGCTAAATGCACATTTTAGTCGCTAATGTGACATGCAACGCTTTACACCAGGCATGAAGAATTAATGAGCCTGTGGAGGGGAGCGAATCGAGGAGATGCGAGCTGCGAGCTGCGACTCGCTTAACTGGTGCTGCTGAGCTGTCGCGCGCTGGAGGTGTTCGACTGCCACGAAATCGGTTTTAATTTGATTTGTTGCACTGGCGCTGTGACATTCACAAGTCAACAACGAATGACACGTCAGAGCTTTGGGTTTTGTTTTAGCGATTTTAATTCGCTGATAAGGTCAATGGTGGATTTTTTATTTATGCAAATGGTTTTATATTGCGTATGAATGTTAAATTATTTTAATGGAATTGCTTGAGTAATGATTTTCGTACGAGTATTTTTGCTGTTGTTCTAATGACGTCACTATATATTTTTTGCGCCTAATAAAGTTTTTCGAAATTCAGCGCATATAGAGGAAAACACCAGCAAAGTTTTAAATTTGGCAAAAAGTGTGAAGAAATCAAATTACGATGACCATCGAGCTCTCCCACGTCAGAGAAGCTTACAACGAAGGCAAGCGCTAGGCGCAACCAACATTATTACCCTCATACGGAGCGAAATACCACAGAAGGCTTGCAGTGCAAACACCGAGGTCGAGTGACCTCCAATAGTATATTAAGATGCCTGCGGATTGATACTGCACAGCTTGATAGCCTGCGGTAGACATTTATCTTAGCCATCCACTAAGTAACAAGTACCTACCGATCATCGACGGGCTACATCATCTTTAGGAGAGGACAAGGAGGTCCACATGTACATGCATAGATGCAAGGAGGCATTCTATGGGCGATGCCAATGATTCTGGATTTCAGGCGAACAAATATGAAATCAGTATTGCCAATCAACTACAAAAGCTTAGACTTATAGCGACGACCGAAAAAATTATTAACTATGGCTTTAAAATTTAAATAAAATCTAATTAAAATTTGAATGCTGTTAAACTAAATTTTTTCTGATGATAGCATGTCCGAAAACTGCAATCTCAGTGTACTTTGTCCAATCCACAAGAAGGAAGATTCCAGTTTTTTTCGCCAATTATCGCTGAATAAGCCTTCTTAATATTGCTTACCAGGTCCTGTTAGCGACACCGTGTGAATGACTATAAAGCCCTTCACGATCCAACTGATTGGACCTTATCGGTGTGGCTTCAGGCCGGCTAAGTCCACAGTTGGCCATATTTTCAAAACACGTCAAATCCTGGAGAAGACACTCGATATGCAAATGGAAACACACCACCCTTTTTGTCCAGTTGAAAACCGGCACAAACATAGCACAAAGAGAAGTGGCCTGTGCGACAACACGCCTAAATTTAGGATCCCTGCCAAACTAATAAAGCTGTGTAGAGCCACGTTGAGAACAAGTTTCAGCTCCGTTCAAATCGAGAAGGATCTCTAAGCGTCGTTTGAGACCAAACAAAGTTTTCGACAAGGAGATTCAGTCTTATGCGACTTTTTCTATCTGATGCTGAAAAGTGTAATAGGAGTTGCTTATCTAAACCGCAGCGCCAACATATATACCAAAAAACGATGCTGCTGGAGTATGCAGATGATATCGACATCGTGAGCTTGAAACTTAGGAACATCAGGGCAGCATTTTCCAGCTTAGAAAAAGAATCTGGATACCTTGATATACAAGTAGAAGAGGACAAGACAAGGTACCTCCTGGAAACATTTAAAAAGTCTTCGGCTTTATTTGCCCAGGTTCCCAAATATATTCCCCCCACAATGTCCTCAAGGCTGAATAATAACTCTTGGCCAAAAGGTGATACTTTAAACTCGGTGGGTAATTGAAAAGCAGAGCCCTCTCACGGACGTGGACAATGTCGAACAAAGACGAAAAGGCTTTGTGTGCTGTGCTTAAGAGAGACCTACTCTACGCAAGATCTATGACCCTGTCAAGTACACATCGACGGCTGAGTGGGACATTGACATTTTCTCGGCAGCCAGTTCGAAAACGCCTTATCTCATAAAACTTTTCAAGAGCGCCTTTTTTCAGAATTTGGTTAAGGGACCAAGGAGAACCTTCTATCTCAGAATTTGTTTCAAAAAAGCGAGTAAGTATTCAAATGCATATCAAATTGAAAGAGTAAAAGTGGTTCAGGGATATGTGATAAAATTAGCACTGGGAAAAATTACAAAATATACACGCAATCAACCCCTAGACCATAACTTCCAAGCTTGCGTCAATGTCAACTGCACTTTATGTATTCCCCACGTAACAAGATATAAAGTAACTGCAACCTCAATACAGATCTAGAAATTTGCATGTTTTCAAATATATTTGCATACATACATATATATCTATAAATTTGTTCATACATCAAGATTTGCACTTATGTACATATATTTGCTTGTAATTTTATATCTTCGTCGACACACTTACATATGTACATGCTAAGGTGCATACATAAGTATCTGCTATAAGTATGTTTGAGTTGAGTGAATAGTAAAGTGCATTGAAGTGCAGTACAGCCGATCAGCGCACACAGGCACTCACTCACACACCGACAATTTCAAAATCATATGAGTCTATCTCGTTGCTGTTTCGTTTTGTTTTCGAAAATATTTATTGGTTGTGGGCGTGGGCTTCCTAATTGAATTAGTATGCCACAAGTTACTTAGTTGTTTGATAGCCTCAGACGTCAGTGGTGACTAGCAATAAATAAAACAACAAAGCACTCAAATCCAGCTATTCAGCGAGTCAACGAGCTAGCCAAGCAAACACAATATTCATGTATGTACATACATATGTATGTATGTATGTATGTATGCATTTAGTTAGAACAGCTGTGTAAGTGTGGTTTACCTCAACGACAAGCGCATTCAGAGGCATACATATATACATATGTATGTATGTAGCTCTTGAGTAGCGAAGGTGGCAAGGGGCACCAAAACTCGTTCGGTCATGTTGCGACGTGTGGGTGTTGCATGTTTTTCACATTCGCAACACTGCAAAGTCGAAATGCTAAGGAGAACAATACAATTTTCGAGTTCTTTTTTTTTCAATTTTGTATTGCTGTTGTTGTAAGATATTGACTTTACGCGACTGTTATAAGATCGCTTTGTCGAGTAAGTCTAGGCAAGCAGGCAGACTAGACTGGCTGGCAAGTACTTAGAAGGCAGGCAGTAATATGTCAGGGTGGTGTTGCAAAATAACTCCCCCTCGTTGTAATGAAGTTTTTCATCGGAGTAGGGCGAGCGAGCGATTGCAGCACAGCGCAGAGTCTGATATGTTTTAAAGCGAATACACAGCGGGAAAATTTTATTGAATTGTTTCTTAATATTCAAACTTTTTATTCTAAATTTGTAGGTATGAGATTTTATAGCTCATTAAATTTTAAAAGGATATAGTGCAAGTTTCAAGTGGTTACAGAATGCCGCTGATTTTTGATAACTTTGTTAGCTCATGGCGTTAGGCATTTTCTCACTTACATACTATATCTACATATGTAAAGTATGATCAAAACAGGAATAATTTATTTAATAAAATGCACCCGGCTGAAAAAAATCAAAAAAAAAATCCGCGCGATTTTTAACTGCGTGAGACTTAAACTAAAATTTTCTAACAATTCAGAAGAAAGCTAGATTACTATTGAATGAATAAAAAAAAAAGTTTAAAATTACCTACCTTCATGCATAAATGCTTCGTGGACGAATATTATAAAAACAAAAAATCGCGTAGGCTGTACAGAAACCTATCTTTGGCCTTCTTTGGTCTAAGCTTGAAAGTGTTTAGGAGAAATGATTAAAATTACAAAACCGTTAATGAAAATAGTTGTAAATCTAGGATTTTTATTACGAACTTCTTGTTGTAGCAGTTTTCCCTTGACATGGAATCAAAAGCCCGCATCTTTTACATCGCCGTTTTTATAGAAGTTGTCGCCAGAAATAGCGAGGGATGTACCAAGCTATTGAACTTAGTAGTGCAGTTTTTTTACAGTGTTCCCATGCCACTACTATGAAAGGATATGGCACAAACAGTCTCACAAAAGGGAGTTTCAGCATTGTAAGTTACATATATGGTATCTTGTTGGGCGTGCGCTCATTAAAAATAAAGCTCTACAAACAAGTCCGTTCGGGCCTAAATTTCATTTTTTAAATTAATGGAAATATTAAAAACTTTGAAAGTAAATTTTTATAGCCTTATTCATAAAAAATAAAATAGGTTTAAAGAGCTTTATAAAGTGACGTTTTCATATAAATTTTCGATTTATAAAACAGTTAAAGACTTCCTTATTATATTGAAATTGGGTGTTAGTCTAGATTTTTTTTAAATACATATGTACATACATATATATGTACGGTATGTAATATTTTATACTCCATATAAAAACTCTTGGCATCATCGAACTTTTGTAACCGAAATTCGTATTCCTCTTTTATTGTTTTCTGATATATGTAAGATTGACCTACCAAAGTATTAAGGCACCATAACAATGAGTGTGGCTTGTTACCACACCCATGTTGTCTGATTAAATTAACGGCTCCCTGTGAGTAGCCTATGCTGTAAATTCCACGAAAGTATTGCCTAACAAATACATAAAATCGCGCTTGAATAAAATATTTAGTCTAATTGCAATCGTCACCAGAGAAAACTATGTCTGGTTGGACTAATTTTCGCAAAATAGATCCGTAGCCAGTATTATCAAAATCAATCTCGATATCCAATAAAGGGCACAGAACAACCTCTCTTTGGGGTCCATAGTCTTAAGATCGAAGAAGAGTTTGAAAGAAGGTAAAAATATAATGAAAAAGAAGTTAAGGTTTGAAAGAAGTATGGCTTAAGTTAGACAATAAAGAAACAAAAAATGGCTTATGAACATTGATTAATAAAAATACTTTTTTGAAAGTGGTCGCTCCACGCTGGGCAAACAGCTCGTCCGAACTGAAATCTGCTTATTTTTCACTTGGTGTATTTTTGTAACCCAAAATTTCGTCCTCTTGACTAAGTTACTAACATCAACATGAAAGTGCTGTACAGGTGACACTTTATTTCTGAAAGTGCATTATTGTCTGTCGGCAGATATCTACATACATTTTTGTGCGACGTACTTATTTTGCATGTTAACCTAATAACCTCGGGCAAAGACTTGGCTGAAAACGCCCTGAATTGTATAAGAAAGAAAAAGGAGTTTCCTTCAAGTAGAAATAAAAAAGAGAAAAACTGACCTACTCTTACCCAGCCAACGGGAATAAAATAAAGACAAATAGTAACCAGCTAGCAGCTGTCAATTGTGCTACCATAAAACTTGCAAAACAAATACAAGAGAGAAACAACACTGAAGGCACACAAAATATAGCAACGACTAATTTAACGGCTACACCACTGTACCATTAAGTACACAAAAAAAAGTGTTTCACTGAAGGTAAAGTCGAACATTTGTGTAAAAAAAAAACGTAAAAACCAAAAAATTCTTTTACCAAAAAGCTGCTCCCCATTTACCAAATATTTCCTTGTCCATCACAACGACAGGCTAATTACCCGCGGACAGTCGCGAAAAGTGCATTACCTCGAAGCGACAACTGAAAAATCGCTTAAATCAATAATTTGTTATATTTTTTTTTTTTAGTGAAGCTTCCATTGCGCTTTGACTCATTAAATTATTCGCAGCACTATCTACTGTTTTTTGGCAATGTCTCATTTCATAGCCGCCAGGCGTGGAGGGGTTAATGTGTAACTGAACGTGCCAAGAGGGTACAAAAAGTTGAACCAAAAACCCAAAATAAATAGCAACAAAAATTAATTTATGAGTGCACAAAGGGTGTAACTGCAATTTGACTGCAGCAGCAGTGGCAAGCAGCTCCTTCTTGTCCACTCTCATCACAACTTGGTAGCTTCTTGGCGGTGGCAGTGCCGCTTCACTTTGAGTAAATTATCGCGCCCATTGCACGTGCTTTGTTGCTGCTGCTTGCTGCTTTGCTTGCTTGATTACTTGGTTTGGTTTGGCGGCGTGGTCACTTTCCAAACGCCAGCGCGCTATCCAGCCAGTCGCTCAGCCAGTTGTTGGTGCAATTCATTTTATTTATAGCTTTTACTTTGCAGTGAATAAAGCAATAAAGAAAGATAGCTAGCTAGCTGGCGTTGGCTGGCTATTTTGAAACCGATAAGCGTCTGACCGGGCGAAAGGAAATTTGTTGCAAAGCGTGATCCGATCGATTCGACACTTTCTGTTTACAAAAGTTCGCTAGCAGAGTTTGCCGAGTAATGTGGAATTGCTTCCTCATAGCACTACATACATACATACATACATAACTTTTTCTCTAGTTTGTTGGCTACTGTTTTGCGTTGGTAGTTAGCGCGTAGTTGCTATTGTTTTTGGATTTATTTTATAGCTTCTTGTGGCAGTAATTAAAGCCGCCCTCTTGGTTAAGCGAAAGCGGAAGTCGTTTATTGATTGTTTTTTTTTGCTTTCGCATGCAAAGGGCGGACAAATTTATATGTGTTTATATATCTATGTATACCGAAGCACTCATACACACACACAAACATGCGCACAAGCCGATATGCAAGTGTTGCCATTACAATTCACTTTTGTTTTTTTTTTTTAATTTTTTTTTCCTAAGTTTGCTTCTGGCAGTAAATATTTGCCGAGAGTCGCTCGGGAAAATTAAGTTAAATTTAAGATTTGTGTCGGCAACGGGACATTGGCCTTCAAGCGGGCGTGTCCGCTGCAGTGCTGCCGCTTGGCCATTGTTTACCTTGATTTAATTGTTTTGTGAACTTTACTCTACAAATTGTATGTGCATACTAACTACTTAAGTACATATATGTATAAACATATATCTATAAGTATTTCGTTAATTCCCCTGTCCCATTAAATACTTAAATATTTAGAGCAGAATTGTTGGCGGTCAAAAAAAATCGATAAAAAGTATTTTGTTTTGTTAGCAAGTTGGCGAGGGCTTTAAGCCATTCTGGATGTTTTTTGAGTTTTCCCAATTTTTCTTCTTTTTTGCTTAAGCAACCATGCTTCGAATTCGATAGTAAATAAGTATCTAGTACGAATAACACAGGCAAAAAAAAAATTAATTTCTTCCTTTTTAGCTCAAATAATATTTACATTTTTATGTTGTATATACTCTTCTTTTTAATTGCATTCAATAATCTATAAAATTTCTTTTTTGGTATAAATATGTATTTAAACTCCTGCTTACCTGCGTTTGCGTCAGACCCAGACTCGCCGCTAATTCGGCTCGCTCTGGCAGCGCTAAATACTGGGTACGCTGGAATCGTCGATTTAATTGTTGTAATTGCAATGAACTGTATATTGTGCGTGGTTTGCGCATTTTCTTGCCTTTGCCATTGACGCGTAAGCCGGAATCTTCGCATTTGTCGGATATGGAGAAATCTGCAAAGTTTGAAAAAGTGGAAGAAGAATTATTTTATTTCTAACTTCGCTACCTAAAGTTTAAAAATATGAAAGCAACTTAAAATTTAGATCAATCCCATAAATAGCATATAACCAGGTAGCAATAAGGTTACGATATTTATAATAAAAGTTATAATTTAAAATTTTATTTCTATTTTACCCACACAATTTAACTATTATTTGATGATTTTTAGCTTTTGATCTATTGCAACCGTTATTTTCATATTAAATTTTTTAGATCATAAAATATTTCAATCGGTTATGAAAACGCAGTTTTTATTATAATGATTAAAAACTGTTGAAGCAAATACAATTCGAAAAAGTAACGAATTTTCAATGATCTATAAAATTAAATTCTTTATAATTCCCCAAACGAGTTTGCCTCACCATGTAAACCCGGTGGCAACGCCGGATACAAAATTTAATTTTTAATTAAACCATTTTTGTCCATCGTGTGTTTCAGTCCGAGTACACTTTGCTTTAGTCAAAAACTCAATCACTGGACTTTTCGTCCTATCTTTGGTTTTTTTTTTTTTAATTAAGAAAAAATCTTTTTCTTAAAAAAATTTTGAATTAACTCCTATTGTTATATTAGGTGTTTTTGAACCTGTATATACTATTTAAGAGTATGGCGATCCAAAACCATTCCAAATATAAAAATCGCTTAATAAAATGCGGCAACAAAATCAATATAAATATTTTGAATTACTCTCGAAGTAGACGAAATGTAATTGTCTGAGCAATTACTCACTAAGTGTTTGTATATCTTTAGCCCAATTTACCTCTACATGCATGCACATACTTATGTATGTATGTACATATCTATCACTTACAACAATAGGCGAAAATAGCCTACAGCCAAAAGCGTTTAGTGTAATTGCATTCATTAAAACCAAAGTTCAAAGCACTTGAAATGTAAACAATCGCGCATACATACTACTACTACACACATACAGCAAACTAATAGTTAATTTTATATTTTTTTCTTTCCTATTTTATTAAGTAGTAGTTGTGTGCGTGGCATAAACATTTAAAACGAAAATAATAAATAAGAAGCAAATTGCAAAATAATTTAATAATTGTCAACAATATTGTCTCATGCAGCAGACGAGCTGAATTGCTCTCCACAACACATTTTCGCAGCAATACTTGTAATTAACCGTTATAGCGCTATGCAAAACTATTATTAAACAAATCGGCAGCCACTTAACGATTAGATGAATAGTCAAATTGGCTGCCAGGCGGTGTGCCAGCTATAAATTGTAGCTGTGTAAGTTGGTGTACCCGGGGGGGGGGGCACCCTTTATGCTGCTTTTTGTTTTGCAAAAAGGTTTTTGCTACACACTAATCAAAAAACAAAAACTTTTCTGCAATTGGTGCACGCATATTTGGCCTTTACAATGTCATACGCTGTCGCTTTCAGGGAGGCCTGCCACAGCTCTATCCGTCAGCCCGCTAATTCCAGAATGAAATAATTAATTGTGGCAATCGAAATTGTAATAGCAGACATTATAATTACATACGTAGGCAAAGGCTGCTATTAAACGGATGTGTGTATGTACCTATTCACTTGCAACAGCAAACTACATACGTTCGTGTAATCAGGCACTAATATTTTATTACAATATTAACTTGTTTCTATAACATGATTTTTTCACTTTCGCCTACTTTTCTTCAAACGGCCTATGCCTGTGGTCCAGTTATTAACAAACGCAATTAATTTCAAAATGCAAAAGCAAATTTAATATATTTACTGCTTTGTTATTTTGATATATATTTTAAATCTCCTAAGAACGTATTTGCGGTTTATTAATATCTCATTTATATTTGTATTTCTCGAATACATATTTATTTTAAATACTTTTCTTATAATTTATGCAAGTAAACTGGTTATAAATTCATTCATTCACGACCAGTTGCCGACAACCAACCACTTTTTTGTACATACATATTTCCAACTCGAAATAAATCAAACTGCCCACAAAAAAAAAAACAGCGCATACTTGTTTAAACATTCAAACATAAGTTGGGACACCTGAAAACCCACGAAAAATTAGTAGCTGACATTTTTATGTGTGTATTGACAGTAGCCCACTGTGTCGCTCACAGCGGGGTGTCCACCTTAAACGTGCAACATGAACAATAATTCACTCATAACAGCACAAAAAACAACAGCATAATCATGTATGAAGCGGCGATACAACAAGTCAAAATGCCATTCATAAAGCAAACAAATGGGGTTCGAAAAAATATGCGAAGTGTTCACGAGTAGATAGTGATAGCTCATGTGTGAATCGTGAGTGTTATTGGAGTTCGCGGTTTTGAGTGAGATAAATTAGATCTTAATTACCACTAAGCTGCTGGGCAGTGGTAAATGAAATGAAATCGCATTGAATTGTAACAATTACATTGAATAAAATGAGACAGCTTTGCCATTGCCAGTTGATGAGTTAATAAACTTCAACAGGTAAAAGCTTCAAGTGCGCGCCAAAAATAGATGAAACGACAATGTAAAAAATTAATACATTATATTACATAACAGCTACTTTTTTTTGAGTAAAATAAACTGATATAGTTACTTATTATTTGATGCGGTGTCGATTTTCAGTTAAAAGGTGCAATCTTTTGAAATTAGACACAATTAATAATTTTTATCGCACAATTTTTAACCGACCTCAAAAATGAGGTAATAAATTCGTCGGAAAATTTTTTTTGTTAATGTACATATGTTACCGCATTACTTTGGACCACGTTAACCGAGAACTCTTTTTTAAGCGACTTGGATTCGATCATTGGATTATGGGTACTCTTAAATTTTTATACAAGAATTGAAGTCGGTTTTGTTTTTTGCTTAAAAAGTACTGTTTTTTTTTTTAAATACCTGAAGAAGCAATTTAAGAGGCATTTAAAAGAGTAGTTTTAATTGAGTTAAACCTATGATAAGTCTTTATTATTTAGTAGCGGCAATTTATTAGTTCTAAAGCGTTTGTGTGTGAATGTATTAATCCAGAAAACCAATATCGGACATCTCATCATCTTTAAAACAGAGCTGACAATTCAGTTAACCCGGTGCGTAAGCGAACAGAGACGATTGTGATGGGTTAAATAAGTAGTGGCTAGCCTGATTTCAGTTGGATTCAAAAGTCTTACGTCCTTCGTTACAATAGGATAAAACCATGGTTGAACAAGTTCTTCTTGCATTAATTACTTGCTTCTATCTCTCCTACCATAAAATAAATAATAAATAGATGGGTTTGAAACCTCCTTTTTTATTTAAAATGGCATTTTTTTTATTTTTTTCTCTCTGACGTCAGGATTTATTTTAAAGGACTTTGTAAAATTATTTAAAAAATTCAAGGCAATGTAGAATAAAAATATGGGTACGAAATGAAAGAGCAAATTTCTTTAGAATTAAAAAAAAATAAACTTTTTGGATTCACAAGGACGAGTAGGTAATTTTTCAAACTGATAAAGTTAGAAGGACGAAACTCTAGGAAGCTATCGAGTTTATATAAGTCCTTAACATATAATTTTTTCAAAATCAAATATTTCGAAATTTCATGGATAAAATTTTAAAAGGACATTTTCAATATTTACCAGTCCTTATGCACCAAAAAATTAATATAATTAGATTCTACAGAATTTCCTCTTTAATTTTATACCCATACTTCTCTAAGCGCATTTCACTGAATTCTTTAAATTATTTTTGAATTACTGACAGCAGAGTGAAAAACATAGAACGCAGTTTTTTTTGGTCCATGGTTTTGCGGATATATTGATTTTTGTGTGTAAAATTTACGATCGCACAATTAAAAAAAAAAAATATTATTAAATAAAAAAAGAAACATAGCCAATACTGCTCAAGAAAAGGAGTTTGCCAAGAATCCCGGAATTTTCGGGATCTAAAAAGGGCCGGGATGCCGGGAATAAAATTCCTAATACTACTGGAATGTACAATGATTTTTATTTTTCGAGTTTAATCAATAAAGATTAAAAATAATAATTAATATTTGAGTGTTATTTTTTCGCTCAAAGGAAATTATTACTAGATTATTGTTATAAGTATCAAAATTTTTGGATCAAAATCTCAGTTGGCTGCGTCCGTATGGCCTTTTAAACTTTATTAAAAAAAAAATAATGGAAAAATAAAACTCAAAAATAATAATAATTATATCTGAGCGACAAAATAAAATCATAAAATAATCATTATTTGTGATCGAAAAAGTAAAAATCAAATGATAGTTATTTCCGTTGAGCGAAAAAAAATTAAAAATCTCAAAATAATGATTAAAAGCTGATTTAAATTATTTTACTCATAATGATTACCGTCCCTGATTAAAACATAATTATACACTAAAGGACTTTCCTTTAACATACTTTTAGGTGCAACGCATTTGTAAATAATCGGCCTTATCGGGAATTTCATGTTATCAAATATTCCCAAAAATTTTAAGGAAAAAATAAACACTTTTTCCCGATTTGTTTTTGTTTTGCTTGTAAATTCTTGTGAACAATTAATTCACATAGAATTGGCGATAGGGCTGAATATTATGCTTGCTCTACTACTACGAAAATTTGAGGTACTGAAATTCCATTGTTTTATTTTTTCCGATAATCTTGGCTCTTAGCACAATTCATCCTCTCATCTGAATATTTTTTAACAACTGCTTTTCTGTTAATTATGAAAAGCTCAGGCGAGCGTTTGGGGTGACAAAAACTTTACCAACGCCCACTCGCTCCCGATTAGAGTCATCACGTCATGCACTTAGCGATGCACAACGCTCCATATAGGAACATACATACATATGTACACACATATCTATGTATGTACATACTTACTAAGCTCTACTTTTCAATGTGATTGCCGTTAAAAGTATATGTACATATGTACATATGTTTTTATGTGGCTGTGGAAGTAAATAAGTACCTGTAGGTATATAAGATGTACTTGCACAATATGTATGTACATATGTTTAAGTGGCTTTGTCCACGTTCACCGTCAAGGTTAATTGTTTTGCGATTGCCAAATCGTCAATTCGTGTTGGCGGCACCGACGACGACAACGGCAATGACAATTGCGAATCTCGCGCTGCCGTTGATTTTCGTTTCATTTTTTTTTCTCATTCATGCAAAACGAAGCAATTTTTTTTTTGTGTCTGACTGCTTGTAATGCGTTTGCACAAAATTGCAAGTACATTTTAGATGGTAAAAAGTAGTCAAAAACATACATAAATAAATAAATGAAAGCGAAGAGGCGAAAACTAAAATTCAAATAAAAAACTTTGGCAAAACTGCTCAACCATGTAAAAATGCGCGCACGTTGTCAGATCTATAAATGTATCTGGATACATACATACATAGGTATGTACAATTGAGATTGTAAATAAAACGTGTATGTATATATGTATAATTGTTAGAAAAAAATGTATTTATTTATATACAAAAATACATTCGAACCTACGCTATATCTACACGAATGACAGCGTGAAATCGAAAAACAAAAGACCGAAAATAAAAATGTCACAGTCAAGCGCGCAATTATGTCACTACAAAAAACGTGGCACATCCATATCTAAGTACGCTTGGATACGATTACATACATACAATAAATACCTACAAAATAAGAACCAACAAAACCCGGTAACATTCATACTTAAATTAAACGTCTATTACTGTAAACTTGTACATACATACATATGTACATCAAAACCAAAAAAAAAAACAGTAACAAAGAAAAATAGAATTAAAATAAACAAATCGTAAGCGCCGATAAAATAAAAAGATGAATCGCTCTGTGTAATCGCGATGAATTCATCTTTCCACTTGAAGGCGCATCGAGTGGACATTGGCAACAGCAGCTCGGTGTTTGTTTGTACGTTCGGAAGGACGTTGATGGGTTTGTGGGTACATTCCATAGGCATGTGCCTACAATACATTCATACATATGTACGTATGTACACATATTTGGAGGCAACGAAGAAGTAACGTTTAAATGAGCTTCAAATCAGTTGGACACTAAACGCTCGATTATCATTATTTGGTGACAATAATTAGTTAAATTTTTTTATATTTTATGGTTTAAAAAAATTATGAAACTTTAGCATTGAATTTTGAATAGATAGCATACATTTTTAAGAAAATTGCTCAGACTTAGACTTTATAAGCACACAAGAGGGAGCATAGCTTATATCGAATACTATTAGGAAGACCAGTTTTGCACAACTCATAAAATATTTTGAACAGTGTTGGACTCGTGAATATGTGTAAGAACTAGGGTGATTCACTGTAAATTCATTACATTTTTTATTGCGGTAAAACCGCAAGCAAAACCTTTTGAGCAATCAAGTTCCCTTCTATGATTCTTTTTTAACCGACTTCCAAAAAAGGAGGAGGTTATCAGTTCGTCGGAATATTTATACCCGAGCGCACTTGTGCACAAGGGTATTATAACATTGTTCACATAACGGTTGTTTGTAACAGGCAAAACGAATCGAGATAGATATAGACAAATGTATACATAAATGATCAGGATGAAAAGAGAAATCGATTAAGCGGTGACTGTCTGTCCGTCCGTCCGTCCGTCCGTCCGTCCGTCTGTCCGTCCGTCTGTGCACACGATAACTCGAGTAAAAATTAAGATATCTCAACGAAACTTGGCACGTGTACTTCTTTCGGGCGTAGGATGGATGGTATTGAAAATGGGCAAAATCGGACAATAACCACGCCTACCTCCCATATAACGGTAATTTTCAGAAATACGAAAACTGCGATATTTTAGTAACTACTAAAGATAATTCACTCTAAATTGGTACTTACAATGAGTTTCAGACGGAAAACATGAATGTTATAAATTTTTGGAAAATGGGCGTAGCCACGCCCACTTATGGTTGCATGTGTATACCTTGGTAACCGCTGCACCAATTTCTTCTAAACTTGGCACAGTTGTTGGCCTTAGTACAGCATACTAAATGGCAGAAAATTTCTAAAATCGAACAATAACAGCGCCCACATCCCATATAACGGTAATTTCGAGAAATACAAAATCTTCGATAAATCAGTAAATATTGAAGCTAATTTATTCAAAATTGATGCTTGCAACAATTCTTTATCAGGAAATACGCTTATCATAAAATTTTGGAAAATGGGCGTGGCACCGCCCACTTATGATCACATATATGTATCTCGGTAACCGTTCTACCAATTTGTACCAAACTCGGTATGGTTATTGTGCTTGCCACATAAAAGCAAAACGTTCAAAATTATTGAAATCGGACTAAAATTACGGCTTTTCATATAACGGTAAATTTTAGAAATGCTCGAAACGTCAATATTTCGAAATTTAAGGACGCTAATTTATTCAAAATTGATACACCCCGGCTT
>NW_023458561.1:67515307-67515789 GCF_013731165.1 Rhagoletis pomonella | reverse complement strand
TTTTATGTATGTTACCGCATAACTTTGGACCACGTCAACCGATTTCGATAATTCTTTTTGCATCGGAAAGGTAGTGTCTCAGAGGTGGTCCCATACTCATCTGGTTAAGATCCGATCAGCGGATCATGAGATATATATATATATATATTTTTTTTTTATATGGGAGTTGAAGTCGGTTTTTTTTTGCTAAAAATTACTAGTTTGTATACGTATGTTTTTCAAGTTGGGACAACTCAATACGGGTATTATCGAAATCTTGCAAAGCCGCTGCACGTAACACGGATTGCATAAGTGGCAAACACAACAACAAAAAACATGGAAAACAATATTTCCTATTGCTACACCAGATGCAACGTCGAAATCCATGCATATATTTTGCATGAAAGCGTAGCAAGACAAATGCGACCCTGTGCTAGCTGTTTTGTTGTTGGAACGACTACATATTTATCTCATTTCGCTTACTTCATTTTCTTTCTGTATCT
>NW_023458561.1:67448192-67505307 GCF_013731165.1 Rhagoletis pomonella | reverse complement strand
GGGGGATACGTCTTCGCTAACACATGTAACTACACTTTTGGAACTCTCAAAGTATTTGTCAGACCACACGTCGGTACTTAAAGGTTAAAGAAAAATGTATCCAAGTTCTTTTCCGGAGTCCATTCACAATAGCATAGTCTTCTTCCGGCAACACTGCGCATCAGGTCTCTTACTATTTAACCGAGTTGGCCCAAAAAAAATTCTTGATCGATTTAGTGCCATTTCCTCAAGTAAGGCTTAACATTTATCTGCACTTTAAACACAAATTTTATTTTGAAAAAATTTGTTTAAGGGGCAGGTAAATATTAAAGCCTTAACGATACTAGAAAAACTTCGCTTCAAAAAACTTCAAAAAATAAAATTATTATACATATTTAGCTTTAAGATTTTACTAACTACTTTTTCATAACCATATGCAAAAATCTTATTTTATGTGTTCGTTGCGAAGGGAATATGAGGTAAAATTTGAAAATTAAATAAGCAACTTTTTTACTTTTTGAAGATTTTTGAAGGGAAATATTCTAATTCGATCAAAAAATATTTTTTTTTACGATTTTGTAGCAGTCCTACGAAACATTATTTTTCCATGTAGTATATATGGAAAACTTCAAAACCCCGGCGGCATCGTTAAATATTAGCCGAAAATAAACAAATAAGACTATCCTTACTTTCGAATTTCTACAGTTCTGGTAGGTGGCGGAAATTCCAAGAAGTTGGTTTCCCTGTGTAAATGTATTTGAGCCACCCAAACGGTTAGCTTTATATATTTCCTTCTATATATTAGTAAGTTTGTAATTTTCGAGATTTCTTTTTAAAACATATATTTTCTTATGCAAAAACAAAATTAATGATTAGGATTAAAAAAAAAGTACGAGTTTACTACTATATAGCGGCAATATGGCAAGTATCAACCCACTGCATTATTAAAGCGCAAAAGTTCGCCAAGAACTACGGAGAGTAGGCTTATGATCCGTTCTTGTGGGACCGGAACTGTTTTGTGAATTCTTCTAGAGTTATTATTACTTATAGAGCAAACCCATAAACCAGCGAGTTCTGAGGAGTCTTAGAAGGCTTTAGACAGGTCATGCTCCAGGGTCATCCCTTCGTTAGGAAGGACATTAACAGGTCTTAACCATCTCCGTTCTTATAAGCACGACGCACAGTGGTCTGAGTGTGGCAGAAAGTCAAACTTTCGAAATGTCTCCAACTATTAATTAAGTGGTTGGCTAGACGCTTGACCAGTAGCATTCAAAGGTCACTTGATGTCGCAGGAATCTTATTTTTACCTAAAAATACGGACAGGCATTTCACGCCATCAGCACTGGTAACTGAATGATTGGTTATGTTGGATTTTTTTTTTTCATATTTAATGCCAAGTTTCATGTTTTCATTATTTTTCTTAGTCCTTTCGGAGTTTAGAAAATGTATGTATATAATTTAAAGCATTTTCAATGACTTTATAGGGACTGTAAACTATTTAGCGTCTACGTGCGCCATTGGGACTACAACGTTCATTAAACCCTAAGTAAACTAATGAAATAAGTTTCACTGCTACAACTTGCTAGCCTGGTGTTTATCTTTCATAGGCTGCACGCTTCACTTTCGCAGATCCCCATATAAGCTATGGCAAAAAGTAGTAATTGGGATCCGATTTTACAAAAAATCTGCGACATAATGCGTTTGACTAGAAATGATGAGCTCCAAAAATTGGCAAAGATTGGCGAATTGCCTCCCACACTATATTGCGGAGCAAGTTTGGTAGAAGTTATCCGATTATAATAAAATTCGGTTTTTATAAATTTGGTTTTATAACTGGTGGGCGTGGTAGTTGGCCGATTTTGACCATCTTTCAGATTTAAGTTTTTCTGGTTAAAACTAAGATGCAAACCGAATTTTATTAAAGTCCGATAAAATTTATCATTTCCGCCCCAGTTTATTAGGCGTGGCAGTTTGGAAATCTATGCGATTTCATATACATTTACACTCTAAAGTAAAAGCGGAGTACAATTGCTACTTTTTGCCTTATTTTGACATTCCGACATTCACCAAGCTATACTCATATTTTAATAGAAGTGACTGTTGGATTTACTTAATTTTTTTTTTCACTAAGCAACACTAAATATTGTATCGACCACGAGCAAGAACTTTTTTTAATTTGAATTTTTCGGGTATTTACAATGATTTGCTTTCGGTGCATGAAAATGAACCATAAACACCACTTAAATTAATCTAAGGGCATAATAGTAATTAAGAACTTCCTGTCGCAGCGATTGCAGCAATGCAAAAGGAAGCAAAGCAAAATTCTAATCGAGAGATCGCCATCAAAAGTCAATGAACAGTCGTCGGACGATTTGTGCCCTGTGCCCGCATTGTGCACTGATTTTGAGAGCGATACGCAGGGATATACACACATACATGCATGCACCATAAATAAATCACGCACGGAATATTTACAACAGTTTTAATTGAATCTACGCAATGCTACGTACATACATTTCCGTCGCGTTGTACACAGACAAACACTTGCATTTGTACGCTCTAACTAATCTATACATATTTACTCGTTCATTTAAATATGTACAGGAATATACATACTACTTAAATATGAATATGAAAATATTAATACTCGAGCGGACATTGCAATTGGAAAAAAGGAGCAAACTCGAAGAGGAAATCAGGGCACCACTCATCAGCTGAGTTCATAAATTTGTACGAATTTTTATGGCGCAAACTGTGTATATGTATGTGTGTGCAACGAAATAGGCGACACTTAGTTTATTAATATTAAAAATAAAAAAAATAAAATGTGGACAAAAACGATGCCTGCCCGTAAAGCAATGTGGGGTGTAGAAATGGTGGTGTTGCGGTCGCCAGCGCGCCAACGCATAATATTAAATAAGATTTTTTTCTTTTTCTCTTTGTGTGCTTTGGGTACTTTTATTATTAATTTACGCGCATTTCCGCACTTTCCGTGTATACGTAGTTGCCACCAGTTCAAATTATGTAGGAAGGTGTTCAAGCGACAATGTTTGTGTGGCTGCTGGGTCAGGCAGCGAGTAGACAAATACCCAGTCGGCAAAATTTAGAAAATAATAGGCCTTCTGGGAGTCTTTGAAGCGATAGGCCCTCCCTTCTCGATTTTCTACTCCTCTTCATGTTTTATCGAATGGCCAGATTCAGCTGCCCGTAGAAGGGAAAAATTTACACGAAATAATATTAAAACAGTTTGAAACACGGATGCGTCTACTGCCATTTTTAGTAAAGCTTCCAAAGAGAAAATTTAATTGAAAAATCCCTTCCTGAAGGCGCTTATTTCGCAACGCGTCCCATTTTGCCGACTGGGTAGCCTTTCATCAAATGGCTTCCATTTATATTTTATTTCTATTTTATAAGCAAACTTCATTAACCCCAGCCCCAGTTGTGTGGTGGGTGCGTCGACGACCTTGTGCGTTTTTCTTTGGTTCGTCGCTTGCTTTTCCTGGCGAAAATATCGTTTGTCATTTGTCCAACACTATTGGTGGCAATTTTTCGCAATGTTTTCCGCTTTTCACGCGAAGTATGTAATTTTTCATAGCAGCGCCTGCGCTTATAGTATTTTGCCACTTCTTAAAACTGATAACAAAGAAACAACCATATTTTCAACTTCTCTATGTTATTTATGCACAAATACTATGGAAATTTGTCATTTTGACAGGCGTACTTAGCACAGTGCATAGGCAACTGAGGCTGAGTCAGTGGGATCGTCAGTTCGGTGCCTACTGAAAGAAGTCTGATGAGGAAATGTGGTGATTTCTGAAATAGCTATCACTTCTACCATTTTTTCAAATTATTGTTGCTTTTCCACAATAAATTTTCATTAAAAAACGGCCTCGAGCTCAATAAAAATTGTTGAATGTAATTGTTATAAGGCCAAAAAATAACAAAAACAAATAGTTTGCCAGCATTTTAAAATTATATAAAATTGAGAGTAAAAAAAAGAGGAATTGTTCAAAGTTGTTGTTGTAAAATTTTAAAATTAAATTGCTTGCAAACGTCAAGAATTGGAAAAATTCCTCTCAGCGGTTCTACCTTCCTATTTTTTTATCATGGTTATCATTATTTCTGCTCATTGACAAAATTAAAATAATATCCGAGCTTTAGTACCTGAGAGCTGCAAACTATTTTAAGAAAATATTGTTTTAATTTCTTAAGCGTTTTTTATATGTTTTTCGTCTTTCTTGCAGTTAGATTAGCGCAGCTGTCCAGCTTCGTATCAGCCACTTAACAAGCATGCAAAAAGCTTTGGGTTCCTCGCGTCCAAATCTTGTTAAGCTCAAGATATTTTAAATACTTGAACTTTTGATATTTTAAAGTTGGACTGTTGTTTCGTATATCTTTCTGACCGATAGGGAGTGTTTTTTACACTTGCTTTGTATTTTACAACTGACTGATGTCTAATTTTTACACTTCTGGTAAGATTTTATTTACGAAAAAGTTTCTATTGCACTTAAAACAAAATGCGCAATAAATGCGATCACACCTCCTTAAAAGGAAATGTAACGATTAAAAAAAACTATTACTTTTTGAGAACTAAAAATGTACCTCAAAATAAAAGCCCCGCACTTTCCTTTTGGGAGGGAGAAATCAATGAGCTCTGGTATCAAAAATTCTTAAACTTTTTCAACTTTTCTAAATAAAGCCCTCTGTAAATTTATTCAATTTGACCAATCATAACACTTCACTTCAGCCAGAAAAAAAATTATTAAAAATCAACGCGCTTTCTTAGCAACTTAAAACTTGCACTTTGTTATTATTAGAATATAATGGGCTCATACTCAAAATGTAAGACGTTAACATTGAAGCGAACCAAAATCATAACTGCAAACGCATCCATAATGAGTTATTTCACCAGATATTTTTATAACTATGAAATACCGACATGGTGGATAAAATAGCCTTGATGCCAGTAAATAATTCGAGAAGAGACAAAAGAAGCCAATTTCCGGTCTATTCCGGTTCCAATGTCGGTCTATGACAATGCAAAAAGTTATCGAACGTCTTCTGAGTTTTAATATGCGAAATCTTCTTCACTTCGCATGAGGACAAAGATACCATTGAATCGGTGAGTTCGACAACCGTACAAGTCCAAAAATGAGTTGAGTTCAAAAACATTACAGGTCACGGACAAGTACCGCTTTCTCCTCATTTCACGAGAGCAATCAGCTGAGCTACGTTAGCGGAGAAATTAGTGAAAAACCGTGCATGTCCGTAACTTGTACTCTTTTTGATTTCAACAACGTAAAACTGATTTTGGACTTGTACGTTTTTCGAACTCACCGAATCAATTGATTTCAAATAGCTATACATTATATGAAAACTAAAGCAAGGAAGAAATTCTCTAAAATTGCCTCAAAGAAGACGAAAAACATTTATTTGTTGTTTTCAATAAAAAAAATTTCCCCTAGCCGTAGCCGAGGGGACAGAGGTGCGTATTTCCACCCGGTAGAACCCAAGAAAAGATTTCTGGTTCGAGCAGCATTAAAAAAAAAAACTCGTTTTTAATAGCAGTCGCCCTTCGGCAGGCCATGGCAAATCTCCGAATATAATTTTGTAATGAAAAGCTAAAATGCTTAAAGCCATATTCCGTTCGGAATAAATAGTAAACCGCAGGTTCTTCCATTTGGGTGTTAATATCAAGAGAAGCCGGTCGAACACTTAACAAAACTGCGAGCGCGTACTTAGTATTAGTTTATTATTTAAATTCAGGCACTCATCCGAAAAAAATATCAGTATGCCTCATCGTTTTTTAAAACGTAAAACGTGAAAAATAGTTGACTGTATCGATTCCTTGTTACAGATACATATCGCTACTTTAATTCACAAAGGCCCTAACGAACAATTTTTTTTATTTTACAGGAGAAGCAAAAAACATTATAAAAAGAGTATCAAAAACAGGTAGACTTTATAAAAAGTGGTATGTAACTCCGTTTTTTTTTTTGGCACTAACACTTTTAAACTTTTTATTGAAGGTGTATTTTAATACATCCTACAAAAATTTGTGAAAAACGCAGTTTCGAAAAAAGTATTGGTTAGGGCCTTTGTGAATTTGGGTAACGATATTCATATATGTATGCGTAGCTTTAAGGGCTGAAATTGGTATTAAAATGGAGCTATATATGATAAGCGTAATGCAGCTAAATTGCCCTTTGGTAAATCTGTTGCTAAGGAGATACACCGAAAAGCATTTGACATTTAAAAATATCAAAGCTCTATATTGAAATGTACCATCCTCCAATAAATAAAGACTAATTGGCCACGACAAGCCTCCTGCCTTAAAAAGGTTTAAATCAAACACGTGTTATCCGTACAAAAATATAATTTTTTCTATGCTTGTCTGCAGTTTTTTTTTTCTTAGGAACAAACACTTTTACAGATTTAAAGCCCAGCCAAGGATGGAATATACATAAAAAAGTGACTTTCAGAATCACGTCACCTTCTGTAGAATAATATAAAATTTCTCAGAAATTCCCATAGATCAAAACTTTTCATCAGCGAGATATTTGGAAGAAGTTCATTTGATGTGAAGATCATTCGTCGTAAGTGTTGATTGCATCCTCTAAAAATTTTACTATTATTTGAAAACCGCTTGTTTTTAGCAAATTTGCAAATCAAAAATTGATGGCAAGTCCAGCAGAAATGCGTGTGCTATCAGAAAAAACTCGACCCTATCAAGCTGGCATTTCAGGGGACTATTTTATATATATATGAGGAAAATTTGAAAGTTAGGGGGGCTCGAGCACCCCCCTGCCCCTACCTGGCTACGCCCATGCCTCACCCTCTTCGCTGAGTGTCTTTCAATAACACTCAACATACTTAAACTATGCCGGTAGACAGAAGATTTTAAATTTTTTTAACCATCTTCAAAATATTTTCAAACTAAGACTTTCTTAAACCTCTCTCTTGTGATATTTTCTCTGACTTACATGTAGTTTAGAAATTAAGCCCCGTTCAAAACGATTTCGATTGATACCCTTCTCGTAATAATCCATTGAAATTATTGAATAGTTTGAAATTAAATTTGTAAACAGTTGTCAACCTCATTCGTCTGACACTCATATTGTGATACATACATATGTATTCAAATTACTTAATTCCTATAATTCAAATCGAATTTGAATTTTTAAACATGTGGAAACCATGCTATACATATGTAGCTTAGAAATAAAGCCTTTTCGAGACTCTTTCGATTAATATCGTAATATTTCATTTAATTATAATACAATTGTGTATTTGAATTTAGTTTTAAAACAACAACCCTCTTCAAATACCTCAGAAAATTCTGCATGTTCATGCTGAACATTTCAAAACAACTTGAGTATAATTAATTTAAATTCGGCTTTAAAAAAAAATGGTGGCAACCCAATTCAAAATATTTTCCAACGATAACCTCATTCTGGGTTATCGAATGGATGCATTCAAAGTGTATGCTTCGTTCGTATCTATTCCCATTTAGTGATAGCATTTTCGTAGATTTCGCGAAAATTCGGACTACGACGGATTCAGTGATAGCGCTGATTAAACCCCTTTCGTCCGACGACACCGATATTGTGAGCATATTCCAATCACCTAACTCCCTTAACTCAAGTAACATTTGATTTTTTTGTTAACAGGTGGCAACCTTCCAACTTTAGCTTAGAACTAAAACCCTTTTCAAAAACATTTCGATTGGTGCCCATATTTTAGTAATTTAATTAAATTAATTGATTTTAATTTTTAAACGGGTGACAACCATTGTAAAGCACCTCAATACTTTTGTAAATGTTCAATCTGCAGACTTCCTATTAATCTTTAGTATGACACCCATATTTTAGTTTTTCAGACTTTTCAAACAGGTGGCAACCCTTTTCAAACAACTTCTTTTAAGCCTCTTGGCATCAATTTTTTAACAAAATTTTCAAATAAATAATTCCCTTACTTCAAGTTGAATTTGATTTTTTAAACAGGTGGCAGCCCACCTCCATGAGTATGGAAGTGATTTAATATATCCGCATACCAAGCTCCAGTACTCTATCACAAATATTTCCTGAGATATTCAGTCGGTAAAAATTACGTTTGTATGGGGAGGTGCCACGCCCCCTCGTCTATTCAAGATTAAATCGACTATATATATATATATATATGGGCTAAAGGACACCAGTGTAAAAGATTTCATGATTATCGATCACTTTAAAATTTATAATATTAGTAAGGATAGTCTTGAGTGGTTAAATATATTTTTAAATAAAAGAATATCGTAAACTTCCCAAAAGAAATAAGAACTAAAGAGGGGGTATTTAATATTTTTTTTTTTAATTTTAGGAGGGTGTTTTAATATTGTGTTTCTTCAATAAGAATAGCCGAGTGGTTAGAGGTGCGATGTACCACTCCGGAGGACGGAGGATCCGGGTTTAAGCACTGGTCAAAGCAACATCGCAAAAAAATATAACAAAAAGTTTTTCCCTAACAGCGGTCGCCCTTCAGTAAACAATAGCTAGCCTCCAAGTGTATTTCTGCCATGAAAAAACTTCTCTTGAAACTCTTTAAAACCGCCAAAAACAAAAAAAAAAAAACACTAAGGCATAGCCAAAGTAACTCACCCAGCGGCGGCATGTTGCTGCAGCTCTACAAATGCCGATTTGCCGGGCATTTGTGCGCCTGGCGTTCCGGTTGTTGTTGTACCACCATCCATATACTTGGGAGTGTGCGGTGCGTCGGGCGCATCCATGCCGGATTGTGGTGTACTGGGAGGCCCCTCATAGGGGCTCCCTAAGTCAGTAAAATTAAGCGTGTTGGCGCCTATCGAGGCCACTTTATCAAGAATTTTGACGGCTTTTTTGGGGGACGCGTACACGAAATTAAAAATTCACAGCGTTTTGTCAAAAGTTAAAGGTTTACTTTTTTGCTCACTTTTATTCACTTTTTTTTTTAATTTTTGGAAAAGTGTAATTTAAATAAAAAAAAGCACAAAACCGCAAACAATTTTTCGAAATAAAGAAAATGTAAGTGTGTCGATATTTTCCTCTTTTATGAAGTTATTTTCCTTGCTGATGACTTTACTGTTATTGTTATTGTTGTTCTTACTTTCTAGTCGTTCCTTACTGTTTCTTTTTTTTTTATCGTAAACAATGACACACGCACGTTAAGACGAAAGTGAATCAATTTTTTTTCGAACAGCGTATTTTTCAATTGCAACAACAGTGCCGCCACAAGCCACCAAACTACTTTTCCAACAACACTTTTAATTAGCGTATAATTTGTGTCATTTTACTTTCTGCATTGCAATTAGCGATTTGCTGCGCGACGGCGACGGCGGCGGTGGCGGTGGCGATCGCGAACGCTCTTCAACGAAAGTTTCTTGACGTTTATGGGCGAGTGTGTGTGAGTGCGTGCCTTGATTTTGGCGTGGGCGGCAAACTATGTGGTTGGTTGGCTGCTTGTTGTGAGGGGAGGGCTGTTGATTTGGCTGGGCACGTGACTTTTTGCAGCGATTTTAATTGTTTCTGATAGTCGATTAAATTTTTTTTGAGGCCAAATAGTTTTGTGTTAAACCGCAGAATTAAGCACTTGGTGAATGAAATTTTATTAAGTGAAGTACCTTTTTTAGTTTACTCTTTTCCTCCTATTTTGGTTTTGGAAATATCTTATCAAATCACTTAAACGAACTTTTTTCAAATCATCCAGTTCCCTGTGTCTTTTGTGTTAAGTTAATTTTATGGAACCAGCGTTATTATTTTTTTTTACTTTTTTTGACTACTTTTAGGTTTTTTGATTGGAGTGTAAAAAAACTTCTTTGTTCGAAATATTTTGTTTTAATTTATTTTAAATAAAAAATCGATTTTTTTTTTGTCATAGGTTTTTAATTAAGATCAGCACGTACTTTTTCTGTCCTGTATCCGTCCTTCGGTATATTTTTAAGTCAAGCAAATCACTAATTTTTCTTTTCTTCTTTTTTTATGTATTTTGAACTTAAATGCACTATTTCAAGATTAGGAGCATTTCAAAATTCACCTCGGTCTTCAGTTGATTGCAGCTGAATTTTTTAAAAGATAATTCACGTTTTTTACTCTCTTAATATTTTAATCAGCCAAGCTTTATTTTTTTATTAAAATTGCAATCAAAATCCGCCGCGAAAATCGCGCAATTGGAAGCGTTAACACGACGGCGGCGTTTACACTCGTCTAAGCGCGTTGTCAATTCTTCGAGGTAGCCACCACACACAGTAAATTCACCCGTCGATTCGAAACACTGCGAACGAATTGTACGCGCGACCAACCACAAACAAAGTGCGTGAACGACTAGGTACGAGGTGATTATGTGATCATTTGCTGCGCTGCAAAGACGCCCGCGAACACTGAATGCCGCTCGCTGCTCGCTCCAATCCGACGATGACGATGACGACGACGCCTGTCAGTCCGATAGCGTAGCCAGTTAGTAAGCCAACGGTCCGGAAGACCGGCTAAGCAGCGCTTGCTATACTGGTTTCCACAGTGGCTGCGGAGCGCTGCAGTTTTTGTCGCTTGTCGCTGTCGCGTGTGCGAGCAAGCTGAATGCGGCTGAAGCTCGTGTGAGTAAGTGCGCGCACAACAGCTGCTGGGGGACTGGAAAAACGAGTTAACATTTATTCCAGTTATTCGCGCTACTGCCCGACAACGATGCATCACTGGAGAGAGTGCGAGTGCGAACGCTGTACTTCAGTGCGAAGTCACTCGCACTCACAGAGCCTACTGCAGCTTGCTCGCTTTGGCAGCGCGCCAATCAGACATGCAGCAGAGCAGTGCCGTTAGTTGTGCCGCATGGCGAATTGACGCCACGATTGGTGGAAAGAGTGCGGCCACACCTGAAAACAAATATGGCGCTCTCTCTTACGCTACCGTTACGTGAACCGGTTCTTAGCGACATGGCGCATGGTTGCTGTTTGCAGGAAAACCGCACCTGAGCGCTATCGGGTTCTCGTTCTAACATTCGGAGCGTGGCTTGTGCTCGATTTTGTTGTTTTATGAATGGAGTTTTTTTCGCCCTTTTCATTCATTGTACACACAAGTGTTTTTTCTGCTTTGTGTATTGAAACACATTGTTTTTGTTGCATGCAGGCATGGGTGCCTCTGCAAACTGCAAGTAGTTCTTCAGTTTGTTGTTGTTGCATTTTTGTTACTTTTTTCTTGTTGCCTTTTGGGAATGCTCACTTATTGCCGAGGCGGAGTTTTAAAAACTGCCTCAACGCACTTCTCCTTCCTCTCAACACCGCGTCTGTCTCTTCCACATAGCTCGTGTTTTAACCTGCTGTTTTATGTTTTATTTTCCCCTTTTATCCACACCTCTCACCTTTTGACACAACACCACCGAGGCTGACTATGAGTTCGCTTCAGCTATTTTTCTCACCATTTCAGCATACAGTCACAGTCGTTGCCGCTCGGCCACCCAACCACCCAGCCACTGCCGTTGCGGCGTCACTATTTGGTGTGTGTTTTTTTTTTGTTGCTGCTTTTGCCATTTTGGCTTTCGGATTTTGCTCTCAACTCAGCGCTTGGTCTTTTTTTATTGCCGACTTATGCAAATTTGGAGTGAAAATTTACGCGATTTGCTTGAATGTTTTGACTGCAAGTGCAAATATTGTGACATAAGGGAGAATAATAAAATTGAATCAAATACATATATAAAAAGGCATAACGAGAAATGCAAAAAATAACGAGGAGATATGAAAAATAAGAAATATAATAACCGATTAAAGTTGCATATTTTGTTGCCCGACTTGATTATCGCTTAACATTTGATATGTTAATTAATTATGGACGAATTCCAACACATTCGGGAACAAAAGTTATAATTTTCATGCTATCTCAATTTGTCAAATGTCTTTGTATATATGGGTGTTTCCTGCACCAGTATGCGAAATAGTGTCAATTGACCTTATTTCCGTTGATCTTGGTCTGCTCGCATACAATTTTGTTTTGCTACAGTCAAAATCCTTGAATTCATTTTTAAAAAGCTGATATGCTTCGGTAACTGTCAAAACCATGTAGCGCTTTGGTATAGGCGATTCTTGCTTACTTAACAATGTTTATTTTCTTCCAGCTGCTTGTACAATTTTTATTAATTTCGGGTCGTCATTTTCGCATTTCGCCTTCTCATTTTCAGTCGTCATATTAATCCGACAATTTCTTCTTAATTTTTTTTTTCAAATTTTTTTCTGGCTTTACTGTCTACTTTTATACTTGGCAAGTTTTTTGCGAAATTTAGTCGCATCTTGGTGCTTTTTTGCCAGGATATAATCTCTGTTTTTTTATATTTTACCCACTTTCCTTCATCTTTCTTCAAATTCTGTGTCCACTTCATTGCTCTCTCATCCATACTTTTAACGGTCGGTAAAGTTATGTCCTTGTACAAGCAGAAGTATGTACTATATCTATATAAATACATAGAAACAATATGAACAAAAATTATTTGAAGCGTTCGGACGTTCCGATTTTAAATTTCCTTACAATCGGTAATTCTATAGTTTTCCGAAAAAAAAAAATTTTATGCGACAAAAACTAGCTTTTGTATTAAAATTTTGACAAAAAGAAGTAAACGTTACGACTTTTTTTACATATGAAGTATATTTTGCGTCCGAACGCTTAAAAAAAGCACAATTTGTAATTTAACTTTAGACGGTTCCTTATATATTTTTACGTTTTTTTTTTTGTAAGACTATAAGCTATAAATCCTTGCATAGAGTTCCAATTCGTTTTAATTGTGTACCAAAATTATGAAGGCTTTCTGGAAAGTATGATTTCTCCGAAAAAAAATATTTGAAAGCGTACCTAGTTGAAAAGACGCCAATATCTTGAAATGCAATGGACCAATTAGTCCAATATTTTGGTGTATGAATTGAAAATGAAAAATTCAAATTTAGTAAAAAATTTAGTCCTTCACTTTATAATTTTAAGTGATTCTCAAAAATGTAAAGTTTTTTCTATAAACACCAACTAAGTAATTATTTGGTAGAATACTGTTAATAAAAGAAAATGCAATTCTTTATCCAAACATTATGATTTGGAGAAAAATTCCCCACTTACCTTTTTCATACCACAAAATTTTGTAAAAAAAATTTTTCCCGGTGAAAACTTTTTGGCAAATAAATGAATTTTCATTTAGCTGTTTTTTTTTTTAACTGACTATGTATAGTACGATTTGAAATATTTTGTTCTAGTTTTGACACTTCTGTTGCTGTCGAAATCACTTGAATGTATAAAAGTGATAACTCCAAAATTTTTTGTTGTTAGGAATGCTGTTGAAAATTTCTAGGGCCTTTAGAATTAAAAAAATTTCCAACTCTTCAATCGAACGCTATTCTTCATACAATACAAAACCTCTTTATAAATGTTTCTTTAATTTGCCTTTTTCTACGCGTATGGACTCGAAATAAAAATTCAGAAACTGATTTTTTTTTTCTAAATTTTAGCGAAGAATATAACCAAAATGGCGCTCTTAATTAACCCTTCTCTTCCAGTAGTGGGGTTATATGGCTTCTTCTTCTTATTTGGCACTGCAACCGTTTGTCAGTTTGGGCCGAGACTAAAAAACTTCGCCAGTTGTCTCTCTCTTTTGCGACACTGCGCCACTTGTTCATCCCAATTGCGGATAGGTCCTTCTGCACTTGGTTCTTCCATTGTGTTCGTGGGCGCACTTGCCTTCGTTTTCCACCCATGGGTGCAAACTTCTGTAACAACATAGAAGAGAACTCTGCAGCCATCAGGCTGAGGAAACTTCTCTCGAAATCCTCTTCAAGTATGATCTCTATCCAGAAGCCTAACGGTGACTGGACGTCATCATGTAACGAAATGCTGGAGGTCCTTATGAGCACTCACTTCCCGGGCTGCTCGGATGACAACTCCGGCATTTCGGACGGTCCTAGGACCTACTTGTCTCAGGGTGATACCGTTAGGGATGTCGTAAATGATGAGAGGGTGGGGGAGGGCTTTAATGTCCTTTCGGTCGACGGAATACCAAAACTGAATCAGCATGCATATTTCAAGGGAAAATCCGTGGAGACCACACTTCACGAAATCGTATGTAGGATTGAAAAAAGGGTTGGCCATAATGAAATACACGCTCGAAGTTTTCTCGATATCGAGATTGCTTTCAGCAATGTCTACCCGAAGTTAACTCCCTTCTCATGGCGGGGGTGCAGCGGGGTCTGGTGGATTTTTTGTGCTCCTTCTCGAAAAGCGAACTATTCTATCAGAACTGGGGGCTGGTTCCAGCGCAAAATATGTGACTAGAAGCACTCCCCAAGGGGGCGTTCTCTCCTTTCTACTCTGGAATCTAACGGTGAACACCCGACTTCTAAGCCTAAAGGGAAGCGGTTGTCAAGTCAATGTGTACACTTGGCAACGGGCAAACTTATTCAGGTCCTGAGTGAGTTATTGCAAAACGAACTCGGTCTGGTAAACATCTAGCCCAAGGAATGTGGACTTAGTTTCAATCCTACCAGGGCAGAAATGGTACTTTTCACAAGGAAATATAAACCCTCTTTATTTAAACCTCCCCCTCTAAACGGGGTGGCACTTACTCTCTCTCAACCGATTTCAAAGTCCTTGTAGTCATTCTAGACAAGAAACTGGACAAGATGCGAAACATTGAAGATCGCTCCAGGAAGCCCAATACCGCCCTGTATGTCTGTAATATGGCTATAGGCAAAAAAAAAGTGGAATAAAACCACACATATTTAATACACTGGATGCACGCAGCTGTGATAATACCCATCCTTTTCTACGGGCTCACCGTAGGGAGGCCTGCGCTAAACAACACCTTGTCCAGAGCTAAGGTGGATCGAGTACAGAGGACGGCTGCCATGCTCATAACGGGAGCACTGCCCACTACAGCCACCAAATCTCTGGAAGTAATGTTAAATCTCCCACCTGTGGATCTCTACGTCAAATTTCGAGCCGACTGCAGTGCGGCTAGAATAAATACGATCCAGCTCAGATTCGGACACGCAAAAGTACTTAAAACTCTACCGGGTAATCTAAGACACAAGAATCCCACAGAGGAACGAAAAGGAAGGGGCCACATACTTGAACCTATGGTCTACGGCCATATATACAGATGGTTCCCAGCTTAACAAAAGAGTGGGTAAGGGGATTTACTCTGACGAACTCACGTCTTTCCAGCAGAGCTAAACGCCATAACGCGTTCTCTCGAAAGCCTCAAAAGCCTTCTCTTTTTTGTTAGACATCGTGCATGTTTCTGATGTGGAGATGTGGAGAGCATAATTTTTTTTTTCGTTGAGAGACGCCTCTGCTTTTCAATTGGCTACCGAGCCCAATCTGCAGACCGACATTATTGGTGGTCTTATGCATGAGAGCGAACCCTAATTTGGCCTCAAAAGGCGCGGAGGGAGCATAGCCATATTAGTTTTGCAGGGATCGCAAGTTTAGACATAGCATGGTTTAGGCAGCTTCCTTTCGTGCTATCAAAAGCAGCTTTAAAATCGACAAAAATATAGTATATATATCAAGTGTATTTTCCAGAACTTGACGTGCTGGTCAATTATGGACATTCAGCCTTTCGCATAGTATCCTCGGCAGGACCTTTTATGCAATATTCCGCGATAATTGGCGCAAACGGCGGTTTTTCCCTTTTCGTGGATTGGACAAAGTACACTTCTTCAGGCATATATTCACTACACCAAATTCTGCTTAATAGCTGGTACATGCGCCCAACCAGGTCTACCGTCGTCTCCGGATGTCTTGATTTTTCAAGCCGCCTTATTGCTGTTCTCACCTCGTCATGGTCAAGTGAATTTCATCCCTATACATTGGTTCGGGATGTTCTTCACCAAACGCCTCACCTGTGTCGCTATTCAGAAACGTTGAAAAGTTAACATTTCTGGATAAGAGGAGGTTATTTTAGATTTTAGATCGGTGTATGTTTTATTGAAATCGAGCAAACGGTGCCCTCAAAAAAAGGGGCTTCAAAATTTTCTTGTGGCGGATTTATACATATATAGAATAGTGAATCCGCATGGCGTTAAAACGCCCAAATTCAAAAACCTACAAACTCTTTCAAATGTTAGTCAAAGTTATAAGCGATCTGTGTACTCCGTTAAAATCTACGCAGCTGTTTGTGAGTGAAGAGAGGTCTCGCATAGTGCCGGTTTTTAATATCACCAATTTTCAAATCACCCTGAGCCGATCAAAAAAACTTCTAACTTCAAAAAATAACTTTGACCTCTAGTATTTGAATGTAAATAGAACGGTGCACATCTAATGACCTTCATAAGAATATCTTCGCGTTTAATATTTAAGTTGAAATAAGTTGAATTTGATTTTTAAAACACGTAGCAACCCCCTAAATACAGTTCAGATATACTTCGATTGATACCAATATTTTAAAAATTATTAATTTAGCTTATTAAATAATTTGAATTTAACTTTTAAACGGGTGGCAGCCCTCGAACCCATTTCGATTAATACTCATTTTGTAATAATTGGTTTAACGCTTTAAATAATTTTAATTAAATTTTTTAAAAAGGTGGCAACTTCTTTTAGAAAAGTAACACCATACTTCACATCTATAATTAAATTTCCTTAATTTGACTTCTCACTTTTAAAAATCGAATGAACGGGGTGTGGATCTGATGGCGTTGATTATTAAATAAATTAAATAATTTGAGTTTAATTGCTTAACAGGTGGCAAATCTTTTCGAAGAAACAAACTCAGTTTGCACATCTACAGGCCAAGCGCTTTAATTTGACATCCCATTTTTAAACATCGAGCGAACGGTTCAGGACAAAAAATCACTTCGCAAATTACATATCGTCACTAGAAAATCTTCGGAGAAGAAAGACGCGTTAACATAGATATACATATGTATACCTGACCAAGAACTGTCACTTCAGCATCACTCCCCAAAAACTCTTTGGAGAATTTACATACTATTAGAGGTCGCGCTTTTATTCGAGAATCTAATGTTTATTTGACATTATGTAAATCTAAACCAGATTTGATTTTTAAGACATAGCTATAGACCTACTAGCTACAAGAATTATCCATATTATTCCTTGATAATATATTTTGCATTTATGGTTTTCAAAACTCCTCATGAATTTCCAAAACAATTTCCAATTGTATTGATGCATATAAATTTTTTTAAATATACATTCTCAATTCACGTTAATACCAATGGCGCCATCTGTTGGTGTCTCAGACCAGCACATTTAGGCTGAACGAAAATTGCTCAAGAGTTGAGGCAAACAGAAGGAACGGAAAGCAAAAAAGGGCGCCAAAATGAAATATGTATGTAGCAAAAGGGAAAAAGTCATTGCAACAACAGCAAAATTGAAGCGCTTGTACATGCAACATCCGACAGCAGCAGCAAAACAAAATTCTAACAACTTGAATGCAACAATAAAAAAATCCAGCACACACACACACAACAAGGAAACAAAAACAAGACCCACAACATCTCCAAGTTGTTGTTATTGAGTGCTGGTGACGACAACACCTGCCGCTGACTGCGGTCGACAGGCGGTTGGTTTTATTTTTTCATTCCGGGCTACTGAGGCGGAGTGGCCAAAAGTCAAAAACGAAATGCGAAAATGAAAAATAAAATGCAAAAACGACAAGAGAAACATGCATACATATACATACGTACATCATCCGCCTGCCCCTCACCGATAGGAAATGCGCATGTGAATGTGGTTTCCCGCGCGGAGATTGGCAGGGAGTTGAAAGAAAAACTAGTTTTTTTGGCAAAGGCGACAAAACTACAAACTGGCGCAACTTCCAATAAGAAAATCAAAGGAACGCCCCTTCCATGCCATTTCCAGGCGACAGTGCACCACTACTCAACCATTTCAACCAAACACATCCACACACTCGCAACAGCAACAACAATACGGGTAGCGAGCAAGCAAGCAAGCAAATGACGGCACGAGCGCGCACCGAGCACGCTGTGGCAAGCGAGCAAAGCACGATGAAGTAGCGAAACAAAAATGGCGTACAACAGCAATGGCAACAACAGCAAAAACAACAGCGCGTGTAATAGTGAGGGGCAGTGACGGTGCGCGTTGGATTTGGTTAGAGAAAAAGAGAAAAGGGGCCCAGATAATAAAAAGCAAAATAAAAATTTGTCTAAGAAATTATGCGTTTGCGCGTAAACTCAGCACTTAATAACAACACTTTATGGCTGCTTTCTTAATACGATTACCTACCATTCCAGGCGGTCAGTCGGTAAGCCAGACAGTTTTCCAACGCGAGGACACAAACTTAACCTCTTTCAGTTCCTCTTCAAGTTGTATGCAACCAATCCGCCGGACAACGCGGACAGTTAATTCGGCACATTCAGAGTTAATTCAGAGTCCAATCTTTAGGCCATCAACACAAACAAATCAAGCCAACTGTGTTTGGTTGAAGTGAAGCCGCCGAAAAACCTGTGAATGTCCGTCGGAGCAGGCCACAAATGGAAGGGAAAACAACAGCATCAGTCGGCATCAACACTAATCTAACGAAGCTCTTTAGTGCCGGCAACAATTAAAAAAAAATTCAAAAAAAAAATACAGACAGTGAAATAATAAAATCTCAGAACCGTCGAGAAACGGAAATTAAATCAGGAAAAACAATACCGTGCAGCTGAATTGTACTTTGTAGTTGGTTGATTTATTAGAAAAATACAGCCTAAAATTATATAAAACCTCACACACGAACTTGTATACATATGTTTACCTAATACATATAAGTATACTCGTGTGCATATATATTTCATCGCCATTAATGCCACAAAAACATATGGGAAATATTTGGTTTTAAGTAATAAAAAAATCCGCCAATTTTCATATTACTAAACAATCAAATAACAGTGTAGAGCTGCGTTTCAAGCAGCAATCCAGAGTACACACAGTCAGTCAATAAAATTTAGGTACAGCGATTTTTTTACAATACCGGCAACCATTTTTTAAATATTTCATTTTTCTCTATTTTTTATAAAAATATCGTTAATTCTACAACAAAAAAATAAGAGTTCCAAGCATTATGCAAAATTAAATAAAATTCTGCAAATTTTCTTTCCAATATTGCACTTTTTATTTACATTCTTTGCAAAAAGTTGAGTTCGCAGTTATTTAGCCCACTCAAAGTGCAAGTTTGTGGTCGCTCATTTTCTCCATTTAAATGCCCGTATTGTAAAAAAGTCGCTGTACCTAAACTTTATTGACTGACTGTATGTGTGTATGTACTAGAAAATTATTTTTTCCCCCAGGTAAACACTTTTGCCACAAAAAAAGAAAGAGGGCTTTCAAATATCTAAAAGGCAAGAACGGCAGTAGTAGTTTATTTCAGACTAATTTTGGGTAGCAGATTCTGAGTATGTACATATAGATATATCGAATTTTTCCAATTGCCATTTTTCGCGAATTATTTCGAAATTCTATATATTTTGGTGAATAAGTCTTGGAAATCTCCATTTCGGCAATGTTGGAAAATTTCAGCAATCCAAACCTTACTGGTCGTCAGCAGGTTTGCGGTTACAATGCGTTTGTGCAGCCCGATTGCATACATTTTGTGTCGCAAAACTGGCGAGCGGATCGTGTGAAGCGACACTAAGAAACTAAGGGCACACAATTTTAAATATTTTTGTAGCATTTTTTTTTTTTGGTGTTGAATGATTTTTCGACTAAGAATATAATAATGGAAAGTCGGTCTTTACTAATTCTGTAAAAATTAGTGAGTTTTTAGTTTCCCATAAAAATCGCACTTTTTTAATAGTATAGACTTTTGACAGTTTTTCGTGAAAATATTATACTAACGCTTTTGTTTATTGGAAGGAGTAATAAAATAACTAAAGCCAACCAAATCATATAAAAAAGCAAAATAAGAAGCTAAGTGGATATTTTACTCTGAAGGAAATAAAAATTAAAGGAGGCTTTAATTAATAGTAGTAGAGCACAAATTAACATATATTTTTCAACAGATCAAGGCCATCCACAAAACGAACAATTTGATAGAACTCAAGCAGGAATTTTTGAAGAAATGCGCCTGCATAACAGGGTAGAGTTAAACCAATATGAAATTGCTAGAATATTTATGTAGGATCGTCCTGAAGAAGATAAGAGTTTGTAATATCTATTCATTTATGTATACATGAAACTGAATGACGTTTAAGCTGATATTTTCCTTTACTAATGCAAAATATAAATTATTTTAAATTAATTGTTTACAAAGCCCCAATAACACTTTGCCTTATTTGCATTGCTTCATTAGATAATTCCAAACTAATTTTACTCGTTATTACCTACTGCTGTTTCGCCTTTGGCTTTGCCCTAACATGTTTTGTACCACATCCAGTAGCTATTATTTAAACAGGAGTTGTTTATAAAACTACAAAATATGTAAGATATTAAGCGACGTCATGAGTTTCATTTTCCCCGAAGCGGTTCACTTTTCACTTTTGGTTTCCATGTTATTTACTATGGGCGGATGAACAATTTTCGGATGAATTTTTTTCGGGCGCAACTCAGGATAAGACAGGTTATTTGAATATCTGTATTTTTTTACAACAACTGACGCCTTATCGTCAAAATTGAAAGAATGGCGAGCACCACATAAATTCTTTTGATAAATTTTTAAACACCTTTGCTTTTTCTCTACTAATGTTGTCGCAATGAAATCCACTTTATTATTATTTATATAGATACTTAATTTTAAACTTTGCCACAGAAAAAATCTGAAGTTTCTTTCAATTGCTACCTACAAAATAAACAAAAAGTAGCTGAATTTCATTTAAAAATTTGATAGCACAGATTCGAACTTAGTGCGCATATTATATTAATACAGAATAGGGCTAGAAATTTATTGAATGAAATCGTGGTATCTACCCCAGCTCTTTTTCTCTTCAGGAGATTCCCAGTAATAATACCCAAATGTTTCTTTAACCATTTTTTCATGGTAACTATATTTTTAAGTCCGCCAAAACCCCCACAAAATGGAATAGCGGGACCAATAAAAAATCTTTAGTATTAAAATATGGTTAAATAAACAATTGGAAGTCTCTTGAACAGAACCACAGTTTTCCGATCGAAAAATATTGATTTTGAAGAATTGTTTACCATTTATAGGAAAAGTTGCTTTTTCCCCATATAAAATACATGGAAAACTTTGAGCCCTCTGAGCACTCCCTAAATATTTTATGATTTCGCGGGTGTCGGCATTAAAATTATGACTTTACTGTTTTTGGACCATTCTAATAAACATACATATGTAAATATAATTATGGTACGCCTCTGACTACAATGGCATTAGTGTAGCGAAATTATTGCCTATTATAGACTATTTTTATAGGGAGTCAAATACATTTTTATGGAAATGTAGCTTTCTTGGTCATGGGCGAATGCAGAGCATAACTTAGCGGGGCGTCTGAGATTATTTCGATATCTGAGTGGAAGATCGACCTATCTCGGCAGCCAGTTCGAAAACGCCTTATCTCAGAAAACTTTTCAAAAAGGTCCATCTTCAGGATTTAATTGTAGAACGCGGTATCTCAGAATTCGGTTCAAAAAGGTTTATAAGCATGTATTGCATTTCAGTTTTTCAAGAAAACAACTTTTTCAATCATTAGAATTGCACAGATTTTAGGCATTTCAGGTAAAAAAAAGTCAATTCTCTATCAATATGTAAAATTTTATCCACTGAGAACTTTTTATTAGAGCCTTTAATTCACCGGGATTGCTCGAGAAACGAGGATTTTATGCTCACGAGGATTGTACGCTCACGATATTCTAGTGTATCGAAATCGTCATTATACTCGCGAGCTTCTCGATGCTAAATTTAAGGCCACCTGTTTAATTTGGGATTATACAAATTAGAGTAGAGGGCAGTCAAATTAGAGTTCAAAATTGGTCATCTACCCAGTTTTTGCATTGTAATACATTATTTTTGAATACTGGTAGGCTGGTTCCACTTGGGATATAAAATTTGATTCTATAATCTCATGGGAGCGCCGCCATCTCTAAAACAGGGTTGGTCAACATTTTTTCCCAACTCATCGTAACCGCTTTTTTTAGGGCCTCAACCGATGATAAACTCAAACTCCATTACCGAGGGTTACAGCATCCACTTTATTGGACCAAAGTCGATTTAAGTGATACTGGGTAAACGGAAGTCCTGCTGATGAATGGACGGACAGATACTTTAACTAGTTTATTTTTTTTATAAAGTTCAAACTCAATTTGTTAGAATATTGTTGCTCGCTTTGTTAATTTAAAACCAACAAATCAAAACTCTACACATGTATATGTACATATGTATCTATGTCTATAAATATGTATGAGTGCAACTAAAATAAAAAGCTACAGTTAATAAATATTTGCTGATTTATATTTCTTCAAAACAGGTTTAAGTATGTGATATGCGATATTTTATTTAGCTATCAAATGAATATTGAAAAGGCTTAAGCAAACCAGTTTCAATGACAGCTAAAACGCAAGCGACGACGCTAAAAGCTAGCTCAATGAAGACAAAAAAAAAAAAATTGACAATCAAAACGATTTCCAAAGTCACAGAGCGCACTTGCCGAATGAATAGCAGCAATAAAGAATGTTGATTTAGTTACGCGCATGAAACGCCTCAACATATTTGATCGACTTGTGTGCATACAAATTACTTTGTTTGTGTGTTTGTGCGCGGCGGGCTAGTGCGCCAACGGGCTGAGGCGGCCATCAATCATGCTAGCACTATGGTGTTTTTTTGTTTATTTCTTCCTTTCCAGCATTTTCCTATATCTATCTTACCAAATTCATTCATTCATTCATATTTATAAGTTGTTGTGCAGCAAAAAAAAAAACAACGAAGTACAATTAATAAAAAAAAAACAAAGAGGTCAGAGTGCGCGTTGTACGCTAATTAACCCCTTTGCAGCAAATCAATGCGAAAGAACAATGGAAAACAACTAAGTTTGTAGTCTAATACTGTCAGCGCTGAAAAGCTTTTAATTTTTTATTTTCTATCGAGCGCAAGTAATAGCTAAAACTATGATAATAAATTGTATAATAAACTGTTTATACAAACATACATTTGCTTTAACGTCACTTGATAGCAATTATCTGTTAGCTCTGCAATTCAATTAGCACACAAACGACGATGAAAAAAAAGCATAAATATTTACTAATTGCATAGCTGTTCATTTTAAAGGCATATTTTATACAAAATATTTCCACTGACAGCGCTCTGCTATTACTTGAGCAATCGGCGTTTTGTCGTCAGTTTGGCGGTAAGCAAAATCTATCTAAATGGAGCCAATGTTCACCGGTCGACCGTCCGTCCACACTTCGGGTTAATGTTGAAGCCGTTTGCGAAATAAGTTGGTTTTGTGGTCGTTTAATAAAAAGCACAAGTTATGAGGAACAGACCGTTACTTACATATGTATGTATGTATGTGGCTTTATTGGTGTGCGTGTATGTATGTTTGTACAATAGATAAAAAATTTATATGCATTGAATTTAATTCAATAAAACTTAATTGAGTCTTCAAAGCGCAGAGATCAATGCCTTGTCGAGTGACATATATTAACGTTTAAGTTTTTTATGCGTTACAAAGATCATTAATTATAAACTTTTAACTTGGAAGTGATAAATTTGCAATTAAAAATAATGGTAATAATGGTAAACATTAAATGACTTTCAAATTCAAGAAGACTACTAATTTCTAATTAAGATTTACTTCCTCATGCAGACATTGAAAAAAAAAATAAATATTATTAAAAATATAGTACTTTTTATGCCGCTATGTAAGTATTTAAAAAAAATATTTATGCCTCGTGTTTATGTAAAGGCGAGTGTAGCAAAACCATTTGGCTATTTATTCACAAATCTAGCTAATGGCCTTTTGCAAACACTCGCTTCAATTTAGCCAATCTTGGCAAGTCCTTTCACGCTGCCTTAAAGTGTATATAAAATAAATAGTTCACATAACTCAGTGCCACAGGTCACTATCGAATAGCGCCGGCCGAAGGCGCCTTCAAGAAACGGAAGCCTAATCGATTTTGTTTTCATATGTTTCTCATTACACTCATTGAAGGCAGACAAATGAAACGATTAATTTACAAAGGTTTGACCTCCCTCGCACCATGGCCAACAAAAAAAAAAAGGCACACAAACACACACACACAGCAATCAGGACATCAATAAAAGCAACATTCCATTCATACATATAAGTAGGTATGTATGTATGTCAGTGCATACGCTGGCGACCGTAAATGTGAACGGAAAATGCATCAGTACATAATGAACGGAAAATTTGAGCGCACGGCAAACGCCCACACGTCAAAAAGGGAAACGGAAACACCCTCGACCACCACTGCCAATGCTAATACCACCACCACCAGCAGCAATACATAGCAGCAGCTAGCACAACAACAACAACAACCGGCCAGCTACTAATGGTATTCGGCGGCAAGAAAAATATATGTATGTACATACTCTCCCCCCCAACAAAGTGGACAACACGCAAACCAAAGGGCATCTATGTACATATGTATGTATGTATGTATAAAAGTTAGGACGGCAGAAAAGCAGCGACAGGATAAAATGTTTAAGGTAACACAAGCGGCGGCGCTGGCACTAAAGAGGCGGCAAGGTGATTGCTAAAGAATGAAACCTTAAAAAAAAAAAAAAAGAAATTAAAGCCAAAAACTAAAATCGTCAGAAAAAAGAATGGTGAAAAACACAAGTACATACAATTTATCAAATTAATAATAACATGCCATAGAAATGACTGACATATGGATGGATGGGCAGAGTGACAGAAACGTATGTATGTATGTAGTATAAGGAAACCGCCACAGCCATATATACAGTGTGTGGAAATGTACAGTGTTCCCCGGATATGATCGTATATAGCCTACGTAGCTACACTACAAAAAAGCCAATTTAACGCATCTGAGCCAGCAACCAACTATCAAGACTCCGATTAAGATGGTCATTTAATGAACAATTCCTTTCCCATTCATTGCTCTTGCAATGTGGAGACAAGTACGAGAGGCCAATATATTCTTCAAGAGAGCATCCACTGTATTCAAACCAACGAGACCAAGCCCACCATAAATTTACATACATAAATCCTGCTGGCTATGGGGTTATTCCTTATTCAAGTATAAGATTTATTTTAGAAGCTAACACAAAATAACTAAACAAATAAAAAAGTCTGTCTTTAAAGTTTACTTTTTTGCACCCTTAGGAAAGGAATATTGACGATAATATAGGAAATCTCTTTGTAATTCTCAGAATCAAAAGAATTTATGAAAATCGATGAGCACTTCAATCATTTAAGTTCATGGATGTTCTTAGATCCTGAAATATCCAGTCTCAGTTGTATTGGTACTACACATAAACTCTACTTGAAGATTCAGAGCATAATTAAAGGGGAAAGTTGAGATTATTTGTAATGTATACATATTTTATTAAAAAATGTTGAAATATAGTAAAAAAAAAATAATATTTACTTTTTCTCTTATTATTGTAACCACTGTGTTGTTATTTTATGAGGTTTATTACAAACCTATTGAAGAGTTAAAATAAAAATTTGTTAATTACATTAAATTCATACAAATTTTTAAATTACTTCGTATTTTCACCAAATTCGTAATTTCTTCATAACTTTTTATTTAAATAGTGGTCTTCGAGGATCTCCCGCAAGCTGATTAAATGTTTCATTGTAATTTTCTTTTTTTTAACCCATGTGAACTTTAAACATACATTAACCTAAATTAAAAGTACAACTTGAGTGGAAAATATTAAAATATAATAATTATTTTAACATTAAAGGAATTCTTAAAAAGTAAAATTAACAAAATTTTATGTTACAATTTATTTTTTGTATAGGAAAAGAGCTACGATTCAACAGCTGGATAAACATAATTTATCAGACTAACAAAAGTTAGCTGAAAAGGACATTCCCAGTTACCGACTAACTCCTGGAAATGGGTGTGAAGACCCTTAAATTTTCATTTGTTACATTAAATTTTTTAATTAGAAATTGGTTATGAAATGCTTAGAAAGCAACTTGCAATGCAACTTTGGCATTTAGAGGAAGGGTTGCGTCTTCTACTCTATAGCCCAGTCAAGTTAGCTCAATAAATAGGGGTTAGCTTACAATAATTCGCATAAAGCTGAAATTTGGTACGAGTTTTACGAACACCATTTTGAATGAAATATCAAAAGTTATTCAAAACCGAGAAAATAAATTTATGTGACCTTTGACCTTAAATATTGGTAACAGAAGGTATGATACTCACAATCCACTCGATTTCTAATGCACGAATTTAATAAAAAAATTGAATCTTTTATGTAAAAGTTACAGTGGCACATTAGGAAGGTTCTGGTAAAATGGTATCTTTTTCTTCCACCAAGTTGGTGGTCGCAGAGCAGCATTCAAAACAATGAAATGTGATTTAAACGAAAATATTTGTATATTCAAAAGGCCTTCCTGACGGCTTAGGATCTGCAATTCATTTTTACAAAAACCTGCATGGAATGAACATAAAGGAAAAATGCAGACAATGTTTCTTCAATTGTCTATTATAAAAAAAAATAAAATTCAGATTTCTTGGACCTCAAAACCACCAGAGGGGCCTTTTTATGACATAAATATTTGCATTTAAATCTGAAACATCAATTCGCCAGCCGACTAAATATCTGCCTTAAGAACATCCACAAATCCTACAGATATTTTTGTCATTTTATTTTTTAAAAATTCTGCCAACACCACTCCTTACAACAGACAACTTTGGCGAGTTTCGGCGAAAATCCCTTTTGCTCTAATTTATTGGATTCTAGAGCCATTGCTGTCCCAGATAAAATCAGGCATATGACATTGGATGGTCCTCACGAGTGTTTACCTTAACATAGAAAGCGTGGAATCGATTTCTGCTTTTCTTCGACTTGATAGCTACTGCCAAAGATGCAGAAGCGTAACAAATTCATAAAATCTCACAAAAACCATCTCAATCCGAAACTTAAGCCGTTGCCAATTCTTAAAGCGGCCACTGTGGAAAATATGATTAATATACATATTTCTTGTTTGTATGTACATATATATCTAACTAACTGTTATTTTCACTGCTACAATTTTTTTTACACTGAGAAAACAGTTAAGTTACGTCAACTAAATATTTATATATCAACACACGATATTTGCTTATACTTAGTTACATTATTCGGCTATGGATACCAAATACTATGTTAAGAGAAATATATTTAGCTGTTTTTTTTTTTCTGAGTGTACACTTGCAGTTAATTAACTTAGCGGCACATACTCGTATTTTGACCCTGTGTTATAATAGTACTGCTGACAGCCATATCGAATCGTCTAATTAAATGAAATAAATTCACGCGAATCTCGATCACCAGCCGAAATATCAAAAATTCAAACTAGACAAATTACAGCGTGAAATCAAATCAAAAGCCCCCACCAACAAGCCAAAAATATCTAATCACAAGGAAGTTAAAAGAAATTTTATCAACAGAATGGAGCGCCGTTGAAGTGGTTGTGTCCATGTAATGAACGCAGTTCGAAAGTCGGTCACGCTAATCAGTTAATGAATTTAGCGCGTTGGGTTGGCATAGCTGCTCTTTTTTGGTGCAGCTATGAACTTGGAATATTTGTTGAAGATGTCGATTTTTGTAATAAATAAAATATATTAATGCATAATTTCTATAGCGTATATACTTGTACTTACTGAGGGAAACAAAGTGAAGAGCATAGTAACTAAATCAATGCTTATGTTTTTTTAGCAATTCTAATTGGTAATGATTTATAGACTGCACAAAATATGATGCACGCTTCTCTCGTTCAAATACAACTTTAATGTACTTTTAATGACTAAATTTATTCTTTTTCAAAAATCATGAATTTGCAAAAAGTACCGTTAAAGGAAGCAACTAAAAATGAACGGAACTTACAATCCTAATAATCAACTCGCTCCATGCAAAGATTTTGAGGTTCAAGGTCAATCAATCAATTAAATTAAATGGAAGTATTAATAGGAGTTTTCGAAGAAAATAACTAAAACTAAAAAAAAAAGAATTTTATTTTTAATTACTAACATTTTTTAATATGTACATACGTTGTCCATCAAAAAATAAACTTTTGCGTTTTTTATTTTCAGCAAAAAAATATGTGCGCCTCTACATACATACGTATACATTAGGGTCGTCCTACATACAAAACAAATACATGTAGAAAAATTTTAAAACTAAAAAAAAGATTAAGGGTCTGTACGAAGATTTAAAAAAATTGCATTTTTTTCAATAGCAAAAATTTTGGCTTTGACCAGCTACAACTCAGCCGTTTTATAAAATTGTATAAACAAGTCTCAATAATATTTCAAATTTATCAAATTTTGATTAAAAATTGTGTAGAATTTTTGCGTTTTTTATTTAAACCCCTAAAAATTTGCTTAACAATTTTAAATTTTTGCAGACAATATTTAGATGTTGATATTTAAAGGACCATCCCAATATACAATTGAATAAAATCTTTGTTTATTAAATTTATTATATTTTTTATTATTGTTAAAGTTGTTGCTATTTCTTGTTTAGTTATTCATTGTTTATTTTTGACACTTCTCAACCTTAGACACAGCAACATTTCCTGTTATGGCCAAAAGAAATATTTTTGCGCTAAACCGACAAATCACAAACAAGCAACACCAGCAGCAGTAAGTAACGGCAATGATGGAAGGCACTTAGTTAGTTATTCAGCCACTCTCCCATTTAGGTGCAAACGCGCAGACACATAAATACGTACGTCACAAAAAATATATGTATGTATATGCATCTGTATTTGGTCTGAAAAACGAAGAAACTGAAAAATATTTGCCATCGGCAACTTATGTCATTTACCATATATGTATGTATGTCCCAACCATCTTTTAATATACCCACTCAAATCATCATGTGTATATACGTATGTATGTAAATATCTAAGTTGCTTGCTAACTCTTTACTTTGTATGTGGTGGCTTATGCGTGTTTGTTAATTTGTTAAAATGAAAAATTGCGTGCCAACGGCTTAAGGCTCATGAAAAATAGAAGTTGCCTAGAAATGAAGATTTTATTTAGTGGCGTGTTTTTACTTATGGTTGTTTGCATATTTGACTCTTGGTTAAAAAAAAAATAATAATATACATACATACATATGGTATGTCGACAAAAATAGTACTCATAAAGCTTAAGACATTTCTCTTGTTTCGCCACTTCCTAAATGCTAATTAGACTGTGAACTATAGTTTGCACTGTAGATAGAGCAACAACTCAAAATCAAACCTGCAGTTATAAACGCATATGACTCCTGGTTTCAGCAAATAAAGTGTAAGAATGTATCATAAAATCGAAAATGAAATAAAAGCTGTACGACTTTTTTCCGAAAGCTATTTCAAGTTTAGCAAAGCCATGTTTACCATCCACACATTGGACATCGCCAAGCAACTGGCTCAAGATGTTGTTAGCGGTACTTGTTGGCTCAAAGGCACCAAAGAAGAGTCCTGTCTGTAAATTACCCTAAAAGTGAGTGAAGCATTTAATACTGCGAACGGGGCTAAAACTCTGGGCCCACTAGACTGTTCTAGAACATAATTTTACCCTATAAGATATTGTTTGTCAAGTTTCTGAGCTAGGTTCGTTAATAAATTCTCAGTGGAGCCAAAATAATCGGAAGCAAACTATACCATAACGATTGTTAAATTTTGGCTACGCAGGATGGGCAGCTCCAGGAGCAGGAAACTGCTTATGTGCTTCGTCTGCAATATGGGCTCGTACAACACTGAGTGCAGGCTGATAAAAACGACAATTTTACGCAGACGTTAGAAAAGAGTATACAAGTTTATTGATTATGCGATTTATACTATCTGTGAGAATTAATAGTACCGAATTCGATGAAAGCAACATTTTTATATAAATCAATGTAGATTTTAAAGCTTCAAGGAAAACCATTCATTCAAACGCGACTATTTGTCGTGTCGTATGTTAAGCTGTTCAGCTAAGGGGTTTAGACGTAAAAAAAAGAGGCGCATCTGAGTTAGGATAGTTTGTCTGGCTAGGTTAGGCTGTGGAGTTAAGCTATTTGTACAATAAAAATAAATATGAAATGATCTAAGCCAACTTAAACTGAACGAAAATAAACCGGGGCAGTATCATATATCCGATAAATAAGCGAGGAAAAGTGAAAGCAAAACATGCAGATCCGGAGTTAGCCTTCTAGTACACCATCAAAAAACCGTTGGCCAAGTAATAGAGATAAGTATCCTGCACACATCAGCTGCCAACAAATTGCTTAAGCATACAACAAACATAATTTCTACCGACAAAACAACACTCGACCACCCGCGCTTGCTTTCAGCACCTCAACGCGCCTGCTGTTACTCAATTTATTTTGACGCTTGTTGTTGTAGTTATTGTTGCTGCCAAACCGCAGCTTGCTGTGACTTTATTGCCCATGCTTAATTTGAAATAAATCATTCTTTACGATGAATTCATTGAAAGCTGCGACGGCGACGGCGACGGCAACGGCAACGGAGGCCAGAGCTCCTTTGCGCCCCATCGGCAGTTTCGTTTTATGTGAGCCGCTTTTGGATGCATGCATGCAGCTAGCGGCATAGCCATCGCTCACACACACACACACACACACCGACTCGCCACATCAATGCTACACGATTACCATTGAACGGAGCGACCGCCAAAGCGCCGTCAATACGCACGCGCGATAATTTGTGGAGTTGTTTTAGAGCGCGAAGGTAGCGGCGGCTAAGACAAGTTAAGTTGTGCTATCCAGCTGTGTCGAGGCAGCCAGCGGCCAAGTCGTCTATAAGTAAATCCATTCATTCATTCGACTAACATCCGATGGAGCTATAAAATTGGCAGCGACAGTTGGCGTTGTTGGTTGTTGTTGTTGCCACTGCAGTTGATGGCGAAGGCGCTTTAAGTGGAATTGATGGATTCATTCATTAAGTTTTACCGCACTCGCTGGGATTGGGACACAGCGGCGGATGGCTACTGCGCTGCTGTCGGTTTCAATGGGGTAATAAAAACTTAATATGCGAGTATGAGGGATGTGTTTGTACATTAGGGTGGTCAGACTGGGTAAAATAAAAAATATGTATTTGAAACCCAGCCCCATTGATCGACTGTTTTTATTTTGCAAAACTATGGAAATTTCCTTACCGCTTCCATTTTAATTTCTTTTGTTTTCACTTTTTTTAATTTCAGTAGCTGCTAGATATACGTAGAAATTCGCATATACTCTTATTTATTCATGTCTGCAAACAGTTTGATTTAAAAACTGAATTAGTGAATTTTGTGCTGTCGCCTCTGTGGCGGATTTTTAGATTAAAGTTGGCTGTCACTGCAGGACCATATACATGGAATAGCTAGATTTCAGCGGCATAGTTGCTATCATTATTTTTCACATGTGTAAATATGTTTAGGTATATCTACATACATATTTCATTTAATCATCATACACTTGCTGCCAACGTATGTTGCCATTAAAGCCATCAACTCGTATAGCCTGCAGCTTGCTTGAGCTTGCCTCCGTACGCTTTGCTATTTTAATGGCTAAATTGTTGCCACTGTTGCCAGCGCGCGGCAATGTGTATTAGTGTTACTAGCAACATAACAAACACCACACTCAGTCTGCAATACCAGAAATGCTGAGGAATGATCTCACCTGCTCCTTTGTGCCATCAACTGCTTGATAACTTCTCCAGTCCGACTGGGCAACACGTTTGCACAAACAGATAGAGCGACAAATTACAAAATTGAGTTCCTATTAGTAATTATTTATTGTATTTTTTTTTTACATGTATAGCTCTATTGTTTACAGAAATTGACAGCTCGGAGTGTATCAATTCCCAGTTCGAGAGAAATTAAATACAAGATGACTTATTTATCAATGAGCTAGCGAGTAGTGAGTTCGTGCCTTAAGTCTTTTGTTTTAACTAACTAAGAATCATAGCGAATCAGCCAAGTGGTTAAAGATGCGTACTTCCATCCGGTAAAACCTACGTTGAACACCTGATCCAAGCAACTTAGCTTGTCATTCTTGTCGCTAGAGTGATCATCTCCCAATGTTATGTGAAAGCCACCAATAGGTCTATACAGATTCTTTGTGTCTAGTTTAATGACAATTTCAAACCGTTTCATGTAGTTAAAAGTCACAAATATCTACTGCATGTTTGGAGGTCAAAGCCGTCAACTTCTCTCTACGTTGTTTCACTAAGCTGTAAGTAATTGTCATCGATCCAAGGATTCTTATTGCAAAAAAAAAAATGCGATGTAGTATGTAGAGTATGATTTTTTAAAGGAACACTGAACTTATAATTTTTTCGATATACATATGTACTGTTGTACAAATGCAGTGAATAAGTCAAAATGCGTTCCTTTAAGCTCAGATGGGCTGTAGGTAAAAACTTTTCCCCTGTTGTAAATAACTTCGACTTACTTTGAAGATCGCCCTCCAATTTCGAGTACAAAAAGTGTCATAAATGGACAAATCATTACGATCACAATATTTGGGCAACATATAGATTCTTTAACGGTTCCGGTCACGCTCGGAACATATCTGAAGACTAGCAAACATTACTTCAGAATGTGAGAGGAACCTTTCCATGTTTCAAACCAGGTAATATTGTTGACTGTATTGTTTTGGCTAGCGCGGAAATGACCTTACTACATTTGTATTTATAAGAATTTGTAATACCTGTGTGACTATTAGATAATCAAACTTAGAACTTATAAAAATATTATAATTTTAATCTTCCAACAAAATTTTTGCAAAAATCCGGGGCCCTACGCATGAAAACCACTTATTGAATCTTGAATCCATATTTCTATTTGAGAATAATTTGAAAATCAAAATTTTATCGAAAAAGAATAGTGGAAAAATTAAAGCGGAATTACTGTGAATAACAAAACAAACGACACAATCTTCTAACCTATGGGTTGGTATGCATCTTTTGAAAGAATCTGCCCATTACTGGAAAATTCTGGAATTTTCTGGATTATCTGGCAGAGTCAAAATTGATGCGTATTGCCTTTTTGCAGGCTCTTGAGCTATTTCTATAAGACTAGCGGTTGAAATGGATTAATTATCTCCTAATCTTGAAGATTACCTCGCTCCATAAAAGAGGATACTGCTTCCTTACGAAGCTGTAACGACAAGCCACCTTAAATTCCGAAGTCGAGGCCTACACGATTTTGTTTCATTTAGCTTATTGCTTATTCAAGGGCTTGAAACCCCAATCAATTTAATGTACTTTGTTTTTGTTCTTTAAAAATATGTACACATGCATTTTTACGTACTTTTAAGCGAATTTTCAACATTTACTTAAAGCAATTACAAAAATATTCAGTCGCACACATCCGAAACTTCATGGTGAATGGTAGCGAAATATGTACTTATGTAAATATGATAAGCAAATGTACTTCCATATCTATTTATTCCTTTCGCCGCTGTGAATTGAAATACTTTTTCTTCCTTGTTTCGACAGTAAAAGGCTTGTAAAACTTTCCCAGCAGGCAACCACTAGCTGGACAGACAACGCAACGGCGCCTGATAGCTGACAGCGATCGTTGTTTGCATAAATTGGATCACTTTCTAAAATAGATATTCACTTATACATACAAACAATTAGGCTAACTGAGGAGTACTTTAGTTTTATGACCTCTTATTTCTATGCGCTCGATCCGTCAAGCAGTGCGCCATTATACTACGACGCTAACCGCCATCCACAGTAGCGGCGCTGGCATTCAAAAGCATTTTGCTCACACACCCAACGAATGCGAAACGTCGACGGGCATGCGAAAAGCTCTTAAATCTTAATGATGTTACTGTCACAGCAAAGTTACTAAATGTGTAATAAATACTAATATATGTGCATACATAGAGTATATGCTTGTGTGTGAGTCGCCGGTTGCAATCATTTATAGGGGAAAACTTAATGGTGGCAAAAGCAAAGTATGGAGTCGCGGGTATGAAATAGACCTTGCAGCGTTGCCTGTGCATAGCATTGGGAAGTGTGAGGGACTATAATATACATAGTTGACGCATAGGAACAAAGGCTGGAATTTGCTTGTATACCTGTTAGGTTGTATATATACAGTCTTAGCTCCTGCCCTATTTTGACAGCACCAAGGCTTAAATAATAGTGTGTTGTGTAACAAAAGTTCATCAAAATGTTGCTATCTTCCGTTTTCAGCAGCTCTAACTCAACTGCTTTTATTAAATCACTCAATTACAAATTTAAAAAAATTGTGATCATTATTGCTGGTAATAAATTTTTAAGTTCTTCACTTAAGTCTTTTATTTTCATTTGTAACATTTCTATCTAGGTTTGTCCATATGTGCACATATACCTAATTTGCACGTACATTAAAACAACAAGAGGAGGTATTTTACTCTTGCAAATGAAGAAGTATACTTTTCAGCAAATTTTTTTACCACTTTATTTTAATTTGAGGTAGTAGGAATACACGCATAGCTTTTCGCTATATTTTCGGTTATAAATTGTGCAAAGGAAAGCCTTGAACAGACTCTGATTATTCAAAAAAAAAACTCGGTTATTATCCCATAAATTGTAACACAATGAACAATTGAAGATAAATTATAATTTCAGTTAAATTCAATTTTATAATTTCTTTGCAAGCTATAGAAGCTGCCTTTATGCAGAATCCTATCGGTCGATATTTACAATTTCCTTAGAAATAAAAGGGTCTCTGAAAGTTCTGTTGAATCAATTGTCAAACTTTAGGTTACTGGAAAGAAAGACATTCTTTGTAGGCTACCACTTGATATGAAAGCACTGTCTTTCGACTACATCATACTTATCGAAGACCTAGATTAACTACAAGTCTCCCACGAAATTCTTAAGCTGAAATGACTGAAATCGGGGAAATAACCAGTGCTTGGGTACTTGGCTATTTTTACAGAGAGATTAAAGCTGAAATGCGGATTAAGTGCCGCGATATCCATTGAGCAACTCAATCTGAAACTATCCAGTTGCTTAACAGACCACGCAAGCGCAAAAACACAAGTAAACATTTTCTCAGATAGCAATGTAGAAAGGCAGGCGCTTTCCCTTTCCTCTGTTAAGACGCTACGCTGATAAGAGTAGGCCTCGAATTGTGATGAATGCAATAGGTCACATCGCAGAATGTATATCAAGCGGCGACGAAGAGCGCACGGCTCACGGAAATCTAATACAGATTTATCCAAAATTACCATGCGAAAGCTTAGAAGGCGAAGGGATCTATATTTGGAGAATTGTATATCTCTTCGTGAATTAACTCATACGGCCTTAGTAGGGTAAGCGTTTCCTTTTCTCAGATTGTCACAATACGTAGGGCATTTTGTATAAGTTTCATCAGCACTGAAGAGTATTTATCCACTACCATTCAGACTGGGCTATCAGCTGTATGTAAATACTATATGGACATATAAGCTTAGACGCATATTATTGTAAGCAAGGTTCTATGCAAATGGGAAAATAATCTCGTCTTGTGACTTGCCTTGATTTGCGTACATTTATTGCGTATGGTCCATGGCCCTGTTCGCGGTAGTGACGGTTACTGAAGAAGATGGAATGACGAACTGAACTCGCGCGGGAGCACTTTCCTTACAAATAAAGGAAACTTTGTTAATTTAATTAGTTTTCTGTGAAGCGAAGACACTAACGTATTAAATTTTCTTAAAAGGCCTAAAGATTGGCGCCATAGGCTGTCTTTAATAGTCGTGTTTTTTCAATCTGATGCCTAGAAAAGTGCCAAATATCGCAAATTGTATACATGCTCACATGAATGGTACATAGATTTTTTAACGAAATTGTTATTATATTTTTTATATATATTGTTCCTGGGCCTATAAGGGATAGCAAAATATCCTCAAATGCATTCAAGTGTACTTATCTACATCCATATGGCCACCATTGCAGTCAACCAAAACACGCGCAATCATCAAAAATTGCCTTAATTGCTTTAATTTTCTAATAAATAGTACACACAACAATTCTATACAAAAACACATCGGAATACAAAAAAATTTAACCAACCAGCTAAAACCAACTTTCATAAATCACAAAAATGAGTATGCACTTTTGCCCACACAGACGTATGCGAGCGCACCCGAAAATTATTTTAAAAAACTTGTAAAATTTTGACAAACTCATTTCCCGCCCAATGAATTTTATACAAAAACATTTACACCCAGTTTTAGAACTACATATGTAACTAAAAACAGCAACAAAGGCGCGCTTTAAGCGAACTCAAATTAAAATGTTCAACGACTAAACATCCAAAGCGCAAACAGCCAACCAAAAATCATCAAGATACCAACACTTGCACATACAACTACAACAACAGACAAAAAAAATAACGAGTTGACAAATGACAAGTGTAAAACATAAATTCAGCATTGACAACAAATATGTATGTATGTATGTATTTTCATGTACAGTAAACAATAGAGCACAGTGGACATTTTTAAGTGGAGATGTAGAGGCCAGCGCAACAGGTGCGCCACATTTGCGGGTGGATGAGGAAGGTTGAGCTGTTGACACATTGCCAAGTAAACAAACAGACAGACAGACTAGTGTAGACGACGGGCAAACGCGCTGGCGGAACTGAAATGCTTATTTATTTTCTGTTTATTTGTTAGGTGTGAAGCAAAAATTATCAACTGTGAAATTAAACAGCGAGCAGCATTGAATCATAAACTAGAAAAAAAAAAACATTAACCGAAGTACAACATAATTTAAATCGAATTAAAAGTGTGCCCCCTTTAGGGTCATTTGCGTACACAGCCTTACTTGCATAAATAGTAAATATAAAGTTGTACTGAAGCATAATGATAAATAAATACCTCAACGTAGGAGCTACAGGTTGTACTTTTCGAAGGCTTTCAACGGTTTAAAAATCCATCAGGAAAAAACTGACATTTCCAAAAAAAAGTGACATAGTCGAAAATAACACTTTATAAAAAAATGAAACTAAATAATAGCTTTGACAAATAATAATGTACAGTGACTGCGAAGTTGCACAATCACAACACTTTGCGCAGCAAAAAAAAAAAACTCCGTCAAAAAGAAAGCAGACAACTTTTCAGCTAGCATTAAATTGCTCGCCTAGCGCAAACACTTGTAGTTGCACACACATATTCACACATGCACACAGAGAGTAAACGCAAAAAAAAACAAAGTTTCAATGCTTTTCGGTGGTTAATTTAAGGTGATAATTGCTTTTTAATGTGACACAACTAAATTTTCGGGTAACACAATATTTAGCCAACCAACCAACCGACCGACCGACCATCAGTCTAAACTATTAAAAGGAAATGCTGAAATACAACTAAATACGCACCAAAATACCGGATGTGCGCCTATGCGCATGTGCAGCCAAGTGACGCCCCCAAAAACGAGCAAAGTGTAGAGCAATTATTTTCAAATTTCGGCATTTCATTTGAGTTTATGTGCGGCTATTTATTTTATGTCACTTTGACAAATTTAGATTTCTCATACATAATTTGGAAGATTTTTTTTTTTTTCGCCACAAAAGTGTGGTAATACTGGAAATGTTTTTTCTTGCCCTTTTAGATTTTCGTGTCGCTGGCACTTGACTTCGCACTGAAGCGTGCACATAAAAGTACAATTTAATATATGTAGAGGGTGGAACTTAATAAATGTAAACTTAAAGTGGCAAAAAAATTTAATGAAGATTATATATATAAGATTACATAAAAAATAGTTTAAAAAATCCTGAAGCAGCCAGGAAAACCGCGAAAAATCTCTAAGAAAATCTCCTGGAAAGATATATTACAAAACTCCCGACAAGCCCTGAAAAAATAAAAAGGTCTCGAAAAAATTCCCAAAGTTCTTTAAAAAACACGAAAAGAAGCACACGAAGTGTTCCACAAAGCCAAAAAAATTCCAAGAACTCTTAAAAATTCGTAAAAAAAAACTTTAAAAATTGCGGGGCACTTCATTTTATTGGAAATGCCTAAAATAAATAAGCAAACATTACCGATTACTCTTTATTTTCCTGAACCGTTTGGTATTCATACATCTATATCTAAAGTATTCAAATACTAAAGTACTTACACAAGTATTTGGTATCTACTGAATACTTCATTAAACATTTATTACTTTAGTATTCAGCAACTGCATTTACTTGAGTATTTAGTCCTCTCTAAAAATGTTTACCAAATAATTTTTACGTGGTACTTAGTAGGTAAATAGGTACTGTAAATATAAACGTATTTAGCATTGGCTAACTTACGGCGCATAGCCGTCTGCTTAATGAACACCTTTTTGTTGATTTTTCTTAAGAATACCAGTAGTTTATGTTGAAAAGTATTCAAAATACTCGACAATGACGTTATTAAACTTTGTACATCAGGGCCCGAATCTGAGCATTCGATATCGAAATTTCATTTTGAGATCACGACATTCGATAGCGAGTGTGCTTCACCCGTTTAATTTGTATCGTGGAGAAAACAGCTGCCATTTTGTTTCATTTGATTCGAAATGAGTAATCACTCGATCACGAATGTCGCGATTCGGGCCCTGGTTATGGTTATCTTTTTAGGATTAAGTATGCCCATCACTGCAAGAAACTAAACGAAAGACTTAAGTCACAAACCTTTTTTTTTTTTTTTTTTTTTTTTTTTTTAAATTATATTTAGGAGGCTTTTGATTAATCCAATTAAAGTTCAATTAGAGATAGGCAACAGCAGATTTGATAATAAGCATAAAAGCAGGTGAGGGAGTCCCTTGGCACATACGTGAGAGCATTGAGATCTACTTTTCGTACAGAAACCCTCAGATTCTTCTAGGGGATAGCAAAAGCCATAAATCTGCGAGATCCAATTTCAGAATGAACACATTGCGATACTTGTCAAAGGAGAACGTCAAAGGCGGAACTTTTTATTCCCAATGAAAAAAAGTATTAAACACTTTTAGCGATCATTGCGCAAAGTTCGTTAAAATTGTTTGTTAATTTTGAATTTTGGTAAGCAAGTTGATATTTTCCGAACTAAATCAGCCCTCTATAAGCATCTATGTATGTAGGTACAACAGATTTAAGTTACACCTTTTAACGCCGTCTTTGGAGCACGAACACTTCAGTGATACATACAACAATCGACAAATGAACGAAAACAAATTATTTCACGCCACTATCGATCCCTGCATGCACACAAATGCATGCAGACAAACCCACACATTTAGGTATACAAATGTACATACACACAGATATATGAACCGGTGTTGCTTAATGAATGATACAGATATGATTTATATGGTCTTTAGTCTTGGCGCCAATGTCGGCAGTTAACGTTTGAAGTTGTTGATCCTTTTTAGATGTACCTGCATGTATTGTGGTGTGTGCGTCAGGTCTTTCTTTCATATTTGATGAGAGGGCGAAACAGCCGAAAATGCTGCGAAGGCGGTCGCTGCGCTGCGACTTGTTGAGGATGCGCGAATGTAATGCTTACTTTTATTATACTTTTATGGGGATGTGAAGCTCTGCGATATGTTTTTATTTTTTATGTTATGAAATTTATTGAGAATTATAAAAGCAGAATAATGATCATGTCGACTATGGCGATCTGTTCACACCTCGCAATTTGAAGGCGCGGAATAGAGAGAAACTTAGAGTTAAAGTTTCTTGGTTAAAAATTATTTAAAAAAAAAAATTAAGGGGTAAAGCTTTGTAAAGCACGACAAAGTAAATTGTCTATACGTCCATAAAAACATATGTTATTTGCTATTTAGAAAAATGTGCCAACAAAAATAAATTTCCTGGCCTTGGGACCTCCTTTTTTCAAATTCAAAATCGTATTACTTCCGCACAGGAGGACATTTGCGAATTTGCAATTCCATGGCATATCAATCATTTCGGAATTTTACTTCCCGAACTATCAGCCGCTACCCATCGCCCGAACTATCATTGTCATTTCCGTGCGCTCGCTCTTTTGCCAACAGCCAACGCAGTCGAGTGTTAATGACATCATTGTAATATACACCTTTTAACTATTAATACATACATACACACTAATATTTATGTACATACATATGTAAGTATGCATTGGCATAGAGGACGAACCCACCAACACAAGTGATAAAGATCAAACACTTTTACAATACTCCATTTTTATACATACAGAGGTTACCTGCCATCGAACACTTTGTGCTACTTATATTTGTAAGTTTCTTTATGAACATAAATGCGTGTTCAATGCCGAGATATCCTGCTGTTCGTACCATTGTTCAGTCATTTGTTAATGACCCTTCAATTGCTCTAATTTCATTATACCAAAACAATTCGAGTTTGCTGGATTATCCTTTCGTTTGAGAGACTCACAGCGGCATGGAGTCACATAGTTGAATAGACAACCGAAAAAATACATACCTATGTGCATATTTATATACTTCTATATACAAACTAGTATATATGTACATACAATTTTGCACTGCAGAAGCGGGAGTTTTCAGTTTTTTTCTTTATTTTATGGAGAAGCTAAATTTTGCATGAAATTAGCTACGAAATTTGTACCTCAACGGAATTTTTGCAGATTTTTTTTTAAATAACTAGATAAGCCTTTGGATTTTCTTGATCAGATAACATACACACATACGTAGGCATTTCCCTTATAGCGTATATGCGCACTTTTCAAATATCACTAAAGTAAAGATTTTTTTTTTTTTGAGAAATTAATTTGTGAAAAAGATTTTGGACACAGATTGTGGGCATACAAAAATAAAACCACCAGCGTTTGAAAAAAGTTTCACAAAGCCCAAACCGAATAAATAAAAACAAACCTGCAATTTTATGAATCGGACTCTGAATGACATCCTACAACTATTGTCGGTTGTAGAGGCTATATGTAATTATCAGATTGTCGACTGAGCATCTGAGAACACTATTAGCAGCGACGAGATTCCTCAGAAATTACTAACAGAAATTTTGACCTGAAAATTCTCGGACCTATTCTTTTTATTAGAGAAAGTCAAGCAGTATTCTCAACTTTTAATAGTGTCTTTAAAAAGCTATTAAGGTTTCTAATATCTACCACCTCAGCTGTAAACAAACTGCAGTGATCTGCAAAAAAGAGCATAATTTAAGTTAAAGTTCTTGCGGGCACACATCCCTTTCTATTCCCGCCTAGGGTAGAGCCGTTTGTTTGCATATACGGCAGTAAATTTAAACCAAGCTTCCAAGATTGAATCGTCTCCTTCGTTCCTCGAGGCAATCAATAAATTTAATAAAGCCTTTTTCCGAAGAGAAGTTACCATGCATACCGGATAGTAATCGCTATCTTCAATCCTTCCTCTGCATTACGATTCCAGATGAGTCCAAGATTTAAAAAAAAGTTTTCGGAGGGAAAAAGGTAAGGCTATAGGTGGAAAGTAATTTGATCTTATATGAGAAGATCTACCTACCATTGCCTTGATGGGCACTTTCGCCATTGCCGTAGGTGTAGAGCTAATTAGTTTTATGAATATTTTTAATAAGGACCCGACAAGGCAGATGCTGCTTGAAGCTCGACAGGAGATAAATTATCTTAACTTGGAGATTTGTAAGATTCAAAGGAATTTATTCCTTATTAATATATGTACATACAAGCAGTAAGGCCTAAACAGCAAAGTTTACAAGAAAACCCTCATACGTCAACCATACTCATTCACTTTAGCTTTATTGCAGTCACATTTAAAATTAAAAAAATTAACATTTGATCGACATCACTTGTGCGGTACACGGTTCAAAAAATGTTGATGAGCTGAAATTTTCTCATATATATGCAGAAATGAATCTTGGTGCCTGATGGGCATGCACACTTAAATAAAGCCCATAGTTCCAGTTCAAAAGCTTAAGGGTATCATGACGAACAAAATTATTTAAATGTATAAAAAATTTGAACAATTATAGAGGCTAGAGGCTTGCTAAAAAAATTATAATTTTCAAAGACTTTATACTTCTGCCATTATACCAGGATTGATTTACACACATACATACACAAAGACTTGAAACGCACACTCCCATAACACTGAAATCCATTTAGTGCCTATAAAGAGCTTGCTGCAGCATACTGAACAACAATCTGAAAATGTGTACGCTGTGTAGGTATCTGCTCAGCCACGGATACTTCAATGGACACACTAGACAGCGATAAGTTGTTGCTTGATGACTTAATTTTCATTTCAAAACGCTTAAGAAGACTTGGAAGACATTTCTATTTCTATTTATTTTTATTTTTTCTTTGTCTTTACCACTTTTGTAGCCAAAATAGAATGCTGCTCCTCATTCTCTCCTCGATTCACTTATGGTTGCGACACTCAACAGTTGCTGCTCTTGATAAATATTTATTATAGTTCAGAGTCATCATTGTTGGCATTGTTATGGTTGTCTAGTCAACCTGTTACACGTACGCATTATAGTACAGCTGCCAGCGTTAAGGCCTTAAGATACTCGTACTTGAGTGGCACCTTTGCACCAAGTGGCAAGTGGCAAAGAGGGCAGGCAGTGCGTTGTGTCTTCCTCATAGCCATTTGTTCAAAATGGATTTGTATGCACTTGAGATCACATAATAAAAAATTTAACTTGTTTACTCACCGACTAATCACACCAATGGCATTTGGAAAAAAGCAGCGGTCAAAGGCAATCTGCCAGCCAGTCAGTCAGTCAGTCAGTCAGTCAGTCAACCAATGGATGACACAGCAAAATACGAAATATTTCAGGAGCAGCGCAGATCAACGCTGAAGGGTTGATTGTATAACTTTGATGCCTATTCATGAAAAAAAAAAAACAAAAACAAAAAAAGTGCGCAAATGCATATTTACTTACTCGAGTAAATTCCAGTTCGTAAGTCGCTTGTAGACAAGAATGCATGTTGTTGTTGTTGTAAATAGTAGTAGCCAACATGGAAATTGAAGTAATCGGACAGGTTGCAACAAGAAGTAGCTGAGATTGAAAACATTTTAATATTTATAAATACATTTATTACTTACTTTCTTGCTGCGCTTGCTTGCCTGGTTGGTTGCGTGTTAGCTTACGCTATGCATCTGCTTACATATACAACAAATGATAAATCTAAATTTTATTAGCATTTTAAGAAATCTTACAAGCACGTAAGTTTAGGTATACATACATATGTACATAATAACTTATACATTCTTCTTGCATGCTCCAAAATGTATATGTATTTACATACACGTACATATGTATGTATAATAGGGTTTGCTTTATTGTTGTTGTTGCTTCGTGCAGCATGAAAATGAATTGTTAACACGTGGAGTTTTGTGTTCCAATTAAAAATGGATTTATCTTCTAATTTTCAATTTGTAATTTGTAATCAGTTGCTGCTGGAGTTTTATGGGCTCTTACTGATGGTTTTGCCTGATTACGGAGTTGGTTATGAACATAAATGAGCTTTTAAATTTACACACTTGTTGTAACTTAAAAAAAGAAATGAACGAATCAGATTTTTTTTTTTTATTATAAGTAGTTAGGTGACATCCTAATATTAAATCGAAAAGGCCATCATCAGTCGCGTTTTTTTTCTAATTTTTATAACCAATTGCCTTGCGAAGTAATGGGTTTAGAATATACCGGTTAATAAAAGGCGACTAAAATCCGCTGGTTCGATTGACCCGAATGGCGTTTTGGGAGTAAGGAGGGTAACGGGAAGAATACTCTCTGATGTACCAATAGTTCCGGCAGCAGGTCTAAACTGTTATCCTGGCAGTTGAGTTAAAATTTCAAACCATGTGATGTATAGTATAAACCTAAGAATTGTACTCCAACACGAGTGGAAAACCACCCGCACTTTTGGGAAGGGAAGGAGGAAGCGAGCAGGTGCATCTCCCAAGTAAACACTGTCCACGGAGGTTGCTTCCAAGGAGTCAACTTTTTATCCATGAAACGAGGGCAGGGACGGAGTAATATATCTCGTTAAAAATGGCTTCTTGGTCACGGCTACTCTGGTTTCAATCGGGGTATCCGGCGAGCGAGGGTGAGTGACGGTAAGGCCGTTTCTGCCATGCCTCTTCTGAGACCTCTCCTGAGGTAGGGCTCCAAGGCCATTACTCATCTTTTCAATATACGTCTGAACACGAGGGCTGCGAAGATGAGTTAAAGGGCAAGGATGGATGGGAACACTTTGTCGTTGCCTCAGAAACTCTGTGAATATTTTCAGTATTGACTGGGAGGCTTCGAGGGCTGCATTTGGGCAAAACTCGTGTTGCACTCAATCTTGTTAGGTATTTGCTTTCATTGGGGAGATGGAACTGCACACAACTTGTGGGACTCTTGACTGGTCACTTCTCGTGGCATAAGCACCTGACTGTGGTAGGCACACATGGTAAGCCCATTTGCTCTTCCTGCCTTTTTGTTTCTGTCCCGCCTTTGTGAGGATTCTGTATGAGGTTTTTTGCAGCGGAGTGCTGAGAAAGAAACACCTGAGCTCTTTAACGTCCAATAATCAGCTCCGATTAATTCGTAGAACTTGCAGGTTTACAAGGGTAAGGGTGAGGGTACAAGAAAACAGTGCAATGGACGGCATGTAGTCTGAGTGTTGTTTTCTGCACGCGCTGATTTATGTCATTTACGAAAAAAAAGATATTTTAAAAGAGTCTGGAAAATTACGTTGAAGAAGTTGTTAAATAAGTTTTGATGTATGCTTTTTAAGATTTTAATCAAAGTGTTTCCACTAATTACTCAGTGTAACAACTGTGTCACATATGGATGATTTGCGCAACTATACATGAAGACTATCCCGTCTTGCTTTAAATTGGGAAGATAACACTTCCACCATTTTGTTAGTTTGTTTTATCTTTTTATTCAATGCGGAAGACTTATCGAAAAACTGTAAAACGTTTTATCCCGCATTGGTGATTTGCTGAGTTCTTGCAGAAAATGAACTATGTATATGGGAATATGTTTAAGTATGTATGTATGTCTAAAGGTGTCTAGTCCTTGTCGCGCTTAACTTTATAGTGGCGTTAAGATTTTGTCCTCCAATCGAGGGCTAAACATTTCTATATAACACGGCTGCGTCGTCTATGAGTTTAAAATGTACTTTTTATATTTCTAAACAAACATACTTACACATAAATTGTATGCATAAATGTACATATATATACGTGTACGTGTACCAACTTAAAATCTTTAAGTATATGTAGAAACAATCAAAAAAAAAAAATTAAAAGCGAAATCAGTTTCGATTGCCGCCGCGCCGCCGCATCAGTAGCTTGTTTGCCGCCATAAAATCAGACAGCTAAAACTTGCAAATTCAAGTGAAATCATTAACACAAAATAAAAAATAACAACAAGAATAAAACACCCTCAAGCGAGGGGAAGTGGTCGCTGCTGGTCCAACGCAAAAACGCAAACACAAATACAAAAAATTCCCTACCGAATATTCCTTGTCCTAACTATGTATGTATACCCATACCTTTGGTTCTGTTCAGTTAGTTAACGCATGCGCAGCATACGCCGGGTTGTACCTTTCGGACCGCCCTTGTCTCCGAGGCGTTTAAGTCACTCGTTTACTTTGCATTTTGACTTTTAACGTCCGTCTGCGTTTTGTTTTTTTTTTTTGTTTTTTCTTACTATTCAAGTGAATTTCGTGCTGCTTCGCATTGATACTCGCACCAACGGCACAAAATCTTTCGGCTTCCCGGCTTCCGTGGTGTTTCAAAGTTTTGTTCGCAATGTTGCGGTTGTGGTAGCCGCTGCACCGCATCCGTTCTTCATTTCTTGTGTCTTTGCATCATTTCAGTGGAAATAAATCGCGTGCTGCATTGGAGGTCTTCAAAAACGCTTACGAGTCTCTGCCTTGCAGCGTATTTCGGTCGGGCGGGACAACGGATACCAATCCATTTGTTGTATACAAATGTATCCCTTTTTGGTTGGTTTCTTATTCATAATTTTATTAAGAATTTGGCATCTTTGTGGCAACCGTAAAAAGTGTTCCAATCGCAACAACAGTTGTGGTGTGGTGTTGGTGTAAAGACACACAAAGGAAACGGGGTGTAGACTGGTGGTTGAAGAGTTGTGTAGCCTGCGGGTAGACGGCAAAAGGATATAGACGTGTACATATATATAGCTACATATGTGTGTATGTATGTTGGAAGTTGCGCAACAATGACTGCGACGACGAATGTCTGCGGCAACGACAATGGACGACGATGCTGACGATGCTGTGGAGATCAGGCAAAAAAAAAGTTATAGCGGCGTCGGCGGTTGTCTTAATGGAGCAATGGTGGTGATGGTGGACGTACACCTCCACTCCTCCCGCTAAACACACTGGATAGGAAGAAAAACACAGATCAAAGTAAAATAAGAATTCAACCAAAATTAAATAAAAGCAAGAAACCACTAAGTAGCGACGAAAATGAGCCGCTGGTATTGGCATTGTTTAATGACAATGAAAACTGCTTGACGAAGGGGACGGCCAGCAACATTTCATATTAGTAGATTTTCGGGAGCAGCAGAGGGTTGCCCTAAACTGCGTTGTTATTGTATGGTGTTCATAGGTGCTTTTTCAGCTCAGTTATTCTCTAGAACTATTTGATAACATTTTGTTTCCCTCAAAATTTTCGTGCCTATTTTATGTGTTATAAATCTTAGATTGTCGCAAAGTTCCTTCGTACCACAGTGACTAAAACGAACTGAAAATGCAAAAAGTAATTTGGTTCAAAATCGTGGCCCAGCTGCTAATTGGACCATAAATACCAGTATCAGACCAACTTCCATTCTTAAACTATCTGCGTAGCAAAGGGAGGAAGGCCCGTTTTTTTCCAGTCTGCAATTTTTACTGTAAACTTTTTGCCAATTCAGATCTTCTTGGTAATGAAATTAGAAAATCCGCATCTTTCAAACTCAGGTATACCCTCGAGAATACCTGTATGTATCTTCTTTGTATAGAAGCCATCTAGAGAAAGACTTCTTGAAAAAATATACGAAATTTATCCTAGAAGCGCAGCGTTGAGTTTAGAGATGGTAATGTCCGATAGCCAGTTTTGTATAGTGAAAGTAGAAAATATTTTATTTATTATTTTTATTTATCACGCATAAAAAAAGCTGGAAACAAAAAGTGGTTTTAATAGTCGAATTGGTAAGAAATAAGTCATATAAAACTATTTTAGTGGTTAAATCTTAAGAAAACAGGTGCACAAGATAGAATTGAACATAAAAAAAAAAATTATTTTAAGAATTAGATATTTCGACTTTAATTCATTTAAATTTGGGGCTCAGACCACCTCCGAACTGCAAATTAATTTTATGGAAGAAATACACTCGAGGGGCGGACCAGGGTTCGAATCCAGGTACTACGGAGGGGCAGGACGCACCTCTAGCCACACAGCCACAGTGGCCGCTTGCGTGATTTCCCAACCGAATATTCAACCACTGTCTTTTGGAGGAAAAAAAGGCAGCCTCTCATGACTCTAACCTTCTCGTGAGTTCTGCCTAAAGACGATGTGATTTTGCGCTCACGAAGCATAGGATCCACAGTAGAAGAGTATATGCCTCTTTAGAGTAAAGACCTTGAGGGCATGTTGCCCGATTTGGGGAAAAAAAAAGTTTCCTCCAGGTGTTCGGCACATATTCCCAGTATTACCTAGTGGTGCTAGAAAAATGCCACCACCAATCGCAACTTGGAAAGTTTCGAAAGACTGTGCCGTCCACCGTACCTGGATTTCCCCTTTCAAAGATTGACTACGCCTTTGTTCCAAGGCGTCTGAAATCATCCGATCTGGTTCCACCGAAGAACTTGGGAATGCACTTGAAGCCAGTATTTCAGAGTTTCGCTGTTGTTGTACTTAAACCTGACACCTTAGAGTGCCTAGCTAAGACTCCTAACAACATTTGATTTCTAATCGAAGGCAAAATATTTCGTAAACCAGTTTATTTCTCCTTTTTACAAAAAAAAAAAATTGTCTGCAATAATCGAATTCTAGCACCAAATCGTGATTATTCCCTATTCGGCGAAATCACACCAAATTACACATTTCACAACAACACAGGTAAATGGAGGCGTTAGTGAAAGGTTAAAGCCGGCAAATTGTAAGCTACAAATACTTAACTCAAAGATGAAACCGTCGAAATGTTTCAGAAGGCACATACATACCTACATTCATATAGTACGAACAATAAGCAGTAACAGCAACGAGCGCAGTATAATCCAGCTTACGGCATTTCAGGCGAATATCCTTAATAAGCAACATAATAAATGATGATGAGCAACAAAGTAGTTAGCCACCGTAAAGTGAAGTGAGGAGATAGCCAAGGCCAAACAAGTAAACGGCGAGAGCCCTGATTGAGTCGACCATTTAGGTCGACTGGCGAATGTTGCTGTTACAAGTATGTATGTATGTAGTTGCTGTTGTTGCTAAACGGTTTCATATGCAAATCGCAGAAATAGACGGAAAAATTACATTACAAAGGAAAAGGAAATAAACACAAAAAAAAAAAACGATTCGCAAAGTGATGATGGCCGTTGCAGAGTTAACTGTAAAACGCTGTGTAAATTCGTTAAATTCAGTCGGAATTTGCGAAGAAAAGATGTTGGTGAAAAAATTAAAAATACAAGTTAAAAAAATGATATAATGTTGAGCAATGTACCTGTGAGTATTTCAGTGGAAAACAGTATGCCAGCCAAAAAGAGGAAAACCTAAAATCTCAAATATACTCGTAGAAAAATAAAACTAAAAGCAAAATCATGTTGCTGACGCCCCTTCTGAATTGTTGTTTGCCGTTGTTGCCAACGCCCTCGCCGTCGCCGTCGCCGTCGCCGTCGCCTTCGCCTTTGCCATCGCCATCGCCATGGTTGTTGATGTTGATGTGTTGCACTAAGGCTGCTACAACTATCGCAACAACTATGCTCGCAGCAAAATACCATCTATCAATTGGCAGCGAACATTAAAGTGCGCTGCATTAGCTACCAGTTAAATGCATGTTTGGTACGTGGCGGCGGCGCTCAACGCTCGAGGATAGCTTGTTGGTTGTTGGTTGTTGGATGCTGGATGTTAAATGTTGAATGTCGGTTGCTTGCAACAACTTTACATAACTAAATACCCTTATGTACGTAGGTATGTATATACATATGTAGATAAAAGTATCTGTGTCTGCTGGACACTGCATTGCACTTTGGCTGGATGTTGTTGTTCGAGCACTGGCTGTTGCTTTGTTCAAGTCAAAAGTAGTGCTTTCTGTTGCTTTTTCTCGACAATCCTAGGCGGAATTACCAAACACGTTGTTTCAGCTTTAAAGCAGTGCCTCCATTTGAGCAGTTGGTATAACAAAAATATAAACCGGGAAAAAGAAAACAAATCTAACGGTAGCAAATGTTAGAACAGTGCAGCAAACATGTCGCTTTAGCGTAAAAAAATAGCAAAAAATATGTAGTAAAAATCATTCTGCGTGAATTTATAATTTTATCCAAATCTGCTAATTGGGGGACCAGAAGTCATTCTCTCGTTTTTTTTTTAATGCGTATGTAGGTGATGCACCTCTGCTAAGGCAGTGCCACACGAAATTTGGTGCAAATTATATCCCAATCGTGTGAATGCACAAACATATCTCCTTATACCAATCACGAAAAACAATGCGTTCAAATTTTTCAATAGAAGTTCGCTGTATCGTATCAATCGTGTGATTACAAAAAAAAATAATTGTTCCAATTTTTGTTATTTTGTATCAATAGCCCAACTTAATATATTTAAAAATCGGTACAAATGTACCAGTCGTGTGATACTGCCTTTGGAATAGATTGACTATGATTTAAAGCATTGTGTTCGTTGCCTTCGTGTATTCAGACTAACAAAGTGTTGCCAGGCCATTGAAGTGAGAAATCGTCAGTTTGGTTCTTAAAAATCGTAATTTTCATGTAAAAATCGCTAACATATAAAAAATTTTAATAAAAAGAACCAGGAAGCTTTTTTTAATTTTATTCTAGGTACTGATTGCTATACGCAAAAAATGAAAAGTTTAACTTTTTACGAATTTTTAAAATTCGCATTACATACTTTTGACAAAAATGTTTTTAATAGCAAAAAAATCACATATGCATCTTAATTTTTTTTTTCAATCCGCCACTTAACTATGAGCATTATAAACTCTTCATACTTACCAGTTTTGCTTAAGAAAAATCGGCAACCTGGCAACACTGCACCAACGATAACGATGTTATAATTTCGCTTCTCGCCAGTGTTCCGATATTTGCAGTTTTAACTGTAAACTACATAGAACTTTTTAGACAAGCTTTCAGTTTTGTACAAACTAGAGTTTTTTTTTTAATTTAAGATTTGAGCGAAAAGTTAATTTAAAATATCTCACAGTTTTCTTTTAAAGTAAATTTTTAAGATAAAAAGGGGCAATCGAGAAGAAGTGAATCAGTTGCATTCAACTAATACGGTCAAAACCCCAATTTTTTCCGAAAATCCATTCGTTTTTGTTGTTGTTAAATATAAGGTTTTTTCTGGAGCGTGAATTAGTTTTTTGAAAAAATAAAAATATTTAATCGAAAATGAATACATGTTACCTCACTGTATATATGTACATAAATTCATAGTACAGTGGCGAAATAAAAAGCATTGCACACTAATGATATGTGTAAACATTGTTGCTGTTGTTGTTGCTATTGCGCCTCTTGTATGTTGCTTGTTTTTAAAGTTTCTACTACCCACTTTAAAGCCTACGGGGAGGACCTTTTCTCTTGCTGACATGGTTACGCACACACGTACGAAAATACAACAAAAAATATACGCACATGCAGTGTATATGTACATTACGCTGCACCACTTCCCATACAAAAAAAAAATCGGTAAGACATGTACCAAAATACTTCAGAAAAATATTAAGATTTACGTCAGCTGGACCGATTTGAAAATACCCCCAAAAATTTAGTTTTTTATGAATAAATCGCCTCATATGGCAAAACAGTTTAAGCTTAAAAAATCTGCATTTTTGTTGCTGTATTTTTTTTTTTACTTTTTTCAAAGATTGGTATAAGAAAACCTTGAGTAACTGTACCAAAATATAGTTATTCAAGTTTTTCTTAAACCGATATTTGAAAAAAGTTAAAAACGCATCAAAAATCGCATTATGCCGACTCCGTTAGAAAAATTCTTAAATATTTTTAAGTAGATTTTTTAAGCTTACACTAGTTTGTCAGCTGAGGGGAGTTTTTCCAAAACGTTCTTTAAGAAACTATTTTTATTCATAGAAACCTCCATTTCTGGTGATGCAGTCTAATGTACATACATACACATGTAGTATATATGCTGATCCTGTTGCCGTCGATGTCGCTGTCGCATGCGAGTCTCGATTATTGCCGCACCTGACAAACTGGACAAACGGCAGCGAACAACGTATTTTTTTGTCCAGTGTTCAATATACCCGTACAACAAAAGGCGTAGATTATGCCGCATAAAACAAAATGAAACCAAATAGGGAGCACAAAACACATAAAATAAGTTGTTGCTCCTACGTTTTGTATGTATGTATGTACATATGCGCCTACATGCAGCTTCTGTGCGTTGGATAGCCAGCCAGCCATGCTTGTTGCTCGACATTTCTCTGTCTTGTCGGCAGTCGGTCGTGGCTGCTGCAGTTGCAGGAGCTGTTGCTGTTGCTGTTGCTGTTGCTGTTGCCGTTGCTGCAACACTATAATTACCGCATCCATGTCGTTGCTTTGCTACTTCATAAATTAGCATGCCATATGCGCATTTGTTGTTGTTGTATTTTTTTTACCAACTTTGCTTGGTGTGTCTCTGCTTTTTATTTGCTTTTTGGGAGCACAACCTGTGTCGCCACTTTGTTTCTGTCTTTCTATGCTCTTACAGTTACCCACATCTAATCTCCCCTACTTATTTACTACTAGTTTCACCACTTCACCAACAATTTTCTGCATTCGGGCAATTTTTCCTTGATTCAACGTTTGCTGCCACGCATTTTTGCTCAGCAGCATTTGTAAGGCAGTGCCTTGCTTGGAAAACACTAACCCCTGAGGATTTGTGTGCCAGCTAAATGGCAGCGTTGGTAGCCGCGTCAAACGCGTTGCACATTAGGCTCCTGTGCGAGCAAACTCTTCTACGCGCCACCTGCCACCCATTCAGCCATCCACCCGGGCAACCATTCATCTTGCCAGGCTACCGTTTTTAGGTTGCCTGCCTGGCTTTTAATAGCAGTGTTGGTACTAGTTTTTTTCGGTGTCTTTTCTGGCAATGCTGCAACAGCAATAATTCCATATACATACTTAGTTACATTTGTTTGGCAGTTTGTCTTATTTTTTGTTTGATGCTAGGCGTTGGATGTATGCCTCCATGTCGGAACGGTTCGAAGAGCTTTTATAAAGCATTCAATTTAAAAGATCTTCCTGGCTGTGTTTATTTGTTCGCGTTTTCCTGGGCAACTTTTTAGTTTAAGATTGAATACTTTCCATCTGTATTATTTTTTCATTTAAATAGTAGGCTCTATAACCACTCGAGCGATTTTGGACGAGTTGGTTGAACTCGCAATCGCTAAACAAATTGCCAGAGTTTTGGAAAGAAAATATTTTAATTTATTTTCTGGACTTGTTCACTGTTTCATCTTTAAATTTATTGTTCTAAAACTGCAAAATATGCCATTCAAATTTTTTAGTCCCTAAAAAGCTTTCAGAAAAAATATTATAAAATATTTCGCGGATAATTCAGTGCCACACTTGGCATCAATCACCACTTGAAATCTTTTAGCGGCAAATTTAAAACAAATTTTTACAACAAATTTCAAGTATTTCTGCTACATATAAAAATAAATCTTTAAATATATTATTTTATATACATTTGTACTACATGTATGAAATCCTTTAAATTCATTTCCCACGCGTGCAGTTCCTTAATAAAAAAATATGTATTTAAATAAATCCAAACACAAACGCAATTTTTTTTTTTTGTGCACCACTTGATTTGTCGGCAAAATTAATTGATTTTTAACATCCCTTCATAACACTCAGCGCCAATCAAGTAACCAAATAATGTAATCAAAAAAATGGGACTCACTTTTACAGGAAGATCAAGCCAAGAAAGCAACAAAAACCAAACCATGCCAACACAGCAACTTTCTCTCAAACACTAATTGAGATGGAAGCGCACATCAAAAGGATAACACGCCTTTCAACAGCCACATATATGCAACAACAGATTTTAAATGGGGACAATGACGCAGCCGCCTCAACGCCACCAGTCAGTCGTTTGGCGCATCCGCAGCGACTTTGAAAATTATTACGATTATTTTGATTATGGAGACTGAGAGCTCAGCTGTTGCTGCTACAACCGCATGTCATATGAACATATGTATATGTACATATGTATGTATGTATGTATGAATGACGAGTGCAAATAGCCGATTGTTGCTGTTATTTCAGCTTCTGCTGCTGCTGCAGCTATTGTTACAATTGCAAATATGCTGACGCGGCATCAGCGCAATTAAATCGTATGACTTTGAGCTCGCGCAATGAATGCCTCCATACGTAAAAAGAAAACAAGTTGCATAAGTTTGTATGGACGTTCTAGTAGGGGGAATAATGTGTGATGAGGCGCTTAGGTCAGTACATGCCACTCAAACCACTTCAACTTTCCGTGTCGGCTGATCGAATATTCGATAAAGAGAGAATGATCTTGCACCCTTGTTGCGATCACCGATTGCATTTTGTGTTTTTTTTTTAACTTGTTGTTATTGTTTTTGACGTGCACTTGAAATGCCAATGCGAACTGTTTGTACTATAGTGTCCGCGCGCGCGCCCAGCTCAACAGGTGAGAAAATAAGATCACTTGATGTGCCCTTACAAGTGATGCACAGTGTTCTATTCGTTATAAACATTTCTTTAAAAATATAACATCGAACGAGCAGATCAATGGCGCGCCATAAGCATTATTTATTTTAACACGTAGTGCTATTTAGCTTTACAACCGAATTTCAAGCGTATCCAGAAATTTACCGTTTGCCGTATAGGAAATCACCTGGCAGCCTCTCTCTAGATCCTCGGGTCAATATATTCAATATATTCACAAAACAAGGCGCAAAAAATATAGTATAACGCGTTTTTAATTTCTCTCTCTGACGTCAGGATTTTTTTTCAGGGGACTTTGAAATTTCCAAGGTATGATTGAATAAAAAAATGATTTAAAAGATTTGGTACATTGTAGAGTAACAATATGGGTATCAGTTAAAAAAACAAGTTCTGTAGAATTAAAAAAAATAATAATAATTTTTTGTTGCACCAGGACGAATAAACGTTGAAAATATCCTTTTAAAACTTTATCCTTGAATATCCTTGGAGATTTAAAATATTTATTTATGAAAAAAATATATGTCAAGGATTAATATGTAAACTACCACATCCTCCAATTTCATCCTTCCAACTTTATTAGTTTTAGATAAAAAAAAATGTTAAACTTCTCTTTATAAGATATTGATAGTTACAATATACATAAATGAAGACACTAGAATCATTACACTGTATAGCACTCCGCTGGGTATTGGACCAAACCAATTTTTTTTTAGAGATTGAGTCATAGGTAGAAAAGTAATTTCTCCGTTTTTCGAAGTTAGCCTCCGAAATCAAGATATGGGCCTTCGAAGTTGGAAATAGGATCTTTGGTAAACAATTATTTATTATTATTATATGCAAATAGCTAAAAATGCAGTCGTAGACCCCCTTTAGCCCTTATTTAAATGGTTTATAACTTTTTTTTGCAAACTTATATTATTATTATAAGAGAGCATAGAACGGGTCTTAGAAAAATTAAAAATACCATTTTTTATAAAAAAAAAATATTTTAAACAAACTAATTACTGAGCGATTTTTGATATCGTTGTTAACGCAAACAAATCTTCTTTCTTTTGATATGCGTATTTGCATACTTCGTATATAAAAATTTGAGAAAAAACACTTAAAAGGAAAATGCCCTTTTCTATAAAAAAAATAAATAAAGTAACATAAAATTACTAACCGATTTTTAAGAATTAATTAAACAATTAAAGTATTTAAGTCGAAGGTATATCATATGGTCAGTTTGTTTTTTTTTTGGAGCGCATACATGGTTCCATAATAATGATTCCAGTATCTTCATTTATGTATATTATAACTATCAATATGTTAGAAAGAGAAGTGATTTTTCATCTAAACCTAATAAAGTTAGAAGGACGAAGTTCGAGGATGTGGTAGTTAACATACTAGTCATTGACATATATTTTTTTTCAAAAATAAATATTGGAAATTTCCAAGGATATTCAAGGATAAAGTTTTAAAAGGACATTTTCAATACTTATTCGTCCTGGTGCATCCAAAATTAAATTTTTTTTCTATTCTACAGAATTTTTCCTTTTAATTGATACACATATTGTTATTCTACAATGCCTTGCATCTTTTGAATATTTTTTTTTATGCAATCATATTCTAGAAACTTTAACGGCTTTTAAAAAAAATCCTGACGTCAGAGAAAAAAAATCAAAAACGCAGTTTTACTAGATTTGGCCCCCAGTTTTCTGAGTGTATTGATTTTTTCGTGTGTAAAATTGACTGTTTTAAGCAAAAAAACAAAACCGACTTCAATTTCATATAAAAATTTAAGATTATCATTAATTTCTTCATGATCCAATGATTGGATTTAAACCAAATTAGTATGGGACCACCTGTGTGTGTAACACCTTTCCTTTCTCCTTTTTGTGAAGTCGGTTAAAAAATGCTTTGCTTTCAGCTATAAAGCGCCTCTGAAAAAGCTTGCTCTATTCACATTATAATATAGCTACATTAATTTTAAATTAATTGTACAAGCTGTAAATTCATTCTCCTGATTTCACAGCAGTCCTCGACATAGAAGCATGGTTAATCTTATTCAAGGGCTAAAATCCTCACATATAGTCTCCGACACGAAAGTTTTTTTTATTCCCCCCCCTTACCTCACTTTCTCAGCTCTAATTTCGACCATTACCTCTATCAGCAAAAGCCTACTACGATATTTGTTAATTGCTAAAAGAAAAATTCGTTTGAGGAACTATTAAAAAAAATGTCATTTTACGTCACTGCTACCATACTATATTCAAATTTAAAATATTTATCCATATACTTTTATTATTTCCACAGTGATGACGTCGTCAAAAAACCCTTTTTTTGATTCATTCATAATTTCCTTTACGTTGACTCCTGCAAGAAACTTTACTTTTTTGTTTTGTATTCCTGCACTCGAAACATAAAATAGGCAAATGGAGTAGTGGCGCATGAAAACGCAATGTCGGCCTCATTTATTTGAACAGCTAAGCGCGTTTCAACATGGAGACGCCAGTAGAATGGCAAAAAGCAAAGAGCGCACAACAACAGAAGGCGCAGCGCAGCGCACTGATTCAGTCGATTGTGGTTTTTAAAGATCGTTACATGGTAGTTTTAGAGATAATTTCACCAATAAATTGAATTGGACTTCCGTGGAGATGTTAAACGCGCGATTAGAGCAACCAAGCGACCAATGGGCAACATTCGCGCGGTAGTGCCGCGCGTCTGTCGCTTGAACAACTGCGAATGGGGTTTCGTATAAACATTTTCAACAACTAATAATTGAAAATGATTTTGGCAGTTTTTAGTCGATGCTATGACTGCTACTACAATCGTGGCTGCGGCGCGCAGTCGCCACAAAGATCATTCCGATTTGATAAGAGCGCTTTGCTTTCTAGGTCGTCACACTCGACTTTTTCCAACAGGTACCGCCATTGTTATCAATTTATTGTTGTTGTTGTTGTTAGATGCTTTCCTTCTTTTTTGTTGGTTTTTTTTATGGCTTAGCGATCGAAATTGTCAGATAGCAGCTTTTTTAGACTAATATCCGCACACAACGCACACACATACATAATATGTACATATGTAAGAGATGGTATGCCTTAAAACAAGTCTAGCGAACAACAAACAAGTCATTGAAATATGTATTTATGTTCATAAATAAATATGTACAATGTATGTATGTATAAACACATTTGATAGAAAAGCCCATTCATCTATACAATGCAAAAGCCAGATCAAGATCACTTTGAACGCTGACTAGCTGACT
>NW_023458561.1:67446906-67448092 GCF_013731165.1 Rhagoletis pomonella | reverse complement strand
ATTTGGTCGCTTACCTTTTTTTAATTTTTTGTTTGCTTGAGTTTATTCATGAACGCTTGTGGCGTGTGTGTACAACTTTAAATAAAGATTGACAAAAAATTTCCAAGCAAGTGCTGCTGTCGTTGCCTTTTGCGAATTTTTCGGTTTTGAGGAGTCTTGAGTGTTGTTGCTCAAGTCGCTGTTGCGGGTGTCAAACAAACTGCGATGAAATGACTCTCAATGAAAGCGCTTTCTGAAAGGAACTGAAAATAAACCTAAAAACTTCGTTTATCGTGTATAACACGAATATACATTTATCCAATGCGGTTTTCTCTTCATATTATCGACATGAGTTTTGACACCACTTTCGTAAATATGGAGCCCAGTGAGTCCATCAAGGGCAAATTCCTACCGAAACACGGCAGAATCTAAGGGAATGCCACGCTGAGCCCTCTGATCCCTCTATTTGTTTGAAAACAGCAACACGCTTAACATAATTGAAGGAACAGTCTGGCCGAACATGCAGTTTGACCGAATATGTAACTCATTTGCTGGCAATCTTCTCCAAAAAAATTATGTTCTTGCGTTTGTAAAGTACGCGGTTGGCCAAATTTCGCGTAGTCGACTCATTATTGAATGCATAATGTAGGGGGCCCTCCGTATCTAGTACATGCGAATATTGAGATGGCTCCTCCTATATACATATAACTCGGATGAAATTTAAGTGTTCTTATGTCGACATCTCGGCAGCCAGTTCGAAAACGCCCTATTTCAAAATTTGGTTGAAGAGCACATTATCTCATAATTAAGTTTAAAAATGCCCTACCTCAGCTGCCGATTCAAAAAGCATATTTTCAGCAGAGATAATGCGTTTTTGAACCGAATTCTGAGGTAGGGCGCTCTTCTATCAAATGCCGAGATAGGGTGCTTTTCAATAAAATTCCACGTTGCTTGCTTTAGTGCATTAAAGCATATGCTCAAACGCATATACAGATAAACGAAATATACTGTATTTGATTTCAAAACATATAAGGGGTATTCTCGAAGTCTTGCATGTTGCACGGATTGCACGAAATGCAAAAATACTGTTCTAAATTTGCAAGAGTACGACAGCATACCTAGGTAGCAAGCAGCGAAATTCTCTGCCAAATACAATAACAAGATACAGAAAGAAAATGAAGTAAGCGAAATGAGATAAATATGTAGT
>NW_023458561.1:67445681-67446806 GCF_013731165.1 Rhagoletis pomonella | reverse complement strand
ATCCGTGCTACGTGCAATGGCTTTGCAAGATTTGGAGAATACCCCTAGTATTTTTGCATTTCGTGCAATCCGTGCAACATGCAAGACTTCGAGAATACCTCTTATATGCTTTGAAATCAAATACAGGATATTTCGTTTAGCTGTATATGCGTTTCAGCATATATGCTTTAATACACTTAAGCAACCAACGTGGAATTTTATTGAAAAGCGTCCTACCTCAGAATTCGGTTCAAAAACGCATTATCTCTGCTGAAAATATGCTTTTTGAATCGACAGCTGAGATAGGGCGTTTTTGAACTCAATTATGAGATAAGGTGCTCTTCAACCAAATTTTGAAATAGGGCGTTTTCGAACTGGCTGCCGAGATGGGTCGATCTTCTACTCAGGTGTCGACATAAGAACACTTAAATTTCATCCGAGTTATATGTACATATATAGGAGGAGCCATCTCAATATTCGCATGTACTAGATACGGAGGGCCCCCTACATTATGCATTCAATAATGAGTCGATTACGCGAAATTTGGCAAACCGCGTACTTTACAAACGCAAGAAGATAATTTTTTTGGAGATGATTGCCAGCAAATGAGTTACATATTCGGTGGAACTGTATGTTCGGCTAGACTGTTCCTTCAATTATGTTAAGCGTGTTGCTGTTTTCAAACAAATAGAGGGATCAGAGGGCTCAGCGTGGTATTCCCTTAGATTCTGCCGTGTTTCGGTAGGAATTTGCCCTTGATGGACTCACTGGAGTCCATATTTACGAAAATGGTGTCAAAACTCATGTCGATAATATGAAGAGAAAACCGCATTGTATAAATGTATATTCGTGTTATACACGATAAACGAAGTTTTTAGGTTTATTTTCAGTTCCTTTCAGAAAGCGCTTTCATTGAGAGTCATTTCATCGCAGTTTGTTTGACACCCGCAACAGCGACTTGAGCAACAACACTCAAGACTCCTCAAAACCGAAAAATTCGCAAAAGGCAACGACAGCAGCACTTGCTTGGACATTTTTTGTCAATCTTTATTTAAAATTGTACACACACGCCACAAGCATTCATACTCTTCATGAAGCAAATAAACTCAAGCAAACAAAAAATTAAAAAAAGGTAAGCGACCAAAT
>NW_023458561.1:67436379-67445581 GCF_013731165.1 Rhagoletis pomonella | reverse complement strand
AATAAACTCAAGCAAACAAAAAATTAAAAAAAGGTAAGCGACCAAATTCGAGTTGGCATAATAATGAGAACTCCTTTGCTCCTTATACGCCTGACCGTAAATTTAATTGAAAATCAGCAAATGAACCAACGAAGGCGACTTCAGTACACATAAAATAACACCAAATCTGGACAAATCGAAATGATGCGACAATATTTTAATTTTTTTTTTTTGTGTCTTTTATTTGCACAAACAGCTGAAAAGAAGTCAAGCACGTAGCGCAAAAATTAAGTCAAAGTCGTGTAAGCAATGAAAAAGAAGAGCGACCGTCTTGTCGGAGTCTCAAAGATTAAAGCTGTTGAGCTGTTGACTACATTTCACGCGCTCGAAGTACTCGTGGTAGGCTTTGTTGCTTTCAACTGCGTTCCTTGAGTGCCTTTCTTTTTCGATAGTTTCTTTTTCATTTCTTTGGCTTTTTTTCGCGCTTATGTTTGGCGTCATCTTTAATTCACTTGAGTTCGTTTCTTATTGTTGTGGCGCGCACTCGAAAATCACCCGCCAGCAGGAATAGCTCCTCAGCTTCAGCAACAATTGACCACGGCTGTTGCGCATATTTTTCCAGTTTTTTTTTGTGATTTCCATGCATATGGTTGCAAGTACGGCAAGGAATTCGATCCGGATTTTTTAAGTATCCGAATAATCCGGATATTCGAATATCTGATTAACAATTCCTAATAACCGGATATCCCGAGAGCAAAATTAACGGTTATTAACCGGATAACAGAAGATAACTAAATTAACCGCATACCCGAATTTTATCCTTCTATACGAGTATCCGAACGTATATCCGTATATTCGAGTGTGCGGATAATCTCAGCCCTAGTGTGCGAAGTCTTAAACTGCGTAAATCGTAATCCTACTCCCTACTGATTTGCTCTTCCATATATATTTTGCTAAAATTTATTATCATTTGGCACTTAATGAAAAAAAATAATAAAAAAAAAAACAACATGCAAATGAATTCCCACCTTGTCGCAAAATTCGATTACCCGATTCATCGAAAGTGCTCAAAATTAATGAAAGAAAATTAAATCTAACGAAAGAGTTATCGCACCGCGCGGTTATAAGGGAGAGCGTAGTGACAATGGTTGCACGATTATCGAAGCGATTAGCGGAATTGCTGCCACCATTTTTTGGGTTCGAATATTAGAGCAACAAAAACGCATGCATGGGAATAGGTACGCTCCATCCATCAGGTTTTTGTGTGACGCAGAAGGGACATAAAAAAGGGAAAAAATGAAATGAAATTTACAAGCATACAAAAACATATCTAAAACAACAATAACAATGACAATAACTGAAACTGACAATATTATTTCCCATTGCGAGGGTCCCATTGGGCACAACAGTATGTACATACATATGTATGTATGTATGTAAGTAGTTTCATTTGTCTCAATCGATCATTAGGAACGTAGATATGTTTACTTATAAACACAAGGCACAAAGAAAAGGATAGCAGCAACGAAACACAAAGTGTCCTTTACTTTATACCAACAAAAAATTTTTAGATAAAAATCTTGTTTGCCCTTTTCGAGTGTCACAGCACAACGCAGGGTAGAAATGAGCGAAATAAAAATCCAGACAAACTAAGAAAAAAAAATAAATTTTGTGTATGCAAAGATGGGCGGTGAATTGGAAACTCACGTGACACATTTGTGCAAGATGTACACAAACAAATACATTTGGAACCACATTTATGTTCAAACAAATTTACATTTATGTACATAAAACTAGGTTCTTTTATGATACAGAAGATATACGGCGGCGAGAATGTAAATAGGGAAAAGACATTTTAGCGATTTGTGGCTCTTTTTTGCTTTGTTACTTTCTAATGAAAAAAAAACATATAAATCAAAATTTCAAACTTTGTAGAATATTCATCAAAATTCAACGAAATTTAACAAATTTTGATAAAAATTTTAAACTTTTAAATCCTATTTTTTTTTTGAGTGTGCAATTATTATCTAGTCTGTTCGACAAGCTGATAATTATTGCAAATTATCATAAATTATCAGGTTTTTGACGTTCGCGTTCGGAAATTGAGAGCGCAAAGTGGCGGTTGACTTGGAGGGGCGGTTGCTAATTCCTGTTGGAAAAATGTTTACCAGCAACAATTTGCCAACAAGAAAAACAGCTGATCAAAGTCATCTGTTTGTTTAAAATAATTTATTAGAAATGCAAATGTTCCGAAATAAAACGAATATGCATTTATTTACGTTTGCTTAGCAAATAACTTTAGCCAAACCTTAAATTTATATTCTTGAAAGATAATCGTTCAGACTATATGTAGGCCATCAAATTTTCGTATGATAAAGTGCAAGTTTGACTCTCTGATAAAATATTTTTTTTTATGAAGTTGTCATGGCATTCCTCGTGTATTAAAGATGATAATCAAAAAAATATTTATTCACAAAGAAAGTACGATTCATGGAGTTTAAAATGGTGGCAAGTTATTACAAAAAAAAAAAATAGATTTATTGAGAAACGAATCCAAAATCCACCCGTCACTCTAGGAAAACGTTAATTTTCTGTTTAAATTATATAATTAAGTTTATGCTTTATCAGTTTCGCATTAAAGTGATGTCTGACTTCAAGTGTTAACACACCTTACACAAAAAAAAAATGCCAAAAATCAACGGTAAAACTAAGCTCCTTTAAATTTGCATTTGGTTTTAGTAGTAGGCTAATTAAAAAGCTCAAAATTTTAATGTAACTTCGTCGAATTTCGCTACTTTTTACACAAAGTTTGAAATTTTGACTTAAATGATTTTTGTTAGACAACGAGCTACACTTTCATAAAAAAATAACAAACATTAAATAATCGAAAGGTAGAGAGAGACAAATGATGTTAAAATGTCTCTTCCTTATTTATATTTTCGCCACTGTACATACAAGTATATAGTATGTGTGTATGCAATGTATGTGCATGTCGCCATTTAGATCGCTTACAATTGTCAACCAAACGCAGATGGCGCTCCCAGTTGAGCGTTATAAAAACCAACTCTATTCCTTGGAAACTCGCGTGTCTAACAGTCGATTTGTGTTTTTATTGGCACAACAGAGGTCAAGTGGTGGCTTTGGGTTCACCCCCGCAAGGCGATATTTTTTCAATCGCATTTATGCATCTACTGTGTACCCGAACTTATTTGTTTTGCTACATTAATATTTGCTTATTTGCGCTTATTCATCGCATTTCAGTTTGTTTGCCGCTGGGACGGTGGCGCTAAATATTTGTTTAATACGTATCAGCACATTTTTATTTCTTCTAAATACTACAAAATGTATATATTTTACTTTGTATGTATGTATGTTCTTTGATTTCATTACAATGATTTTCCCACTTTTTGATTTTCCTTCACTTTTTATTTAAATTTATTTTCCCCCATTTTCATACTCACCATCCTTTGGTGGACTCGAACAGGGCGGCGCATAACTGCCTAAGTGATAGCTGGAGTATGAGTTTTGATGCATAGGCGGGAAGGGATAACCTAAGGCGCTGCGTGGACTTGGAAACCCAGAGTCTTGTCCACCTTGTGGTCCAAAATGTTGATAGCCACCTCGTATGCCGCCGTAACTGAAAGGATAATTGCAAATTTGGAGTCTATCAAAATACATTATTTGGAAATTACCACAAAAATTACATAAAATAAATTTAATAAAACTAATTTCAAAATAAAAAGAAGAAAATTTAAAAGAAAGTTTAAGTGTGGCGGTTAAAATAGAATTAACCTATGTAAGTACATAGAAACATACCGAATCATTGCTCATTTATCTTTAAGATATTTGTAAACGTACTTTGATAGCAACTTATTTAAAAAAAATTATTTTTGAGTTTCCACAATGGTGACTTCTTTTCTCCTACAGTGCTATAACTTTCGGATGAATTTCGATCAACTTCAGTGGAAATTAGCATTAAAAAATTTGATGCTTCACACATTGTTACGAATATTACGCTGCACAGTGTGCTATTTTAGAAAAAAGGGATAACATAGACAAATATAGCGAGAACGAGAGAAGATAGCGGACTTCTAGCGACGTTGCTACGGTGGCTGGAAATTAGTATTATTGTAGCGATGTAGCGAGCAAAAGAGGGGCATTCCGCAAACCGCTACTTTCCGGGCCGTAGCCAGGTTTTTTTTTCATGGAGGGGGAGGGGTTTCTGACAAAAAATCTTTTTATCTTCACTTTTATTTCAACATACATAGATTGATTAAAAGAAGAATACTGATAAAATATTTCACAGAAACAGGGGGGTTAAATTTATGAAATTCCGGCCCGTATTTTGTCTGTAAGCCAAATATTAGTGGTATTCTGCCACTATGATAGCCCGGCCGAGTAATCATAGTCAAATTATGTACAGTAGTCCAAAAAATTATAGCCGCACCAAATTTTGGCAAGTTTTAAAATATCATTTTGTTGTTATTTAATTTTGGTTAGTTTTTTATAGTTCATTCTTTAACAACATTCATGTAAATACAAGCTTGAAGGCAGTGTCACACGATTGGGTATTTGCCGAAATTTCGTGCAAATCCCCAAATATTTTTCTTTATCTCAATCACGAAAAATGATTTGTTGTAATTTTTCAATAGAAAATGGCTGTATTGTACCAATCTTTTGACTACAAAAAAAATCCTAATTCCAAATTTTTTTATTTTGTAACAATAGCCCAATGAAAATGCACAAATCTGCACAAATGTACCAATCGAGTGACACTACCTTAAAAATTTATGAAATAAAAAAAAACAACAAATTTTCGTAAAAGATTTCGAGTTTTAATTAGATTCTGAGTATGCACTTTTGTAGCCCATTGAAATCTAGTAGAATAAAGTACAAGTTTCAAATGGTTAAAAATTACTTTTGCTTTTTAAATTTTTTTAAAAAAGCTCGAAATTTGTGCGAAAGTTTGTTGAATTTTTTTAATATTGCAGAGAGTTGGAAACTTGGATTTACACGGGTTTTGTTAAAGAGCGAACTATATTTTTATAAAAAAAAAAATTACCAAAATTAAGTAACAACAAAAATAATACGTTAAAACGTGGGAAAAAGGGGTTCGGCATATTTGGCATTTTTGCATATTGAATTGCCTACTCGTATCGAAACTTTTGGCTACGAAGGTATTCCGTATGAACTAAGCTACATTTTATTTTTTATGTACAAAATTTAAAAGCCAAAAATTAAAAGGCGTTAGTTTCAAAAATGTCTCCTTATTGCTTGACCTGGTATAATTGCACATACAATTGGAAGTGTGAAGAGTATATAAACAAAATAATACGAATGAAATTTTGCTAAACAAATTGCAAAAGTAATGCGGCAGCATATACATTTAAGTACTGAACATTTTTTAGTAGTTACATATATGTGAATGCCGCAAACTGGAATAACTTTTCTATTTGACATCAACTTTTCTCCAGACGAGATCCAAGATGACGTTTAAATTTTCTGGGCTGAGCTATGTTGGGTATTTTAGTATTTTTAAAGAAATATTTTTTTTTGTAATTATTTGTTTGCACCTTACTCTTTTTTTTATCTTTATTTTATTTATTTTTTGTTTCTTCTTCTTTAATAGTGTCCGCTAATGTTTTCAGCGCGAAGAATAATACAGTGAATTTTACATCGCGTTGAAACGTCTGTACTGAACAGTCGTCCCATTCGCATATCCACTCGAACAGTTGGGTCGTGTATTCGTCAGATTAAATCGACTTTAATGAAGCAAACGGATCGTGTATACTTTTCGTTATATCGACTTTGACTTCTACCGCGGGTGTCGCTGTCAATTAAGCAGCCATATAACACAGGGTGATTCATATTCGGAATAACAGTGGAGGAAGAAATTCCGTAGCAAAATTTGCCTTACTATCGGGTTTCGATACGAGTTTTCTTTTTCAATACCTAGTTAGTACTTGGTCCAAAAGTATCGATACCAACAATACTTGGTATCGAACGAAAAGTATCGAGTAGATACTCGCATTTACTCGTATCGTTTCATCCCTAATTTTAAGTATCCTTCTATTTCGAATACAAGTCATACTTTATGAAGTAAATGCAATCTAAAATCAAGAAAGTGTATGGGGAAGCGTATGTATGTATTTCGATTGAAGTTTATTTGGTATATTTGATTTAATTTTTGTAAACAAATTATTTCATATAAAAGTCCGGTGACCCTACTGAGTCATTCAGTTGCATACATAACTTTGTTGGAATACCTTGAGAGCACAAAGTTCAAGTTTCAAAAAAGTATGTACATACATAATGAATACATAATGGGTAAAACTTTTTTATGACTTCATTAGGCTGGCTCAACTGGTCGAACTTTTACGATTTACAGCACTTCACGAAACTCTATTAGGCAGTGGAGGCCAAAATCAATAGCTATGTATTTAGTTAAAGTTGCGAAGGCATGTTCTATGTGCAGATGTTCACTTATGCATTAAACATACATACATACAGGCATATATGTAGATATATAGATACTTTTATATGTTAAAGACCGCCATTTTCTCTTCAACTTAGTCCATGTTCCTATGTTCTATGAATAAATAAATATTGTACTAACACCTCGTAAACATAAAACAAAAATTGTGGGCGTCCAGTAATGACAGGGTGCTGCAGTATACGTATAAACGTACATAGCTCATATCGAAAACACTTGAGTTGACCACAATAAATTCTCAGCAACATTTGGTGACCGACCACAAGCAGAGAGCTGCCAAACACACAGCTGAAGTGCAGGTGGTGATTGTTGTTGTGGTTTTCGTTTGTACACCCTGCGGTCAATACAAAAATTTTAGAAAAACTAAAAGAAATGAATAATGACAAATGGCGGCAAACTGATGAAAAACTATTCATACATACAAAACAAAACTATGAATCGAAAGAACTTTGAAGAGAAACGGCCAACATCATTAACTAAAGAACGAAAAACACTCAAAGCAAATTTGTATTATATGATATGAATATCACTGAAGCCATTAAAATTTGTTTGACTGCTCACTTTATTGATTAGTCGATTTATAGTTTTATAATAGAATAGAGTTTTGAACTCACAGTCTGACTTATACCTTTTGTGCGGCTTCACGCATGTTTGCCAGAAACTTAAATCATAAAACGCGGAAACGAAAGCGGCTGGCTGCCATGCAATTTTGGCGTTCATGCAAACAAATGACCATGACTTCAATGTACATATGTATGTATGTGTGTATATGCAGCACTGTGAATACACTTAAATTAAATTTGCAAACATAAATTCATATGCTCTTTGAAATTATGTATGTATATATGTAGATATGTACATATGTATATTATGTACGTATGTCTCATTTCATATCACAGTTACAACCAGTGTTGCCGTTTTGATACCAACGTATTTAAATGCACACATTTTTGCAATAAATTTGGAGGGCTACCTCTTTTTTTCCTCAGTGTAAATTGCGATATACTTTTTATAAAGTCCTTTGGAAATAAATATGCAAATTCGCAATAACTCGCAAACCGTAACCAAACTGAAAAAAAAACTATTGCTCTATTCATAATCAGCGGATTTTCTTTGTTTAAATTTTTTTTCTTTTTAATGTAAACGCTGACTTTAAAATGTCCTTCTGCATGAAAAGTTTTTTATTTTTTCACAAAATATGAGTAAATATTTTACCGATGATTTACCCAAAACCACATTGCTCGGTACCGCAGGCTTTTAGTAGTAAAAAAAAAAATAAAATGCATAACCTAACGCAGACTGCAAGTTATAATTTTCTCATGGAATTTTCTCGAAATTTTCCTCATTTTCTTAAAAAAATATATGAATATACTTCTACATACCTGAGGTTTTAACCTTTAAGTACCGACGTGTTATTTTCAGGGACCGTAACGGTTATAAGTTTTATTATAAAAATCATATTTTAATCGTTATTAACTGAGTTTTATTTTTTGCTCGGAAAATAATCGTTACGTTTTAAGTTTTATTTTTTGCGCGGAAAATAATGGTTATTTCTTGAGTTTTATTTTTTGCTCAGAAAATAAAACTTAATTTTTGCGTATGCGTATGCGCTTTTTTGCACTTTTTCTTTAGAAATGTGGTTCTCTTTGTTTCTGCCCTGGTATCTGTATTTTCATTACCCACTCCACAGTGGCGTTAAAGGTTCAATGCAGCCGCCCCCTGTCTATTCACGCATGCGCATACGCATACGCAAATATTAAGTTTTATTTTCCGAGCAAAAAATAAAACTTAAAACGTAACGATTATTTTCCGAGCAAAAAAATAAAACTCAAAACATAACGATTATTTTCTGAGTAAAAAATAAGACTCAAAATGTAAAGATTAAACTTGATTTTAATAAGTAAAAATTAAAAAATAAAGATCAGTGCCGCTGAAGGTACTCCGAGTAATAAGAAATATATTGGTTTACTCCTTATGCACGTGGCATTTCTCTTTCCGCGTGATTTATTGAGTTGAAATTTCAAAGGATAATCGTTATTTGCGGTCCCTGGTTATTTTAGTTACATACAGTACCGGACATATCATTTGCAACAAATTTCAAAATTATATTATTTGCAACTAATGTTTTTCTTATTTATTTTTAAGAATTTTCATTTAAAATGTAGTGCGATCTATAACAGAAAGCACAGAAATAAAAATTTAAAAATTTGCACGAAGTTCACAAAAATGAATCAGACTTCAAAAAATGTTCGTCAAAATTTCAAACTTTTTATTCAGAATTTTTAGAAAATTCTCGAGTATGCGGTTTGAAGCCCATTGAATTTGAGTATAATAAAGTGCAAGTTTCAAGTCACTAAAGATTACCGTTGATTCTATAGAATTTTTTGTCGAGGGTTTTCAGCATTTTCTTCCATATAACGTACGAACCAAATCTATTTTTATTGTATTATAAAAAATAGATATTGCAGTCTCAAATTCATTGGGGGAAAAACACATTTATCTTAGTAATTTACATTTATCAATTATCAATAGATGAACAACAAAAATAAAAATTAGAAATAAAATCAACCGTTTCTTGAAAATAATAAGAAAAGGTCGTACCTAAAAAAGTTACATAAAAATCAAAACATCTACTCTCCACGAACACTTCCGAGCGACTGCCCGAGGGGTAGAGAGAAAACCCGGGGGATACGTCTTCGCTAACACATGTAACTACACTTTTGGAACTCT
>NW_023458561.1:67432373-67436279 GCF_013731165.1 Rhagoletis pomonella | reverse complement strand
AGAGTTCCAAAAGTGTAGTTACATGTGTTAGCGAAGACGTATCCCCCCGTTTCTCTCTCTACCCCTCGGGCAGTCGCTCGGAAACGTTCATGTAAAGTAGCTGTTTTGATTTTTATGTCACTTTTTTTGGGTACGACTTTTTCTTATTATTTTCAAGAAAACGGTTGATTTTATTTCTAATTTTTATTTTTGTTGTTCATCTATTGATAATTGATAAATGTAAATTACTAAGATAAATTTGTTTTTCCCCTAATGAATTTGAGACTGCAATATCTATTGTTTAAAATTAGTAATAAATGTGAAAATTTCTATATTTTGTTTTACTTATACAATAAAAATTAGTTTGGCTCATACGTTATATGGAAGAAAATGCTGAACGCCCTCGACAAAAAAAATTCTAAAAAATCAACGGTAATCTTTAGTGACTTGAAACTTGCACTTTATTATACTCAATGGGTTCAATGGGCTTCAAACCGCATACTCGAAAAATTTCTAAAAATTCTGAATAAAAAGTTTGAAATTTTGACGTGCATTTTTTGAAGTCTGATTCATTTTTGTGAACTTCGTGCAAATTTTTAAATTTTTATTTCTGTGCTTTCTGTTATAGATCGCACTATATTTTAAATGAAAATTCTTAAAAATAAATACATTTGTTGTAAATGATATGTGCAATACTGTATGTAACTAAAATAACACGTCGGTACTTAAAGGTTAAAACCTCAGGTATGTAGAAGTATATTCATATATTTTTTTAAGAAAATGAAGAAAATTTCGAGGAAATTCCATGAGAAAATTATAACTTGCAGTCTGCGTTAGGGCTATGCATTTTAGGTCTTTTTTGATTGCTAAAAGCCTGCGGTGCCTAGCAATGTGGTTTTGGGTAAATCATCGGTAAAATATTTACTCATATTTTGTGAAAAAATAAAAAACTTTTCATGCAGAAGGACATTTTAAAGTCAGCGTTTACATTAAAAAGAAAAAAAATTTAAACAAAGAAAATCCGCTGATTATGAATAGAGCAATAGTTTTTTTTTCAGTTTGGTTACGATTTTCGAATTATTGCGAAATTTGCATATTTATTCCCAAAGGGTATTATAAAAATATATCGCAAATTTATACTGAGGAAAAAAGGTAGCCCTCCAAATTTATTGCAAAAATGTGTGCATTTAAATACGTTGGTATCAAAACGGCAACACTGGTTGTAACTGTGATATGAAATGAGACATACATAATACGTACATAATATACACACACATTCATACATAATTTAAAAGAGCATATGAATTTATGTTTGCAAATTCAATTTAAGTGTATTCACAGTGCTGCGTATACATACATACTTACATACATACATTGAAGTCATGGTCATTTGTGTGCATGAACGCCGGCCGATATTGCATGGCAGCCAGCCGCTTCCGTTTCCGCGTTTTATGATTTAAGTTTCTGGCAAACATGCGTGAAGCCGCACAAAAGGTATAAATCAGACTGTGAGTTCAACACTCTATTCTATTATAAAACTATAAATCGACTAATCAATAAAGTGAGCAGTCAATCTATAAATTTTTTACCTACAAATTTGCTTTGAGTGTTTTTCGTTCTTTAGTTAATGATGTTGGCCGTTTCTCTTCAAAGTTCTTTCGATTCATATTTTTGTTTTGTATGTATTAATAGTTCTTCATCAGTTTGTCATTATTCATTTCTTTTACGTTTTCTAAAATTTTTGTATTGACCGCAGGGTGTACAAACGAAAACCACAACAACAATCACCACCTGCACTTCAGCTGTGTGTTGGCAGCTAGCTCTCTGCTTGTGGTCGGTCACCAAATGTTGCTGAGAATTTATTGTGGTCAACTCAAGTGTTTTCGATATGAGCTACGTTTATACATACTGCCCTGGACCCTGTCATTACTGGACGCCCACAATTTTTGTTTTATGTTTACGAGGTGTTAGTACAATATTTATTTATTCATAGAACATAGGAACATGGACTAAGTTGAAGAGAAAATGGCGGTCTTTAACATATAAAAGTATCTATATATGTATATGTATATGCATGTATGTATGTATGTTTAATGCATAAGTGAACATCTGCACATAGAGCATGCCTTCGCAACTTTTACTAAATTCATAGCTATTGATTTTAGCCTCCACTGCCTAATAGAGTTTCGTGAAGTTCTGTAAATCGTAAAAGTTCGACCAGTTGAGCCAGCCTAATGAAGTCATAAAAAAGTTTTACCTTATTATGTATTCATTATGTATGTGCATACGAATTTGAAACTTGAACTTTGTGCTTTCAAGGTATTCCAACAAAGTTATCTATGCAACTGAATGACTCAGTAGGATCACCGGACTTTTATGTAAAATAATTTGTTTACAAAAATTAAATCAAATACATATACTAAATAAACTTCAATCGAAATACATACATACGCTTCCCCATACACCTTCTTGATTTTAGATTGTATTTACTTTATAAAGTATGACTTGTATTATAAATATATGGATACTTAAAATTAGGGATGAAACGATACGATACTTTTCGTTCGATATCAAGTAATATCGATTTAATCCGACGAATACACGACCCAACTGTTCGAGTGGATATGCGAATGGGACGACTGTTCACTACAGACGTTTCAACGCGATGTAAAATTCACTGTATTATTCTTCGCGCTGAAAACATTAGCGTACAATACTAAAGAAGAAGAAACAAACAAAAAATAAAATAAAGAAGAAAAAGAGTAATGTGCAAACAAATAATTACAAAAAAATATTTCTTTGAAAAAAAAACGAAAATATCCAACGTAGCCCAGCCCCGAAAATTTAAACGTCATCTTGGATCTCGTCTTGAGAAAAGTTGATGTCAAATAGAAAAGTTATTCCAGTTTGCGACATTTACATATATGTAACTACTAAAAAATCTTTAGTACTTAAATGTATATGCTGATGCATTACTTTTGCAACTTTTTATACCTTTCATGACCATGAAATGGTATTATAACTTTGGTCCGATGTTTGTAAGTACCAGAACAAAAAGAGATAGACCCATGAAAATGTATACTTATATGATCAGAACGTCGAGCTGAGTTGATTTAGCCATGTCCGTCTGTCCGTCTGTCCGTCTGTCCGTCTGTCTGTCTGTTTGTATGCTATCTAGTCTCTCAGTTCTCGTAATATCCGGATAAGATTTGGTAGGTGGATGTATTTTTATAATGTATTAAACATTTGTCGGAACCGGAAGAATCGGACCACTATAACATATAGCTCCCATACAACTGATTGTTCAGATATGAGATTTTTCATTATAACTTCTCCATTTATGCAGCTACGAACATGAAATTTTGCATTACTTGCACCCATTATCAACAGAATACTTACAGTGAAAATTACAAAGATCGGGTAACTATAACCTATAGCTCCCATACAACTGATTGTTCAGATATAAAATTTTGCGTTATAACTCCTCCATTTATATAGCTAGGAACATGAAATTCCGCACTGTTTTCAATAATTATCAACAGAAAACTTACAGTGAAAATTAAAAAGATCGGGTAACTATAACCTATAGCTCCCATACAACTGATTGTTCAGATATGAGATTTTTCTTTATAATTCATCCATTTATGTAGCTAGGACCATGAAATTTCGCGCTGTTTTTACTCATTATCAACAGAAGACTTACAGCGAAAATGACAAAGATCGGGTCACTATAACCTGCAGCCCCCATACAACTGATTGTTCAGATATGAGGTCTTTTATCATAACTCCTCCATTTATGCAGCTAGGACCATGAAATTTCGCGCTGTTTTCACTCATTATCAACAGAAGACTTACAGTGAAAATACCAAGGATCGGATGGCTACAACATATATCTTCCATACATCTGATTGTTCAGATATGGGATTT
>NW_023458561.1:67430638-67432273 GCF_013731165.1 Rhagoletis pomonella | reverse complement strand
TACCTATTACAAATAAAAGTTATTTTTTATATTTTGAAATCAAAAAAACAGGCAGGAAAAAAAATCGTTCTGCTATTTCAAAAATACTATTAAGGGAGCGTCACACTATTGGCCATTTGCACAAAATTTGTTGCAAATCGTGTCGTGAATGCACAAATATTTTCTTTATCCCAATCACAAAAAACAATTTGTGCAAATTTTTCAATAGAAGTTTGCTGTATTGTACCACTCATGTGACTAGTTACAAGAAAAGTTCTCGCCCGATTTTATTTTTTTTTTATTTTTTACCAATAGCCCAATATAAAAAATGTACAAATCTGTATAAATTTACCAATCGTATGACACTGCCTTAAAATGTTTAGCTTTATTATTTTCAGCTAATTGGTTTTTTAAGGCGAAAAGCATAACAAGCCTGTGTAGAAATCTACCAAAAAAATAATTAAAAAATTCCATCACATAAATTTTTCGAGAAAACTACTTTTTTCCTTTTCCATAATGTTACTCCGAAATTACATAAGCCTTTCTGATTTACTTAGTTTCTTTAAGGGTATTTTTAACTAATACTGTTGGTTTCTTAAATTTTGACTTTGCATCAAATTTCTTAAAATTCTAACTTAAACATGTCATAAATAAAAATAAAACTCAAGTTGAGTTTTTTTTAGACTTTTGGACCTTTACAGTTTTTTTGAGAACCTTCAGGTCTAAAATTAAAAAAAAATTAACTTGAAAACGTTAGTATTTTGAACAGGCAGCAACTTATTCTGTAAGGCATCTTAATAAACATACATACATATATACTTAGACAGATATTTAATACATATTAATATTAAGGGCTCATATTTTCTGAGACTTATTTTGGCATCTAAACGAAACTTTTAAGCATGGCTCCAAGGAAAAAGAAATAAAAAATTGTTTTCTGAATCACCCTAAAGTACATACATATAAACTACTTACTATATACAAGTTTGTACGATCTCGGTCTAATTTATGCAAGCGATTTCGCCTCGAGTTCTCACAACAATTCCACACTGAGTTTACACTGAATCATACCATGAAACCATGTACACCTACAAATATATTTACATGCGAATATATGAATAAAAATACTTACATATATGAACGGTACATGTACATATGTATGTATGTATGTGCTTACAAGTATTAGCAAGGTGCACTTTTGCTCCCTCAAACCGTGCAGATTGAAGTCGTGTCGGTCAGTTATTATAGACAGACTACACTTAAAAATACAAAATCAATTAGCTACCGGGCTTACACCGAACATCAGCGACAGCTACCTGATTGCAGATGGATGTACATATGTACTTACAAATTTGTATACATAAACTATCACATAAGATTGAGCCGATATATATGTACACATGTATGTAGTCGTTCAAGCGCCATGTCAGGCCAACCATTCTAGGCATCGTTGCCATAACATCATCAGCAGAGATTTCAATCAAAAGGAAATGCCACTAAAAGCTTAAAATCATGACTGAAAAGTGTACATCATAAGCGGCAGTCAGTCAGCCTGTTGTAGCGTCAGCAAGGCGGCCAAAGCGCCAATGAGCCAATGAGCCAGTCAGCTAGTCAGCTAGTCAGCGTTCAAAGTGATCTTGATCTGGCTTTTGCATT
>NW_023458561.1:67427822-67430538 GCF_013731165.1 Rhagoletis pomonella | reverse complement strand
AATGCAAAAGCCAGATCAAGATCACTTTGAACGCTGACTAGCTGACTGGCTCATTGGCTCATTGGCTCATTGGCTCTTTGGCCGCCTTGCTGACGCTACAACAAGCTGACTGACTGCCGCTTATGATGTACACTTTTCAGTCATGATTTTAAGCTTTTAGTGGCATTTCCTTTTGATTGAAATCTCTGTTGATGATGTTATGGCAACGATGGCTAGAATGGTTGGTTGGCCTGACATGGCGCTTGAACGACTACATACATGTGTACATATATCGGCTCAATCTTATGTGATAGTTTATGTATACAAATTTGTAAGTACATACATCCATCTGCAATCAGGTAGCTGTCGCTGATGTTCGGTGTAAGCCCGGTAGCTAATTGATTTTGTATTTTTAAGTGTAGTCTGTCTATAATAACTGACCGACACGACTTCAATCTCCACGCTTTGAGGGAGCAAAAGTGCACCTTGCTAATACTTGTAAGCACATATATACATACATATGTACATATACCGTTCATATAAGTATTTTTATTCATATATTCGCATATAAATATATTTGTAGGTGTACATGGTTTCATGGTATGATTCAGTGTAAACTCAGTGTGGAATTGTTGTGAGAACTCGAGGCGAAATCGCTTGCATAAATTAGACCGAGATCATACAAACTTGTATATAGTAAGTAGTTTCTATGTATGTACTTTAGGGTGATTCAGAAAACAATTTTTTATTTCTTTTTCCTTGGAACCATGCTTAAAAGTTTCGTTTAGATGCCAAAATAAATCTCAGAAAATATGAGCCCTTAATATTATTATGTATAAAGAATGTCCGCATCGCACTTTTCGATTTCCCATAAGAAGAATACAGGAAAATTTGTTGTTTTTTAATTCTGATTTTTTATATTAAACAAACGATACATTGTATTGCAAAGGTTTTGGAGTATTTTTGTAGAGCATTGAACGCTCTACAAAAAAGGTCTGAAGCCATTTTGCCCGCTACTCTTGAGCTCAAATCATTTAATAATATTGCTAACATAATATTTCAGCAGTATTCGAGAATATAATGTGTGTGTTTTCTGAAACTTTGAGAACTCAAAAATAAAGTTTCAGTTCGTGACAAACTTCTTAAACTAAAAAATCTAAGCATTTTCTGGAGAAATTGGCTATATTTATTAATGGTGAATTCGACTTTGACCTCGAATAACTTTTTACCAAGTTGACTTATCGAAAAATAACTTTAGACCTTTTTTGTAGAGCGTGCAACTGCTCTAAGACCCTTAGAGTAAAACCTATCGTTCGTTAAATATAAAAAGCAGAATTAAAAAAAAAAACAAATTTACCTTGTTTATTCTTATGGGCAATCGAAAAATGCGATTCAGACCTTCTTAATATCAATATTATGGGCTCATATTTTCTGAGTCTTATTTTGGCGTCTAACCGCAACTTTGCGAGAAAAAAATTAAGTAAAATTGTTTGTTCTGAAAGACCCTAATGTACTTGTGTAGATAATATCAGCCAAGAATTGCTATACGTCGCGACACTAATGTACACTTGATTGAAAAACACAACTGAGTTTGCTGACTAAAAATTAAGAATTTTTAGAATATGTAATTTGAACTTTTTCCACATTTACCTCAATGTATGTATAAGTATATCTGTCTAAGTACATATGTATGTTTATTAGGATGCCTTACGGAATGAGTTGCTGCCTGTTCAAAATAATGACATTTTCAAGTTAAATTTTTTTTTTAATTTTAGACCTGAAGGTTCTCAAAAAAACTGTAAAGGTCCAAAAGTCTAAAAAAAAACTCAAAAACTCACCAAGAACTTAATTTTATTAAAACGGCCTAAAAAATTTCAAGCAATAGTTATCGGTTCTTTTCTGTTCAAACTTTGCCGTTTGCCTTTACCTTCCAAAATAAAATGCAATAATAACAGAAGTATGCGAAATCTAATTTCTTCCTCACTTCCAATATTTATGTTATTTTTTAATATTTAGGTATTTTAAATTAATAGACATCCTTGTTTTTTCTAGTGCGTTGAGATTTATTTTTATTTATGACATGTTTAAGTTAGAGTTTTTAGATCTTCGCATGAAAAACCAAAATTTAATAAAAATAAATAATAATAAAATAATAAAAGAATAAAAAACCAACAATATTAGTTAAAAATACCCATAAAGAAACTAAGTAAATCAGAAAGGCTTATGTAATTTCGGAGTAACACTATGGAAAAGGAAAAAAGTAGTTTTCTCGAAAAATTTATGTGATGGAATTTTTTAATTATTTTTTGGTAGATTTCTACACAGGCTTGTTATGGTTTTCGCCTTAAAAAACCAATTTGCTGATAATAATAAAGCTAAACATTTTAAGGCAGTGTTACACGATTGGCAAATTTATACAGATTTGTACATTTTTTATATTGGGCTATTGGTAAAAAATAAAAAAAATAAAATCGGGCGAGAACTTTTCTTGTAACTAGTTACATGAGTGGTACAATACAGCAAACTTATATTAAAAAATTTTAACAAATTGTTTTTTTGTGATTAGGATAATGAAAATATTTGTGCATTCACGACACGATTTGCACCAAATTTTGTGCAAATGGCCAATAGTGTGACGCTCCCTTAATAGTATTTTTGAAATAGCAGAACGATTATTTTTTCCCTGCCTGTTTTTTGATTTCAAAATATAAAAAATAACTTTTATTTGTAATAGGTA
>NW_023458561.1:67424558-67427722 GCF_013731165.1 Rhagoletis pomonella | reverse complement strand
TTTGCTATCATCGCGAGTTGTTTCGGTGCGCGCATAGTTTAAAGTTTAATTAAAAATATAAAGTTTGATGCCAACCGGGGTTTTTCAGTGGATATATAATTCATGTGAATTATAATTTGAAAGTGTCTATTTAGCTAAGGAAACAGCAAAGCAGTATACTTCCAGCAGATATTGACCTGGGTTTTCGCACGACTGTTCCTGTTTCATCGTTGTTTTTTAGAAAATTCTTACCAACATATACATATGTATTATTTACTTTAGTAACTAACTTATGTAAATATGTACGTATTTTTATGCTTAATATATGCAAATAAAAGAAGAAAGTAAACACAACAAACATCGAGTAAATTTTTATTTGTGTCAAACTGAAACTTTTTTCCTAATAATAAACGGTTAGCTGATTCAAGTCTACAGCAAGTTCACAAAATTAATTGAAAACTTGTATCAACCAAAGCATTGTTTATATTTGCTCAACAATGATTTTATTCAACTAAAAATATTGTCCAATCAAGGTAGTCGTTTTGTAATTATTAACAAATATACATTTGTCCCAACTAGAAGTATTAAGTAAATTGCAGACTTTCGTGAACTATATATTTATTTCGCCATATCCAACTATGCCACTTGATCACTATAACCAAATCTTGGTTATTATAACTAAACCTTTTTCTGGGTGCAGCGTAATTGGTTTTAGAGATATATTGGTTTTTTACGTTTCAGTCTGTATAAGAATTTTAGAAATATCTCAAGCTACATACCGAGTAAATTTTTGGTCAGAATATTTATTTTCAACGTGTTGCCAAATATGAACCAAGTCGATGCAGCCGTTTAGTAGTTTACTGAAATACATTGTAAAGAGAACTATATGAAATTGTAAAACGCGAGACGATTTCTTAATTTTTGGCAGCAACAACGAAAAGTTTTAATTTTTTTAGCGAAAAACCTTCCACACAGAAATAAAAAAAAAATAAGTTTGTGGTTATATCGAGGCGAAATTTTGAGAACGGTCCGTTGCTAACTCTAAATATAAACAACGACGCACTGGAAAAAGTTAATACGTTCAAATACCTAGGAATAATGATCGACGATAAACTAAAACAAAAAAAAAATGGATTCTATATTTTCAATTAGAGCTCTAGCAATATGTACATCGGTGAAAATGCATTTAATTCCATACATTAACTTTTGCGTGGTACGCTTACAAACATACAGACAAACATACCAAAATTTTATATTTGGCTTCTGTTGATCTAATAAACCCCCTATAAATTTTTCTTTAACATCTATTATGTACAAATATCGGCCTGTTGCAATTTTATTATTCTCAAATACTCTCGTTTGATTCCCATATGCCAACACTCAGTTTATATTACAAATTTAACTGAATTAAAGTTTTCAAACCCGCTTCAAGAATATTTTCAAAAGTAAGCTTCCTAATCCTCTTTAGTTTAATATTCGTATTGCAATATTTCATTTATTTTACAAATTTTAATGAATACAATTTTTCAATCAGTTGGCCAACCCCCTAAAAATATTTTAGCATTAAAATTTCCTAGCCTCTGTAGTTTGATGCCAATATTGCAATATTTAATTTATGCTATCAATTAAATTAAATTAAAGTTTTCAAATAGGTGGCAACCTTCCACAAAAATATTTTCAGCTGTAAGCCTTTGTAAATTTCTTTCTTTTGACAGCCATATTGCAGTATTAACTTTACCGTATCAATTGACCTAAACTGAAATTTTAAACACAGGTGGCAACTCTCTAATTTTTTCTTCTATATTGGAAGCTAGATCTCTAGCGATACATCGGTGTAAACTGCATTCAATTCCATGTTTTCGACTGATGCGCGTACAAATATACAGACAGACAGAGATTCAAAAATTCTAAAAATTGTTTATTTGGCTTCTGTAGCTTTAATAAAAACCCACCATATTAATTTTGCTTTAATATCTATAAGGTACAGACATCGACCTGTTACAATTTTATTATATGTATAGATGTAGATATAGATTTCATTTATTTTATCAATTTAATACAATAAAATTTTTCCAACAGGTGGCCGCCCTCCCTAAAACTATTTTCGGCAATAAAATTTCCTAAACCCCTTCAGTTTGATACCCATATTGCAATATTCAATTTATCTCATAAATTAAATTAAATGTAAATTTTCAAACAGGTGGCAACTCTAAAAAATATTTTTGGCTGTAAGCCTTCTTCAGACTCGTTCTTTTGACGCCCATATTGCAATATTCATTTTTTCTTATCAATTTACTTAAACTCCAATGTTCAAACAGGTGGCAACTCTCTAATTTTTTCTTCCTATATTTTAAGTTAGACCTCGGTGAAAACTGCATTCAAATACATGCATTCGTTTTCGAGTGATGCGCGAACGAACATACAGACAGACAGACAGACAGACAGACAAACAAAAATTCTAAAAATGTTTGATTTGGCTTCTGGTGCTCCAATAAAGATAATTTTTCTTTAATATCTATAATGTACAGACATCGACATGTTACAATTTTATTATATGTATAGATTTTTACAGTGTAATTTCTTCTATCTACAAAACCAAATTCATTAAGAAAATTGAGAAATAGTTATAAGTGCATACATATGTACATATATATACATACATACATACATAGAATTAAAGCGCAAGCGATTTTATATAGGGTGTTCCGATTATCCGACTTTTTTCCAAAATTTATTAATTTGAAACAAACCGGTTATTAATTTTCAACTTCAGAAAAAACCGTAAAGTTACCTCTTGCCAAAAATTAAATAAAAATATTAAGATAAAGTAAGGCTTGCATTTAAAAGACAATCACATCCTGGGATCAGCTAATTTTTTCTAACATATTAAAGCGTATGCCTTAAACTAAATGTAGCCAAACAAAATGTCCTGTAATTGAATTCAAAGCACAATGATATGCTCCAAATCGAAATCGATATACATACATATGGCATTTAACGGATATTGTGTTTCAGACAAAAATATTATAGACCAAAAAAATGATGGAACAAAAAAATTATTTTGACGAATCTTCTGTGATTTATTGATTCATTCTGTATGTACAGTATTTCTCGGATATAAGCAACGTAAAAAGTATACGGAATTCGGAAGTGGGTAGGCATTTTTTTTTTAATGAAAAACTCGG
>NW_023458561.1:67418634-67424458 GCF_013731165.1 Rhagoletis pomonella | reverse complement strand
AAAAAAAAATGCCTACCCACTTCCGAATTCCGAATATACTTTTTACGTTGCTTATATCCGAGAAATACTGTACATACAGAATGAATCAATAAATCACAGAAAATTCGTCGAAATAATTTTTTTGTTTCATCATTTTTTTTTTGTCTATAATATTTATGTCTGAAACACAATATCCGTTAAATGCCATATGTATGTATATCTTTTTCGATTTGCTTTGAGTTCAATTACAGGGCATTTTGTTTGGCTACATTTGCGTTTAAGGCATATGCCTTAATATGTTAGAAAAAATTTGTTGATCCGATGATTTGATTGTCTTTTAAATGGAAGCCTTACTTTATATTATATATAATATTTTTATTCCATTTTTAGCAAGAGGTATCTTTACGGTTTTTTTCTGAAATTGAAAATTAAGAACCGATTTGTTTCAAATTGCATTTTATCCAATAACTCGAAAAACAATTTTGGAAAAAAGTCGAATAATCGGAACACCCTATATATAATCGCTTGTGCTTTAATTCTATGTATGTATGTATATATATGTACATATGTGTGCACTTATAACTATTTCTTAATTTTCTTAATGAATTTGGTTTTGTAGATAGAAGAAATTACACTGTAAAAATACTAAATACTCGTATCTATGTATGTATGCATGTATGTATATATAAACCCATGTTCACGCTACTTAACTTAGCTGTAAATAGTTCTTTGATTCCTCTTCAGATGCGCCTACCTTAAAGGCCAATTTTTCAAATCTATTAAATACGTGTATACCCATTTTTGATTTTTAATTCCACTTACAGTAAAATATTGAGTATTCGCAATACAAAATATAAAATCTTTTGTAATTATTTGACACAAAAGAAGAAGCGTTCAATTTCGTGGGAAAAATCGCGCTAACAAAGCGTGTAAGCATTGTTCAAGTGGCGACCATCGAATGCTTAAACGATTTTAGATAACTGAGCAGTAAACACAATTGAATGAGAAATAAATATTTTCAAATAATTAAATATTCATAGAAAATTTGGCAAAAATGAACTAGGTGTAGGAGAAGAACTGTAACAATTTAACTGTGAATTTCTAAGCGAAAAATTATATGGAAAGTTATTAGTGCATGTGTACATACTCACATATGTATTGGTTTTGTTCAAGATGCCATTTCAACTGTTGACAGAAATAAATATGTATATATCGTTTTTTACAGAGTGATTGTTAAACTTTATAAAAACCAAGTAGCTTTCGCTGTGAATTTTATCAAACTCCTGGTTTTTAATGAAACTGGAACTAATATAATATAGTATTTGTTTTTAAATTCTTTTTGGTTATTGGTGAGTAATCTGCGTACGGAAAAGAATAGTTATAATAGTTAATAGTTTTAAATTAAGGTAACAAAATATATCGACGTATCCAAACCATAAGTTAACTTAAACTCAGTCAGACTTAGCATAGTATGGTTTGGAGGCGTCGACCCAGCAAACACAGTCTCTAACGGTTAGAGAAATTTGGACTTCTACATTAGATAACTAGGGTAATTCTCTAATCGTTCTCCAGTCGATGGCGAAGTTAGAGAACTACATTAGAATTCGATTCGAGAACGATTAGAGAAACAACGCAAATTCAAATAAATATAAATAAGCAAAATTCCAAATGAATGCATTATCGAACCATTCTCTAATCGCTAACTAACCTCAATGTTTGCTGGGGATATGTACTACTGCGAGGAAAATAAATGCAGTTCAGAAAATGAAAAATAAATTTTCAAAGTCATAGAAAAATTTCAAAGCCGACCATAAGTATCTTCGTATGTACATTAGGCTGGCCCAAAAATGTATGAGAAAAGGTAAAGTCGGAATTTTAATGCTCTCACCCCCTTGTGAAATCAAAAAATATTTAGAGGTCGCTCAAAGCGCTCAAAGTTTTCCATGTATTTTTATATGGGGACAAAACAACTTTTCGTAGAAATGGTATAGAATTCTTAACAATCAATATTTTTCGATGTAAAAACTCTGTTTCTCTGCAGGAGATTCCCAATAATAATACCCAATTGTCTATTTAACCAATTTTCATCGCAACTTTAACTTATAGGTCCGCCAAAAACCCACAAAAACTCCGAAAAATGCAATAGGGGGACCAATAAAAAATCGCGTATATTAAAAAATAGTTAAATAAACAATTTGGTATTGTTATTGAAAGTCTCCTGAAGAGAACCAGGCTTTGCGATCGAAAAATATTGATTTGACTTTGAGCGCTTTGAGCGACCTGTAAATATTTTTTTTGATTTCAAATTAAAAAATAAGGGTATACTTTTTTCGATATAGTCCTATCGATCATAGGGCCCCCTGTACAATTCTGAGTTTACTGTTTTTGGATCACCCTAATGTGCATACAATGTATGTACATATATACATCAGTATAGTATAATTAGTGTGACCATTCGTACTGATTTTGAGAATATTGTTCCGCTGAATATTTTTTTAAAGTTTGGACGTAAAGAGTCCCGATTTTTCATATTTGTACCGATTAAGTCCCGATTAGTAGTGTTTTCTTTATTCATTTATTAAGAATCTTCCTGTACTCTGGCCCAAAACAATTTTTCGTACAAATGAGGCAGCAATTTCGTTATGACCATGGACATAGAATATAAGTGAGCCTTATTAATAATATAATTAATGAAATAATAAAAGATAAAACTAATACCCTCAAAAAATCGTGGATGAAAAACGTTAGCTGTAGATAAATTTGCGAAGAGACATTTTAGGTTTCTTTGGCTATTCCCATTTCGATTATTTAATGTATATTGCTTTTTATGAAAGTGAGGCTTGTTATCTAACAAAGACCATGTAAGTCAGAACTTGAAACTTTGTACAAAAATTAGCAAAATTCGACAAAGTTTCATCAAAAATTTGAGCTTTTTAATCAGATTTCGTAGAAACATTCTGAATATACAGTTTTGTAATCTATTCAATTCAAAGTGCAAATTTTAAGTAGCTAGGACCTACTGCGCTACTTGGTAAATTTTGTTGAAGGTGTTGCTCATTTTCTCCATACAAAAACAATTGTTGAACATACTGTGTATGAAATAAAATGCGCGAACTAAAAATTGCCAAAAATCAACGGCTCCTTCCAAATGCACCTTTATTATTGTAAAATTTAATGGGCTTCAAAACTGCAAACTCAAAACAATTCTAGAAAATCTGCTTAAAGTGTTTCAAAATTCTGGATCGTCGAATTTTTTTTAAATGTTCAACAAATTTTTTAATTTTGATTTAGATGTTTTTTTAGATAGAAAGTTATATTTTCATAACAAAATAATAATCAATTTTAAATTTTTTTTCTCTTTGTTTTGTTTTAAATAAAACTTTATTAAGTCTTTTTGCTCTAAAAACAAAATTGTATGTACGGAGTCGATGCTTTAGAAATCTCCTGATTTTGGCCACAGGAATCTGGTCACCGTAAGTATAACATACTCAACGATGCACGAATATATATGTATAGTTCATATATGAAAAGGCTTGTAACATAAACTCAACTAATTTATGTAAAATTGAAATATATACATATGTATTTGTCAATGTTATTGTGGCTTATTAACATTTTACTTTCAATATTTTTATTGAAATATATATGTTTGCAGCTCTTTTACAGCTCCACAAAAACCAATTTAAATCAGGAATAATACAATAACGTCATTACTAATCCAGACTGTTGATAACTGCCTTTTTAAAACCTAATCGAGGTGACTTTACACACACAAATTTCACTTCCCCGCTACTGTCTTCAATGTCATAATTTCGTGTCATAATTATAAGCGCACCACATATGTTTAGACAAGTTTTAACAATTTATTTTTTTATCATTAATTTTAATTATTTTTTTATAAATATATATTTTATTATTTAATAAAAACTTTATAAAAATTAACGGTACGTCCTGGCTACTTCAAACTTGCACTTTACTTTACTAAAATAGAATTTCTACGAATTTTGTTGATTTTTGTTGATTTTTTTTAATATGGCATAACTTTTGAAACTTGAATTTATACGTTTTTTGTTAAAGAATATTTGATTGGTGAGCTTATAATTATGAGACGGAGTACATATGTACTTATACATATGTAAGGCAAGTTAATACTGAAGGGAAGTTAATTCAAAAATTCCAAAACTAATACGCCTTATACATTATTTAAAAACGATTTCGCAATAGGTACAAACATATACACACTATGGACATACATACATATACATATACATGTATGTATGTACATATTTGTGTGAGTGTAAGTAATTGTATGCAGCCCAAGCGTTATGAATTCTCCAACAATGAGTAAAATTCCTGCTTTCAAAAGTGCCTGCGGTCAGGTGTTGTTGCCGCAGCGGCTTGCATTAGATGACGCACAAATCAAAAACGAAATCACTGCAGGAATTCCGGCAAGCGGCTGAAACACTTGTCGTTTCTCAAAGGTGCTATAAAATACCCACCCCAGTGATGTGAATTTGACACGCTGCATTCAATTGCTTTCTAATATTAAATTTGCATTGGAATAAAATTGGCTTATACATACGTATGTATGTATGTGAGTACGTTTGTATATTTGTGATATGTACGTGGTGATTTAATAGCTAGAAATTATTCATAGCTTGCAAATTTGAAATGGCTTCGTGACTGCGAATATCTGTGCAATTTGAATGGAATATTTCAGATGTACTCACACGGTAGCACATTTTAAATGCTTTGAAATCGAAGAAATCGAATTGGAAATTTTTGGAATTTTCTACCTACTCTATTCATTTCCCCTTTTTTATTGGCGCTGTGAGTGACTAAACGTTTTAGCTAAGCTCAAAATAATACGCTAGTCGTTTCTTCATCTTGCTAGTTTTAGTTAGAAACCCCAGGTAAAGCCAATTTCCTCTACATCTGGTCTCTCAACGCTCTCTTCCACAACTAACTCTTACTAATGACGGCTTTATAGACGTCTCAAGATCCTATGGTATTCCCTATATATGTATTTCCACTGGGCGATCGCAGACACCTTGGTAATTAAGAGACCGAACAGTACAGTGGTTGACTTCAAATCATAGTCCGAAAACGCTTTTTTTCTGGGCCTGTATCAAAAGTGCGTGGATTTTCAGTGGAGAAGGTTTTAAATAATTTCTCGTACAAACGTCAAATGATTATTTTTTTTTCTTTTTAACCGTCTTTTTATAAAAAATTCATAAATAGTGTGCAGATTAATTGCCAACACAGTAACATTTTTACTTCCACGCAATTTTTCGAAAACCACAAAATCATCACCCTCATCAATGCTTTTAAATTTTGAACTACCTCCTCAATTAATTCGCCAAAACATTTTGCGGTTTTAGCATAATAACTTATTTTTGGCTTTATTAGTAAGTTTGCTAATAAAATTCATTTCAATTTATTAGTACTGCTAAGTAATCGTTTTAAATTACCATGAAAACGTCGAATTTAACTATGCGTTAAAACAAATGACCGATGAAATTGGGAGCTGAAAAAGTGCAACCACAAACAAGTGATAGGAAAAACTGTTAAAGAAGTAAAAAAAAAAAGTTCGAAATAAGAAACCACGGGGCAGAAAAAAAAAGTATTGGACCGGAAGTCGTAAATCAATTTTTTCCTGCCCAACTACTCGCAATGACTTCTAAAGTCTGCATCTACTTTTTTAATTTTTGCTTCTATTTCAATATCAAAATGGATTGCGGTTAAAAAAATGAATACAATAAAAAATGTACATTAGGGTGGTCCAAAAAAAAGTAAAGTCGGAAATTTAATGCTCTCACCCCCTAGGATTGTTCTATACCGAAAA
>NW_023458561.1:67412502-67418534 GCF_013731165.1 Rhagoletis pomonella | reverse complement strand
TTTTGATTTTAAAATAAAAAAACAGGGGTATACTTTTTTCGGTATAGGGGGTGAGAGCATTAAATTTCCGACTTTACTTTTTTTGGACCACCCTAATGCACATTTTTTATTGTATTCCTTTTTTTAACCGCAATCCATTTTGATATTGAAATAGAAGCAAAAATTAAAAAAGTAGATGCAGACTTTAGAAGTCATTGCGAGTAGTTGGGCAGGAAAAAATTGATTTACGACTTCCGGTCCAATACCTTTTTTTCTGCCCCGTGGTTTCTTGTTTCCAATTTTTTTTTTTTTACTTCTTTAACAGTTTTTCCTATCACTTGTTTGTGGTTGCACTTTTTCAGCTCCCGTTTTCATCGGTCATTTATTTTAACGCATAGTTAAATTCGACGTTTTCATGGTAATTTAAAACGATTACTTAGCAGTACTAATAAATTGAAATGAATTTTATTAGCAAATTTACTAATAAAGCCAAAAATAAGTTATTATGCTAAAACCGCAAAATGTTTTGGCGAATTAATTGAGGAGGTAGTTCAAAATTTAAAAGCATTGATGAGGGTGATGATTTTGTGGTTTTCGAAAAATTGCGTGGAAGTAAAAATATGTTGCTGTGTTGGCAATTAATCTGCACACTATTTATGAATTTTTTGTTTGTTATAAAAAGACGGTTAAAAAGAAAAAAAATAATCATTTGACGTTTGTAATAGCACGAGTACGAGAAATTATTAAAAACCTTCTCCACTGAAAATCCACGCACTTTTGATACAGGCCCTGATAAAAGCGTTTTCGAACTATGATTTGGAGTCAACCACCTATACAGTTCGGTCCCTTAATTATCAAGGTTTCTCTGATCGCCCAGTTGAAATACATATATAATAAAGACCATAGGATAGTAAGAGGAAGACAGACTTCGCCGTGAAAGTAATCGATTGGAATCGCACTGGTAGTAGTTGTGGAAGAGAGCGTTGAGAGGCCAGATGTAGAGGAAATAGGCCTTACTTGGGGTTTCTAACTAAAACTAGCAAGATGAAGAAACGAGTAGCGTATTATTTTGAGCTTAGCTAAAACGTTTAGTCACTCACAGCGCCAATAAAAAAACGGGAAACGAATAAAGTAGGTAGAAAATTCCAAAAATTTCCAATTCGATTTCTTCGATTTCAAAGCATTTAAAATGTGCTACCGTGTGAGTACATCTGAAATATTCCATTCAAATTGCACAGATATTCGCAGTCACGAAGCCATTTCAAATTTGCAAGCTATGAATAATTTCTAGCTATTAAATCACCACGTACATATCACAAATATACAAACGTACTCACATACATACATACATATGTACATATATGCCAATTTTAGTCCAATGCAAATTTAATATTAGAAAGCAATTGAATACAGCGTGTCAAATTCACATCACTGGGGTGGGTACTTTATAGCACCTTTGAGAAACGACAAGTGTTTCAGCCGCTTGCCGGAATTCCTGCAGTGATTTCGTTTTTGATTTGTGCGTCATCTAATGCAAGCCGCTGCGGCAACAACACCTGACCGCAGGCACTTTTGAAAGCAGGAATTTTACTCATTGTTGGAGAATTCATAACGCTCGGGCTGTATACAATTACTTACACTCACACAAATATGTACATACATATATATGTATGTATGTCCTTAGTATGTATATGATTGTACCTATTGCGAAATCGTGTTTAAATAATGTATAAGGCGTATTAGTTTTGGAATTTTTGAATTAACTTCCCTTCAGTATTAACTTGCCTTACATATTTACATACATATGTACCCCGTCTAATAATTATAAGCTCACCAATCACAGACAATTTTTAACATTTCTGCGTTGTTATTTAATTTTATAAATTTTTTTTATTAAAATGTTCTTTAACAAAAAAACGTATAAATTCAAGTTTCAAAAGTTATGCCGTATTAAAAAAAATCAACAAAAATCAACAAAATTCGTAGAAATTCTATTTTAGTAAAGTAAAGTGCAAGTTTGAAGTAGCCAGGACCTACCGTTAATTTTTATAAAGTTTTTATTAAATAATAAAATATATTTTTATAAAAAAATAATTAAAATTAATAATAAAAAAATTAATTAAACTTGTCTAAACATATGTGGTGCGCTTATAATTATGACACGAAGTTATGACATTGAAGACAGTAGCGGGGAAGTGAAATTTGTGTTTGTAAAGTCACCTCGATTAGGTTTTAAAAAGGCAGTTATCAACAGTCTGGATTAGTAATGACGTTATTGTATTATTCCTGATTTAAATTGGTTTTTGTGGAACTGCAAAAGAGCTGCAAACATATATATTTCAATAAAAATATTGAAAATAAAATGTTAATAAGCCACAATAACATTGACAAATACATATATATTTCAATTTTACATAAATTAGTTGAGTTTATGTTACAAGCATTTTCATATATGAACTATACATATATATTCGTGCATCGTTGAGTATATTATACTTACGGTGACCAGATTCCTGTGGCCAAAATCAGCAGATTTCTAAAGCATCGACTCCGTACATACAATTTTGTTTTTAGAGCAAAAAGACTTAATAAAGTTTTATTTAAAACAAAACAAAGAGAAAAAAAATTGAAAATTGATTATTATTTTTTTATGAAAATATAACTTTCTATCTAAAAAAACATCTAAATCAAAATTTAAAAATTTGTTGAACATTTAAAAAAATTCGACGAATTTGAATATTTAAATGGTGATCACAATTTTGAAGCACTTTAATCAGATTTTCTAGAGCCGTTGATTCTTGGCAATTTTTTGCTCGCGCATTTTATTTCATACACAGTATGTTCAACAATTGTTTTTGTAATGAGCAACACCTTCAACAAAATTTACCAAGTAGCGCAGTAGGTCCTAGCTACTTAAAATTTGCACTTTGAATTGAATAAATTACAAAATTGCATATTCAGAATGTTTCTACGAAATCTAATTAAAAAGCTCAAAATTTTGATGAAACTTTGTCGAATTTTGCTAACTTTTGTACAATGTTTCAAGTTCTGACTTACATGGTCTTTGTTTGATAACGAGCCTCACTTTCATAAAAAGAAATAAACATTAAATAATCGAAATGGGAATAGCCAAAGAAACCTAAAATGTCTCTTCGCCAATTTATCTACAGCTAACGTTTTTCATATCCATGACTTTTAAAAAATATTCAGCCGGACAATATTCTCAAAATCGGTACTGTCCCGCCAAAATCGGTACGAATGGTCACCGTAATTATATTATACTGATGTACATATATGAGCCATTCTTTTTTAAGTCGGACGGATTGCGTAAAAAATAATACGTCATGTCTCCGATTATATCTGGACAAGGATTACGGTGGTATAATTTAAAATCCCTAATTTACTGGTTTTCACTATGCAAATCAAATTCAAAAAGTTCAACTGTTAATACTAAGTTAGCTTTAGGAAAATCTTGACCATGTTATATAAGAAGTGTTAAGCCCGTTTCTTTAGCTTTAAAACGACTTTAAGTTGAAGTCTCTACGATCAGCAGAACCCAAGATATAACGATTTGAAGAAGTACATGATTAGTCAGAATCCCGAAAAAGGGCAAACTTTGACAGATCATATCTCCGAAGAAAAAAAGAAAAAAAAATTCCTCGAACACGTTTCAGCTTATTTCATGAACAGAACCCATAAAAAAATTTGAATCCAATCGAAAGCGTTACACCCAATTTGGTGTCCGATATGAAAAAGAACGAAGGTACTTATGGCCGGCTTTGTAATTTTTCTATAGCTTTGAAAATCTATTTTTAATTTTCTGAGCTGCATTTATTTCCTCACATATTATGCTAAGTTTGACTGAGTCTATTTAAGTTGACTTAGCATGGTATGATTTGGGGGCATCGATATACATATATTGTTACCTTTAACAATTATAAATATTTTTCTTTTAATTCCGTACGCAGATTACTCACCAACAACCAAAAAGAACTTAGAAAAAAAAATACTACATTCTACAATACTAGTTTCAGTGTTCATTAAAAACCAGGAATTTGATAAAATTCGCAACGAAAGATACTTGGTTTTTATAAAGTTTTATAACCACTCAACTGTCAACAGTTGAAATTGTATCTTGAACAAAACCAATACATATGTGAGTATGTAAACATGTTCTAATAACTTTCCATATAATTTTTCGCTTAAAAATTCACAGTTAAATTGTTACAGTTCTTCTCCCACACCTAGTTTATTTTTGCCAAATTTTCTATGAATATTTAATTATTTGAAAATTTGTATTTCTCATATCATTGTGTTTACTGCTCAGTTATCTAAAATCGTTTAAGCATTCGATGGTCGCCACTTGAGCAATGCTTACACGCTTTGTTAGCGCGACTTTTCCCACGAAATTGAACGCTTCTTCTTTTGTGTCAAATAATTACAAAAGATTTCATATTGTATCACGAATGCTCAATATTTTACGGTAAGTGGAATTAAAAATCAAAAATGGGCATACGTACGAGTATTTATTTACGTATTTATTAGATTTGAAAAATTGGCCTTTAAGGTAGGCGCATCTGAAGAGGAATCAAAGAACTATTTACAGCTAAGTTAAGTAGTATGAGTATGCGTTTATACATACATACATACATAGATACGAGTATTTATTTAGTACTAGCCAATGCCCGCTTACTTCGCGGCGCCTAATAAGAGCTTTTGCGTTAGCCAATGCAAAAGAGCGTTTAAAAACAAAATTAGTCTGTAAAGTCAAAGTTTTTGATTTAAGTTGAAACCACTAAGGCGCAGTATCCTCCTCACACATAGGGCAATAATAGTAACGCTGTAATACCATATGGAATACCAATCCCTTTTGGTGTCATGAGCTTTACTGATGGTCTTATTTCCACCTGTGAGATCTCTGCCAATCATGCGTAATCTTTTTAATGATCTTGCAACTTCAACATTGGTGCGATGTGTATGCCAATAAAAGTTCTTATAGGTAAACTCAAGCGCACAGAAGTGCGTTTTCTTTATAGGAGGGCCAAGAATCCTCGTTGTCCCACAGGATGAAAAGTTTTCCGGTACATTGCTAAATGAGTCGTGTGATCTCTTAAATTTCTTTCAAATGAAGCAATTGATATACCTACGGTGATATTTCTTTTTTAATTCACGACTTTTCCAATTCGTGGTAAAATTTATGAACTGATCTCTGGCTAGATGCAAGACCGCATGATCGTGCATGAGGGCGTCAGAAAAACTTAACCCCATCCTTCATTTAGACATCTGAAAACTAAATTCGTATAACTTAAACATAATGCCAAAGCAGACCAACCACACGGGGTTTCTATACATTTCGACTTCAGCGCCATCCATTGGGTTCATTTTCTGCAAAACCATTGCTTACCATAAAATGAATACGTGTTATGAATTTCAACCTTAACTCCAGCGGCACTAATCGGGTAAATTTGTATCAAAAGACTTTCCATCATACAGGTACATAGCTCACATTTAAAATTTGAACGAAATCGGTTAATAAATACGATTTTTATAAATAACTCTACTCCAGCACGACCTAGCGAGTTTTATAGTAGCATGTAATTGGACCATATATGTATATAAGATAACCTCCGACAATCTGACGGAACTCTATTCAGTGTTTTTTGAGTTTATTCCGAACAACGAAAACGGCTATCATTTTATGCAAATAGATATAGAGATAGGACAGATTATAGCGAAACTCGTAAAAGCAAAACTTTGTGAAAAATTAAAAAAATTCTTCAAAATTTTCACATAAATTTTACCTTACTGAAAATTAAAGACAAAGTTACAATAGTTCAATGAGATTAAGAAATCTAGGAGAAAATGGTTCCCAATCGAATGATACTTGCGCGTTTACGTAAATGTATATCGATCCAGCCTTTCCAATAATTACCACTTTTCGCCATAACTACGGTATTGATAACATATGTACACTCAGAAAAAGGTTTAGTTATAATAACCAAGATTTGGTTATAGTGACCAAGTGGCATAGTTGGATATGGCGAAATAAATAT
>NW_023458561.1:67407827-67412402 GCF_013731165.1 Rhagoletis pomonella | reverse complement strand
TTTTCGGTATAGAACAATCCTAGGGGGTGAGAGCATTAAATTTCCGATTTTACTTTTCTCCCATACATTTTTGGACCACCCTAATGTACATACATATATATGTACGGCCAAAGAGTCAACCATTACGGCAGCGGCGATTATGAATGAAACATGCAAGCGCATCAGTGCTGCCCAATTTCAGTTAAGACGACAGCTATAATAATAGAGGCCACTTTGCCGACATCGCGCCGCCGCCGACATCGCGCACTAGCTACATACATACATATGTATAAAAAAGCAACAAAAATATTACTAACCGCCTCTCTATAAGATGTTTGTATGTAGCATGTACCATAGTATATACATATGTATACATATGTTAAACAGTAGTGAATCTGGTCTTAGATCTTAGAAAACAAAGTCCGCGGCAATGAAAATGACAAAAAAGGCTAGCGTGTTTGGTAAGTTAAGAAACAGGAGGCGCTTGGTAAATTTGTGACATGGCGTCTTCTGTTGTGAGGAGACATTTACGTGCATATGTAACTGCCTACGGATGTGCATGTATGTATGTGTGCATGTGCGTGGCTTTGTGGCGGCCATCGAAGCTGGAAAGAAAATCTAAAAACGCGATCTTCCGTTTTGTGAAGTTAGAATGCATAACACTTACATACATACATATTTACTTATGCACATAAGCGTGTACATGTGTAGGCTTCCTTATTTACGACCTCAAACTGATACCCAGTCGGCAAACTGAGGAGCGATTCTATATAAACGCTTTCAGGAAGATTTGTTTTGGAACGAATTTCCGTCATGTCTTGTCATGTTTGGGTTGGAGACAAACTGGTTTCGTCGTTGTGCCGTCTTCAGTGTAATTTCTCGCTCAGGAAGAGAAATACCATACCTATGAAAGCTGTGCAAAGCGAACTAATTTGAGGGGTTTTGGAACAAAAATTATAAAAAAAAAAAATTTAATTTTTTTATCCAACATTTTTTTTTGCAAAAAAACAATCGCCTCTAGTTTTCGGCAAACTCTTCAATTATTTTCTTCTTAATCATTACACGATTTTCGTTAGTTCAGATAGTCTTTCCTCTTCTCATTGTCGTTCTTCTGGGTATGCAGATGCAGTTGCAAAATTATACTCAATCCCGACTCTTGCGTCTCCGTTCGCGCACTCTGGGTAATGTGATCAACCCATGTGCGCGATGCAGTAACTAACTCGTGTGAAGCCTTGGTTCGCCGCAGAGGTTTCGCTGGGGCTCACTAAGTTTAGCTCTTGACTCAGCTGCAGGCGGGCGTCTGTTGTCTTGGAGCAAGCAACTCGCTATATAAATGAGCATCTTCAAAAGCTCTTCCAGCAATGGGTTGTGCACTGGGTTCGGCACCCGTAAGGTAAAAAAAAAACCCAGTGGAAAACCCAAAACAGGCTCGATTAATTGGCCCCTAAACTTTGGATTTTTTTATACACTTTTTTTTAATTCGACGTCATTTCGTAAGCTTATCAAGGGGTAAGCAGCCCCAAGGTTTGGTAAAATTTGTTTATTTCGAAATTGCCTTGCATAAATACTTTAGACTCAGTAGTGTACGACGAAAATTTGTATTTATTTTTATTTTTTGCTGGTAAACTGTTAAGGTCTAATCTGCCATTTTTGTGTATATAATCTACATATCGTTACCTTAATATAGAGAAACTCTATCTCACATCGTCGCTGAAATGCAAAAAACCGATACTAACAAAAATTGTTTATTGCATCAAACGATTTAGGGATTTATTTTAGGGATGCATCAAAATCAATCAAAAAGTGAATTTTGGATTTTTAAGTATCTGGTATGACTCATTTTTTCTCAGCATTTAAGTATCTGCAAGCTTCGGCCGAGGTACCATCAAACCGAAAAGAAATTATTATGTATATACATACATATATGTATAAGTACGTATTCTCGAGTTCCTTCAACATCTCTTGTCAACTAAATTCTTCAATAGTTTTGTCGCACTCTTAAGGCTAATTATTTGGGCGTTCTCAAGTTCTTCGTTACATTGCTCATTATTGAGCTAAACGTGCGTCGGATTCTCTTGAATTCTTCCATGTTGGGCTTATTAATAGCTTCGGTTCGCTTTGTGTTTTATATAGAAACGCGCATTATCGCAAAAAGCTATGCCTTTTCAAATTAATTTTTAAAAAAATTTAACTTCATGATAAGAAGAAAATAAGTTAATTTTTAAAACAAATATTTTTAAAGCACGCTTTCTAAATATGAACCAAATCGGATTACAAAATACGGGTTTTCCAAATATCTCGACTCCTGCGCCATCTATCGGATTGACTTATCTTTTGTATTGCATTGTCATAGGGTTCTGACCCAACTGTGAAGTTTCTAGTTGGAATTGGTATAAAATTGCCCCTAACAAACATACATACATACATACATAGAGAGCAAGTTAAATAAAAGCTTGTAATGAATGAAAAGGATGTGACGGATTCTCGTTGGCTAACTTAAGTAAAGTATTTACATATTTAATTTATTTGTGTGCATGGAAAAAAACTCGAACGTCCCCGAAATCGGTGTTGGCACTACTGCATTTTGTAGTAACTTATTACATATGGACATTAATATATAAAAAAAAGTATAGCTATACCTAAATGTATATATCGTTACCTTAAATCACAAAGGCCCTAGCCAAAACTTTTTTTCGAAACTGCGTTTTCCACAGACTTTGTTAGGATGTATAAAAATTCACCTTTAGTAAAAAGTTTAAAACGTTGGTAGCAAACAAAATTAAGCTAGATGCTACTTTTTAAAAATCCATACCTGTTTTTCATGCTCTTTTTATAATGTTTTTTGCTTCTCCTATAAAATAAAAAACTTGTTGGTTAGAGCCTTTGAAAATTAAGGTAACGATATGTACATATATGTAAATACATTTATTTCCTTAGTATAAACTTTACACGCTTGTGAATTGCATCACAATCAGCCGCTATACGAGCAATAACAAAACAACTAAAAGAGCAAAAAGCATCACTCGACATGCTTGGAAAATTACATAGTAAAATAATTGGACTACGCATACCTCGCTCCACGCCTAACACAAAATATCGGATGCCTAAGTTTTATTTACAAAGCAGGATTTAATAGAAACTCGTGAGTTTTATTTTATAGCATATTGTTTTCTAATATAATTAGCTTTTATGACAATTGCGCAAAAATATTTACTTTATTCTGCTATTGGAAAATGCAAAAATATTGAGAGAAAAGAAAGAAATAAATGCCTAATGAAATCATTAGAGCAACAATGCCGATATGAGCAATAGTCATGGATAAAAAAAAAAACAACCAGCAGTCATTTCCCTGTGACTGCGTTGAGGCATGGAATTCATTGCATTTAGTGCCGCTGTGTGACTTAGTTGCTTATGCAATTATTCACTTGTTGGAAATAAAAAAAAGTGGGGCCACCATTTTCATCACATTTCAAAACAACTTTTGCACCCACTTTCTTTTATTACATTCGACTTTGTTTTGTATGCATTATTGTACAATAAATGCATCAATACAAATTTAAATTTGACTGCTGTCAGTATATGCACGTATGTATGTATGTATGTATTTCAAAGTACATAAGTAGAAGCGCTCATTATTTAGTGAGCAGCAACAGTTTTTAGATCTCTTAGCAGTAAAATGGATTGAATAATTGCATTTGTGTCTTCTGTGGGCAAATTAGTCGCTCGGCAATTTTCCCATGCAAGCCTGCTATGTCGTACGATTTCTTTGTTTAATTAGGCATGCAATTTGTCAATTGCGAAGAGCATTTATGGAATAAAGAAACACATTCGAACACAAATTATTGATAATCATAAATCATAAATCATAAATTGTATCTATCCTATCTGAATCCCTTCTCCCTTACCATCATAATTTACCGTCACTAACAAACATAAGTGGGCTCAGCAACATTTCAACCAGAACGAAATGCAGCCAAAAACACCTACATATGTACATATATATATGTATGTATGTAGTAGTAAAAAAAGATAATAACAAATAAATCTGTCACTACGATGATTTAATTTCCCAAATATTTGCCCTTCATAAATTTTCAATTTTGAACCGCTAAAGCAAAGCCACTTCAGTGCGCACAATGCCGCTGCTTATTAGTTATTATTGCTTTTTAAAATCAAATAAAAAAAAAAAAATTGAACAATGAAAGACAGCATCGAAAGAAAGCCATAAAGAAAAGGTGAAAATTGAAAAACACTTTAAATTCCACGCTTTCAAATCGAATAACTAAAACTAAGCGCTTTATCTAAGGCTTGGCGTAGGAAATTCGTGCAACGCCCTCACCATTGAAAACCGCGTACCCTGGACCTACCGCCGCCACCGCTGACAACGCTGACAACGCTGCATGTAATCTTACTTCATAGTACTCGCACAATGCCGTTGAGTCCAGAAAAACAAGCGTAATGCCGCAACAATGCAACACCTTGTTACTGCGCAGGCGCTTTGTCTTTTATCTCTCGAAAACCACAAGAATAAAACAAAACGTTTTTGTAGCAGCAAGCATCTGCACCCGCCCTTGTCTTTGACGCCCTTGCCTTTTT
>NW_023458561.1:67400066-67407727 GCF_013731165.1 Rhagoletis pomonella | reverse complement strand
ATTATGATCACGCTAACAATTTTACTTGACAAGGTCCGACACCTATTGAAAAACACTACTGTTTGATAAATTTTAGTTAAAAAAAAATTACTTTTTCTGGGACTTAAAAATCCTCACTTAGGGTGCAGTCTTGGCATGAAATTAAAAAAATAAATTGTTATTATAAAGTACATACCTTGCCCTTCCATGTCCAAAAAGATTTTTTCGTTTACTTCACAAAACAAAAGCACAGTTAACCATTACATACTATGGAAATCTAGGATTGACGAGAACAAAGATTTATGGTTAAAACAATGACTAGGTTCCAATGAACAATGCTCAGACACTAAACGCTGTGAAAATTCTGGCGTCTGCTATTTGATAAACCGATTATCTATCTTCAAGAAAATAGTTTCTGTGATGAGATTAAACATATTTTTTTAATTCGACTTATGACCGGCTTTTTCATACAAATACTCCTATGTGCGTCGCTCGAAAACCGAACCGTTGCCTCTTGGTATATGCTAGGCCGTTCAGAATGCAATAAAAAATATTTTTTTTAAATTTCAATTGAAGGTTATTTGGTCTGACAATACTAAATTAATCGCTTTCAATCAGATGGCCATGGTATTGGGTCAAAGACCTAAATTAAGCCCATGCGCAGATGTAAGGCAAACTGTGAATAACAGTGGTCGGTCAATAATAGTTTGGGGTTGTATTTCAAAAATTTTCTTGGCCTGTTAGTACACATTATGCGTAAGGAACAGTATCTGTTCATATTTCAACAAAATTTGCAAGATGTAGTCGAAAAATGAGAGTTTCTGCTGAAAAATCACCCAACACATACTGCATATCTTCGCAAAGACTGGATGAAAAAGCAAAAATTTGCTATTTTGAAATGACCTCCACAATCCGCGGATATGAATCTCATTTAGAATTTGCGAAAACAACTAAAAGCACAGCTTACTAAGTATCTAAGTCCGTAAAATCGAGTACATGAGCTGTGAAAGCAAACTAAGGATATACCTCCAGAATTTTTACAGAGATACAAATAAGGTATGCCAAATCGCATCCAGGAACTGAAACAAGCAAAAGAGTACTGAACATTGTGTTAGTAGTTATTTTTTTCTGGAAAATTGTTAAAAAGTTCTTAAAAATATATGAGTGCAAAACTGTAACATCTGCCTTAATTTACATTTTTGTCTGCTGGTTTTTTTATTGTTGTTGTATTGACTTCAAATCGTTATGAGAGAGGGAGTAGGGATGTACCAACAAGAATATACAACAAAAGTATGAAAGTCGTTAGAACTTGGAAAGATAGCGATGGCTGAAGTAAAAAGTGTTACACCATGTTACAGTTTTGCTCGTCACTGTATGTTTGTATGTACATATATATATCTTTTCAATAGAAGTACATACCTATGTATATTAGTTTTATGACAAGAATTTGAAAATAAATTGAGCAAAAGTTCCCTATATACACTCACGCGCTCTCTCTTTTTTACGAGTATTTGTTTTTTTTTTTGGATTTGCGGTTTATACTCGTTCTTTTTTATTTACATATTAGTGAGGTGTCACTAGAATTTCGAAATTCAAATTTTGCACACAGACATCTAATTGTTTACATGTGTGATATCAATATTTTAATACAAAAAATCGATATAATGAATAAAATAGAGTCTAACATTAGTTTTATGTACCTTTTATGTATACTTTATGTATGTATGTTTTATGTATACTATACATAAGTCGAATTTTTCGTAGGCAAATTTTAGCTAATACTGAGTGATAAGAGCACAGATTTTCTTTTATAAACGAAGCGCAGCAAAATTTGTCGAACAATTTTATTTTTTTTAGTCTACGGCATTTATGATTGAAACACAAAATCCATTAAATGCGACGCAGAATTCGCATATCAAAATTTACCATTTTGTTATCATTTCACGATAATGTTGACCGTAGCTCCGTTACCGGCACCATTTTCGAAGAAGAATGGTGCCTTAAATCCGCCAACTCAAAAATAAAACCATAGCTTTTCTTGAATAATTTGTGAATTTTCAGTACCCCAAATGCGGCAGTTCTATTCGTTCAAGCTTTCAAATGGTAAATATATGGCGCTAAAAATTGTCCCTAGGCTTCATTTCCTGTGTAAATCGAATTTTGTTGGCCCCTTTTGGGTCGAACGACTGATACGAAGACGCACATTTTGCGACGACCCAATTTCTTCGAATTTCTGCATCAAACGGAGTATTGTTAACTCAGAATGCACTTCTTGCAGAACAACAATTTTCATAAAACATTTGCATCAGTTTTACGCGTTATTCTACTCAATATCGCTCCATAACTAATGATGTCCCGATACCAGTACTTAGAAGTATATACTCGAGTATTTACCTACCTATAAGTATTTTTTGTACTTGTATACACGTGTACAAGTACTTCTTGGGTATCGAGTACAAAGTGCAAGTATTTATTTGTTTGCCAAATTTCGGAAAATCAACTGAAAATAGAGCTGTTTTGTAGTTTTTGAAAAAACTTTTGTAGTACTGTAAACCGTAGTTCTGTACATAGTACTTTAGCACTTCTTTGTAACATATGAAGAAAATTATGTATGTAAATGTACAAACGAATTTCGGTTCATTGTTAGACTTTAAAAAGAGAAAAGGCGATAAATATGCAATATTGGTAACAATTTATCAAGCTAATTAACAAATGCCCATTCCATAAATCAGCTAAAACGTGAATTCCATATGGAACATTAAATCCACAAAGACAATTACACTGGTCTACAAATTTCAACTTTTTTTCTGCGAATAAGACGGGACCTGGTGTTTCTGAACGGATTTTTCGTGCTGAACACGAATCCGGGGTCAAAAATGTCCCATCACGTCACGTTTTCGAGAAAAAAGGGGTTGAAACCCCTAAAAACAGCGTTTTTGGCCATTTTCGAAAAATTATAGAGCTGAACCCTGACGTGGTACAAATTTTGCATATATCAGAAATTAAAGGCTAAACCGTGCCCTTTCGAATGAGCCCTATGCCGAATTGATCGCGTGCACCCTTAAAGCAGGGGGTGTATTTGTGTTTAGGGGTGCAGGAAAAATTGATCACAGAAAGAATTTAATCTTAAACGATCATAGAAAATTAATAATGCCAAGGTTTTAACTATATTAAAAGTCGCTGATTACGAATCTGCAGTTAGATTTTAAAAATTTAAGATGACGGGTCGAATATGGTGGATATAAAAAATAAACTGAAATTCGCTAAATAAAAATTTTTAAGTCCGCCATATTGGATCCGCCATTTTGAATTTTTAAAATCTAACTTCAGATTCGTAATCAGCGACTCTTAATGTAGTTAAGACCTTAGCATCATTCATTTTATATGGTCGTTTAAGATGAAATTCTTTCTGCGATCAATTTTCCCTGGACTCCTAGACACAAATACACCCCCTGATCTAAGGGTGCATGCGATTAATTCGGCATAGGGCTCATTCGAAAGGGCACGATTTAGCCTTTAATTTCTGACATATACAAAGTTTGTAGCACGTCAGGGTTCAGCTCTACAATTTTTCAAAAATGGCCAAAAACGCTGTTTTTAGGGGTTTCAACCCCTTTTTTCTCAAAAACGTGACGTGATGGGAAGTTTTGGACCCCAGATTCGTGTTCAGCACGAAAAATCCGTTCGGAAACACCAGGTCCCGTCTTATTCGCAAAACCCTTGTAGACCAGTGTTATTATGATGGATCACCTTTTGCTAGCCTCGACACTTCATAAGGGAGTTGTAAAGTTCACAATACTTTCATTTTAAATGCTCAAATAAAGTTGTCATACCACTATTCAAGCAATCGAGAAGAGTATGCTACAACTACTACTACAAACTGCAACAAATACATCTTTAACTTGTTACTTCACATAGATCAGATTTATGTTGCTCATACGTACCCGAACCCTACATTTGTACAAAAATGGTCACAGTTTAGGTTTTATTTACAAAGGGTCGAATTTACAGTGCATAGTGAAGCACTGACAGGATTTAACTACTTATTGGCACAGACTACTTCAATTTTTTAGTGAAAAGTACGAGCTTCAACTCAGCTCTAACGTATTTCCAGGGAAAACTAATTTTTAATTTTATTGAAAAAATATATTATTTAGCTATGGAAGCTTTTACAGCTATTTTTCACTGTAATTGATCTTTTTAGCGATGTTTATGTACATATCTTAATCCACTCTTTGAAACACCTCTGCGCCGGTGTCTGCAGCTATGAATTTAGTACTAAATATGTATGTACATATTTATACAATGAATGATGCCCTTTATGTCCCTCTATGAATGCGAATTGTGCTGTTTGGAGGGATTCCCAGCACATTACTAAATATCTGACTGTACTTGAAGGATTTATCATCAGCCAACTACATAAGTAAATAACGAGTAAATGCGCAGGTTTATAGCTTTTGTTCTAGAAAGAGAACATTAATCAACCGTAAATCGCTTAAGCCATTCAAAATAAAACCAAGCCGAAAAATTCGAACAATAACAATGGCAGTTCATAAGAAAAGAAAAGCCATACGTAGATATATACTTCATACTGAAATCATCTTGAGTGAATAAACTCGCATAGACATTCAACCGAATGGCATGCATGTCTTTGATTTCCGATTTCCGTATTTCGATTGTAAAATTACCTTTGTACCTTTGTTTTACATACATACTTACCACATATGTATGTATATATGAACCTGTCATCGATCGGGGATTCGGGGAGCAGCTTGCACGATAGGCTAAAAATAAATTATCGCCGGCTGCACATGTTACCCCCCCACACACGACGTATTGCCGCCAGCAACGTCTGTCACAAGCTGTGCATTATTGCCTTTATTACAATAAGCAAATGGCGTGTCGATGATAATATTGCAGAGTGTGTTTTGTGGTGATTGCGAAAAACGTTCGAACTCTATGGGCCGTCAATAAAATTCATTCGAAGCTGTTGACCTTTGACGGTACCAATGCACCGTAAATTGAACTAAGAAAATTTAAATTTTGTAATGTGCTCCCAGTGAGTAAATTACGGTGGTGCAGGCAATCAGTGTAGTTTCAACCAAGGAAAGATTGCATACAAAGTTAAAGGCATCTGTAGTTTTGTGTTCATATTGTAATAGCGCATATGGAAAAGTTTTATTTTTAAGTCTTGCTATTCCGCATAAGCATTCGTTGTATGTAGGTGTAGAATGGGGTCAGGGCCCGCGCGTTAAGCATAAGCGCTACAAATACCACAGTGGTTTTTCATCACCGCGTACGCGTACGTGAATTCTATTCGAAAACGTCTTGTTACCAAAACCAAAAAAAAAAAAACAAACAATGTTCAAAAATCATCAACAGTACATTAGCAGAAACGCACGCACATTCGTATGTCTTCGACAATTTACACAGCTGAAAGAGTTGATACAGCTTGTGTTTATGTTTACTCACTAAATTTACGAATTCACAGATTTATTGGTTTTTTTTTGCAAGCAATAAGGTGAAAATCGTAAACATTGGCGCGTGTTTTATGCAAAATGAAATAAAACAGAATCGGTGAATTTGTGCTGAACACTAACATACGCCCGCACATACCTACGAGCTTCTAAAAACATACATACATACATATGTACATATAAGCAAAAGTGCTATCTATATACAAGTGAAAATTTTAGTGCAAACAAATTAATTAACGAAAAGTGTTCCCAATGTGACTGAAAAGTGAATAATCAGAGTGGCTAATGAAGTGTTTGTATGTATTGATCGATTCCAACAATTTCATTACGAGTGTACATAAGTTTGAAAATTGCACTATTGGTAGCCAACGTTCATGAAACGTCCAAGTTGACATATCTACATACATACATTCGGTTGTAAGCGACGACGCTAAAATGTCGAAAAAGCCACGAGGGAATATACACAAAATTCGAGAATTCGAGTTGGAAAAGGTAAGCCGATTTAAAAATCTAGCAAGTGATTACACCTACACTAAGAAAAAAAAGTAACAAGATTCTTTTTCGAACAGAGTCATATTTGGTTTTTCCATGTTAAGGCGGGTGTATAGTTCAGAACTTTTCCTCCATGTGGTTGTTGTTGCGTTTCGCTCTCTGAATAACTGAAAAAAGTTCTGAACGCTTTTAAGTTGTTAACTCAACTTCAACTTTAGTTCAGAACTAAGTAAAACGATGAAAACTTTTCAAGAACGCCTTACTTCAGAATTTGATTGAAGAGCACCTTATCTTAGTTTTCGATTCAAAAACGCTCATTCACAGCACATTTTCCATGCATTTTCAGTTGAGATAGGGCGTTTTTGAACCGAATTCTGATATAGGGCGTTCTTCAATCAAATTCTGAATTTGGACGATTTTGAAAAGTTTTCTAATATGGGGCGTGTATATGTATATAATGTGGTCCTCCCGATTTCTCCAAATTTTGTCGAGTGAACGACTTCAAAGACTTTTTTTCAAGAAAGCTTCACAACACGTGCTTTTAGTTGTTAATTTCATGAAACTCGTAATGAATGAAATCAATATACATACATACATGCATAAATTGTTATTTTCCACCAAGGTTTATTGGACTCATATTTTTTTACGTACAAGAAACTCGTATATTTATCCTCTATTTCCAAGATCTGGGCTATCCACCTTGGATTTCGAATTATTGAGATTTTACTGTATTGCGCACAAGCCCACAGTTTTAATACGACATCTACACCACGTTAGGAGTCGCATTTTCGAAGTAGGTTGTGCAATTTAGTATCAAGTTTTGTACTAAATGTAACAATTCAATAATATAAGGTCTCAGCTTTTGAGCTACGTTGTGGTAAGAGCAAACTAATATAATGTTTAAACGAGCGCATTTCCTCAAAGCTAGGGTCCTTTACATTCGCAAATTTAACTGTGAAATAAAACAAATTTGGAAATCTTGTCGCAACTAATGTACACCCTGTCAGATTTTTCGGAGCATGTTTCCAAAAATAATGCATTTTTCGTACTTCTTTTTTTATGGCATTTTCAGTCGGTAAGAGATAATTATAAAGCCTTCTACTTGTTTAAATTTTAAAAATATCACATTTCTGGACCTATGGAATATTTGATGTTCCTGAAGCTTCGTGAAAAAGCCTTAAGAATCTAAACTTTGTAACTAAAAAACAACATTTAGAAAGTAAACATACATCTATGGTCGGATTTAGTTAATATTTGGAATACTATTACCTACATGAAAAGTAATAACTCAAAAAAAAATTGTCGATAGGTGGCGCTGGAGTCGAGATATTTGGAAAACCCGTATTTATGGTCCGATTTGATACATATTTAGAAAGCTTGTTTTAAAAATACTACTTTTTTGCTCTTAACTTATTTCACAATTCCAAATATTCCCAGAATTTTAATAAAAACTATAATGCAAACAACAATAAACCGTAAATTTTAGACATGTATGGATTTGCATAAACAACTCATTGGAAAGTTTTATTCATTGTGATAAAGCCAATCAAAGAATTTCTTTTCGCATGCACATCATAAATTTATAAATTTTCCTTACGCATTGACATACTTACATACATACATACATACATATGAATTTTGTAGATATAAAAATGCATGCATATGTATGTATATAATATTTTAATGTGTACGATAAAATCATGGCGTAATAAA
>NW_023458561.1:67393129-67399966 GCF_013731165.1 Rhagoletis pomonella | reverse complement strand
TTTATTACGCCATGATTTTATCGTACACATTAAAATATTATATACATGCATATGCATGCATTTATATACTTATCTACAAAATTCATATGTATGTATGTATGTATGTAAGTATGTCAATGCGTTAGGAAAATTTATAAATTTATGATGTGAATACGAAAAGAAATTCTTTGATTGGCTTTATCACAATGAATAAAACTTTCCAATGAGTTGTTTATGCAAATCCATACATATCTAAAATTTACGGTATATTGTTGTTTGCATTATAGATTTTATTAAAATTCTGGGAAAATAAGGAATTTTGAAATAAGTTAAGAGCAAAAAAATAGTATTTTTAAAACGAGCTTTCTAAATATGTATCAAATCGGACCGTAAATACGGGTTTTTCAAATATATCGACTCCAGCGCCACCTATCGATTTTTTTTTTTGGAGTTATTACTTTTCATTTAAGTAATATTATTCCAAATATAAACTAAATCCGACCATAGATGTATGTTTACTTTCCAAATGTTGTTTTTTGGTTACAAAGTTTAGATTCTTAAGGTTTTTGAACGAAACTTCAGCTGCAGGTAACATCAAATATTCCATAGGTTTAGAAATGTGATATTTTTAAAATTTAAACAAGTAGAAGGCTTTATAGTTATCTCTTACCGACCGCAAACGCCATCAAAAAAATAAGTACGAAAAATGCATTGTTTTTGGAAACATTGATTTCATTCATTACGAGTTTCATGAAATTAACAACTAAAAAAGCACGTGTTGTGGAGCTTTCTTGAAAAAAAGTCTTTGAAGTCGTTCACTCGACAAAATTTGGAGAAATCGGGAGGACCACATTATATACATATACACGCCCCATATTAGAAAACTTTTCAAAAACGTCCTAATTCAGAATTTGATTGAAGAACAGCCTATTTCAGAATTTTATTGAAAAACACCGTATCTCAGAATTTGGCTGAAGAACAGCCTATCCCAGAATTCGGTTAAAAAACGCCCTATCTCCGCTGAAAATACATGGAAAATGTGCTGCGATTGAGCGTTTTTGAATCGAAAACTGAGATAGGGTGCTCTTCAATCAAATTCTGAAGTAAGGCGTTCATGAAAAGTTTTCTGAGATAGGGCGTTTTCGAACTGGCTGCCAAGATAGATCGATCTTCCACTCAGGTATCGATATGTTACGTCTAATCCGAACCCGGACACCACTCTGTGATCGATCAAACTAACTTTTGTTTAAGTGGATTTCAAAATCCCTTTCTGTTCAAAAATTTTAAATCGCTAAAGGCAGATTCATCGTTTTAGTTTTGAACTAAAGTTGAAGTTGAGTTAACAGCTCAAAAGCGTTCAGAACTTTTTTCAGTTATTCAGAGAGCGAAACACAACCACGACCACATGGAGGAAAAGTTCTGAACTATACACCCGCCTTAACATGGAAAAACCAAAAATGACTCTTTTCGAAAAAGAATCTTGTTACTTTTTTTTCTTAGTGTAGGTGTAATCACTTGCTACTTTTTTAAGCTTAGGCTTACCTTTTCCAACTCGAATTCTCGAATTTTGTGTATATTCCCTCGTGGCTTTTTCGACATTTTAGCGTCGTCGCTTACTACCGAATGTATGTATGTAGATATGTCAACTTGGACGTTTCATGAACGTTGGCTACCAATAGTGCAATTTTCAATTTTATGTACACTCGTAATGAAATTGTTGGAATCGATCAATACATACAAACACTTCATTAGCCACTCTGATTATTCACTTTTCAGTCACATTGGGAATACTTTTCGTTAATTAATTTGTTTGCACTAAAATTTTCACTTGTTTATAGATAGCACTTTTGCTTATATGTACATATGTATGTATGTATGTTTTTAGAAGCTCGTACATATGTGCGGGCGTATGTTAGTGTTCAGCACAAATACACCGATTCTGTTTTATTTCATTTTGCATAAAACACGCGCCAATGTTTACGATTTTCACCTTATTGCTTGCAAAAAAAAGACGATTATAAATCTGTGAATTCGTAAATTTAGTGAGTAAACATAAACACAAGCTGTATCAACTCTTTCAGCTGTGTAAATTGTCGAAGACATACAAATGTGCGTGCGTTTCTGCTAATGTACTGTTGATGATTTTTGAACATTGTTTTTTTTTTTTTTTTTTGGTTTTGGTAACAAGACGTTTTCGAATAGAATTCACGTACGCGTACGCGGTGATGAAAAACCACTGTGATATTTGTAGCGCTTATACTTAACGCGCGGGCCCTGACCCCATTCTACACCTACAATGAATGCTTATGCGGAATTGCAAGACTTAAAAATAAAACTTTTCCAAATGCGCTATTACAATATGAACGCAAAACTACAGATGCCTTTAACTTTGTATGCAATCTCTGCTTGGTTGAAACTAAACTGATTGCCTGCACCACCGTAATTTACTCACTGGGAGCACATTACAAAATTTAAATTTTCTTAGTTCAATTTACGGTGCATTGGTACGCAAAGGTCAACAGCTTCGAATGAATTTTATTGACGGCCCATAGAGTTCGAACGTTTTTCGCAATCACCACAACACACAATCTGCAAGATCATCATCGACACGCCATTTGCTTATTGTAATAAAGGCAATAATGCACAGCTTGTGACAGACGTTGCTGGCGGCAAGTCGTCGTGTGTGGGGGGGGTAACATGTGCAGCCGGCGATAATTTATTTTTAGCCTATCGTGCAAGCTGCTCCCCGAATCTCCGATCGATGACGGGTTCATATATACATATATATGTGGTAAATATGTATGTAAAACAAAGGTACAAAGGTAATTTTACAATCGAAATACGGAAATCGGAAATCGGAAATCAAAGACATGCATGCCAGTCGGTTGAATGTCTATGCGGGTTTATTCACTCAAGATGATTTCAGTATGAACAGTATAGACTTCAATATATCTACGTATGGCGGTTCTTTTCTTATGAACTGCCAGTGTTATTGTTCGCATTTTTCGGCTTGTTTTATTTTGAATGGCTTAAGCGATTTACGGTTGATTAATGTTCTCTTTCTAGAACAAAAGCTATAAACCTGCGCATTTACTCGTTATTTACTCATGTAGTTGGCATATGATAAATCCTTCAAGTCCAATCAAATATTTAGTAATGCACGCAAGTGCTGGGAATCCCTCCAAACAGCACAATTCGCATTCATAGAGGGACATAAAAGGCATCATTCATTGTATAAATATGTACATACATATTTAGTACTGAATTCATAGCAGCTGACATCTGCGCAGAAGTGTTTCAAAGAGTGGATTAAGATATGTATATAAACATCGCTAAAAAGATAAATTACAATGAAAAATAGTTGTAAAAGCTTCCTTAGCTAAATAATATTTTTTTCTTCAATTAAATAACAAATTAATTTTCCCTGGAAATACGTTAAAGGGCTGAGTTGAAGCTCAGCAAATAAGTAGTTAAATCCCGTCAGTGGTTTACTTAATTCGGCCCGTTGCGAATAAAACCTGAATTCTGATCATTTTTATACAAATGTAGGGTGCGGGTACGTATGAGCAACATAATCTGATCTATGCGAAGTAACAAGTTAAAGATGTATTTGTTGCAGTTTGTAGTAACTATACTCATCTCGATTGCTTGAATAGTGGTATGACAACTTTATTTGAGCATTTAAAATGAAAGTATTGTGAACTTTACAACTCCCTTATGAAGTGTCGAGGCTAGCATAAGGTGATCCATCATAATAAATGTCTTGGTGGATTTAATGTTCAATATGGAATTCACGTTTTAGCTGATTTATGGAATGGGCATTTATTAATTAGCTTGCTAAATTGTTACCAATATTGCATATTTATCGTCTTTTCTCTTTTTAAAGTCTAACAATGAACCGAAATTCGTTTTTGCATTTACATACATAATTTTCTTCATATGCTACAAAGAACAGCTAAAGTACCACAATACTGCGGTTTGCAACCCAGGCAGCAAAATCATCGTAAACGAGCTCGGTACTGGATATTTTCTTGAAGAAAACCCGGCTAAAAAGTTGTGTATGATAGCCGTTTACAATTCGTTTTCGAGTACCTTTTCGCATGAAATTGTGGAGCATCTACGAACTGTCTTCAACGGATCGATAAAGCATTCGTAGGCGAATATTATATACTGTACAATATTGTGGTTGAAGAAAAATTTCCAACAAAATTAGAATTTTTGCTTGTGCTGACAAATTACTACAATCCTCTTTCTATTGGATTTTTTTTTGTTTTATCGTTTACGAGCCTTTTTCTAATTTTTCGCCGATCGAGGATCCTCGTAAAACATAATTAGGGGTTCACAAGACGTGTAAAATCTTAAGCTTAACATTTTTTATGTAAAATTATGACTAAAATGGTTTTAGAGTATTTCTAACTAAACCGAGATGTTTTTATACTGATAAAAAATATATATAATTAGCCCCTCCTAAAACCATTTTAACCGTTATTTTACATAAACGAATGTTAAGCTTAAGATTTTACGACGGCTAACACGTCTTGTGAATCCCCTAAATGTTTGTAAAATTTACATTTTCTTGCTGGCTGGGAGTACTAAAAAAGTTTTTTTTTTTAAACTACAAAACAGATCTATTTTCAGTTGATTTTCACAAATTTGGCGAACAAATAAATACTTGCTCTTTGTACTCGATACCCAAGAAGTACTTTTACACGTGTATAGAAGTACAAAAAATACTTATAGGTAGGTAAATACTCGAGTATATACTTCTAAGTACTGGTATCGGGACATCATTAGTTATGGAGCGATATTGAGTAGAATAACGCGTAAAACTGATCCAAATGTTTTGTGAAAATTGTTTTTCTGCAAGAAGTGCATTCTGAGTCAACAATACTCCGTTTGATGCCGAAATTCGAAGAAATTGGGTCGTCGCAAAATGTGCGTCTTCGTACAAGTCGTTCGACCAAAAATGGGCCTACAAAATTCGATTGACACAGGAAATGAAGCCTAGGGACAACTTTTAGCGCCATATATTTACCATTTGAAAGCTTAAACGAGTAGCACTTCCACATTTGTGGTACTGAAAATTCACAAATTATTCAAGAAAAGCTATGGTTTTGTTTTTGAGTTGGCGGATTTAAGGCACCATTCTTCTTCGAAAATGTTGCCGGTAACGGAGCTACGGTCAACATTATCGTGAAATGATAACAAAATTTCCATGGCCTGAATTACATGAAATGGACTTGGTCAACCACATCAACAGCAGGATGCCACTCGAAACAACGAGGTAAAATGGCCGCCGGAATCTTGCGATTTAATACCATTGGACTTCTTTCTCTGGGGCTATGTGAAAAGTATGTATGGTCTATGCCAATAGGCCCGAGATGACTCCATCGCTGAAGAACGAAATCGTACGCCCGAACTATGCCAAAAAGTCATAGTAAATTTTGATATGCGAATTCTGCGTCGCATTTAACGGATTTTGTGTTTCAAACATAAATGCCGTTAACTAAAAAAAAAAAAAAAAAAATTGTTTGCAAAATTTTGCTGCGCTTTATTTATAAAAGAAAATTTGCGGTCTTATCACTCTATATTAGCTAAAATTTGCCAACGAAAAATTCGACTTATGTATAGTATATCGATACCTCCAAACCATACCATCCTAACTCACCTTTAGAGCTTATAGCTCAGTTATGCATACTTAGCACTGCACTGCATAGCATGTCATTTTAACGAAGAAATCAAAAACTAATAGACTTCTAAATGTGAAAACCGCTTACACGCAAAGCTCATTTAACAGATTCTTTATGTGACAACTGTCATTCAATGCCATATATGCCTAACTGAGCTATTAGTGATACTTAGCATGGTATGGTTCGGAGGTGTCGATATATATACATATGGTACATAAATCTAATGTTAGACTCTATTTTATCCATTATATCGATTTTTTCCAAGTCAACTTTAGTCAATAATATATTTTATATGCACATGTAAACAATTAGACGTCTGTTGCCAAATTTGAATTTCGAAATTCTTGTGACACCTCTCTAATATGTAAATAAAAAAGAACGAGTATAAACCGCAAATCCAAAAAAAAAAACAAATAATCGTAAAAAAGAGAGAGCGCGTGAGTGAGGGAACTTTTGCTCAATTTAAATTCTTGTCATAAAACTAATATATGCACATATGTACGTACTTCTATTGAAAAGATATATGTACATACAAACATATGTACATATGTATCTGTTATTCTGCATTTCTGTTCAAATTTTTTGCTGCATTTCAATATTATATCTATATATACATTTTTTTGAGTCAGTTAAATTTCAACCAAAAAATAAAAAAAATTAAAATAAAATCCAAATTAGGTTTATCGTAATATTTTTTGATTTTTTAAATTACAGTTGCTTTGGGTCATAACCATCGAGCAAACTTTGTGCTTTTCTGAAGAATATTTGGAGAGAAACTATTGAACCGCATCAGACAAAGTGGCAGAGTGTCTTCACACGTTTATGTACATACATATGTACACGCTTCCACTTTATAAATATTTGGAAACTAATGTTTCTGTATCAAGGCAATTTCTGCAACGGCTGTGGCCTGTCACTATCATTTGTATGTGTGTATGTATGTAGCTTGCCGCACTGCACCGTCTGTTTGTATTTATTACAATAAACTCAAAAATTTAAACACCTTTGCTCTGCATTCACATTAAGATCTGGCAATTATTTCACCAATTTTCTCGCTACGAGCCACTTATATAAAGATTATAAATACTTTTGTTTTTTTATTATTATATCTTTGCATACTGCATAAAATTTTCGTAATATCTTAGTATTTTTATGTGTAACTTTAATA
>NW_023458561.1:67385807-67393029 GCF_013731165.1 Rhagoletis pomonella | reverse complement strand
CAGCAAGCATCTGCACCCGCCCTTGTCTTTGACGCCCTTGCCTTTTTTATATTACATAGCTATTGCACGCACGCGGGTATTGTATTTATATTGATCTCATAGGTATTAGCAGAAATTACACAACAAACCATAAAACCACTGACCAACTATATTTGTCTCTGAAGTCGATGCCGTTGCGTGTTTCCTTTGTTGTTAATCCCCTTTGCATGTTGCGTATATTTTAGTGAGTTTGTGTGAATACCTGCGATACAGTTAGATAGAGAACTGCATTGAAGTGAACTGTACACAAACTGGACCATTTAAATACTGTACTATTCCAAACTCGGCTTCGCCTAAGGGCCGATTTAGAATAACAAATTCGGTATCAAGTAAAAGAGAAGATTCTGAAAAATAAAAAAGATTAAAGTTTGGCGCACAAGGACGAATAGGTATTGAAAATGTCAAAATATGTTCGAAGTATTTTGGATTACAAGTAAAACGGAAAAGATTGAATTAAAAATTCATACTTAACGAAGTTTACCGATCTTGATCGCTTAAACTCGAGCATGTAGAACCGACTGTCTTCGGATTGTGAATATAGCATCCGCTGAACTGGACTGACTATACAGATATGGTCTATTACAGACATGCGATTCATCGAGAATCAATCAACTCTGGACACCAACGCCAGCTATTACAGACGAAGAGTTCGGGATTCTTTATGAGTCTCGCGATTCTTTGACACAACAGGTTAAACTGTTCAGTCCAATTTGAATAAGATGCCTCGACGAAACTTACCACCTCTTCACATGCCCACTCACATCAGCTCATCTTGTATCCTTCTCCTTACGGCCCAAACGCGTCGGATCTACCCTTTTCCTGAGCTTGCCGTTAGATGAGAATGAAGACAACATTTAGTTGACTCACTGATTTAGGCACAGTTTAGTAAGCTGCCACAACAACAAAAAAGGACATGAAGGATGCTCCTTTTATTTTTGAAGTAATTTTCTACAGTCTAAAATTTTTATTTATGTAAAGTTAATGAAAGTTTTCATGTTCCATTTGCAATAAAATAAAAATTTTGAGTTTTTTGATTCTGGTATATGTACTTGAGGAAGACGAACCCGAGTCCCCAGTCGATGATGATGGAGTAGCTGTCCCACCGCCTGACTATGACGAGGTACGAATAGCGATTACGCGGCTGAAAAACAACAAAGCTGCTGGAGCTGACGGCCTGCCAGCCGAGCTATTCAAGTACGGCGGCGAGGAGCTGATGAGGTGCATGCATCAGCTCGTATGCAGAATATGGTCAGATGAACGCATGCCCGACGACTGGAATTTAAGTGTGCTCTGCCCAATCCACAAGAAAGGCGACCCCGCCATACGCGCCAACTACCGCGGAATTAGCCTTCTAAGCATAGGTTACAAGGTCTTATCGAGCGTATTGTTCGAAAGACTGAGGCCCACCGTCAACGAGCTGATTGGACCTTATCAGTGTGGCTTTAGGCCGGGAAAATCCACCATAGATCAGGTATTCACAATACGCCAAATCTTGGAAAAGACCCGCGAGAATAGGATCGACACACACCATCTATTTGTCGATTTCAAAGCCGCTTTCGACAGCACGAAGAGAAGTTGCCTTTATGCCGCGATGTCTGAATTTGGTATCCCCGCGAAACTAATACGGCTGTGTAAAATGACGTTGAGCAATACCACCAGCTCCGTCAGAATAGGGAAGGACCTCTCCGAGCCGTTTGATACCAAACGAGGTTTCAGACAAGGGGACTCCCTTTCGTGTGATTTCTTTAATCTTATGTTGGAGAAGATAATAAGAGCCGCAGAACTGAACCGCTCAGGCACAATACTTTATAAGAGCGTACAATGGCTGGCGTATGCCGACGACATCGATATTATCGGTAAAAACAAGAGCTACGTCTGTTCTGCCTTCTCGGGATTGGATAGAGAAGCAAAGCGAATGGGTCTGGTGGTGAACGAGGACAAAACGAAGTATCTCCTGTCAGCACACAAACAGTCAGAGCATACGCGTCTTGGCACCCACGTCACTGTTGACAGTTACAAGTTTAAAAAAGTAGACGACTTCGTTTATTTGGGAACCAGCATTAACACCAATAATAATGTCAGCCTTGAAATCCAACGGAGAATCACTCTTGCCAACAAGTGCTACTTTGGGCTGAGTAGGCAATTGAGAAGTAAAGTCCTCTCTCGTCGTACAAAGATCACACTCTATAAGTCACTCATCATGCCTGTGCTGGTGTATGGCGCGGAAGCATGGACAATGAAAGCATCTGATGAGGCGGCTCTTGGAGTTTTCGAGAGAAAGATTCTGCGAAAGATTTACGGACCTTTACGCGTTGGTGATGGCGAATATCGCAGACGATTTAACGATGAGCTGTATGAGCTTTACAACGATATAGACATAGTGCAGCGAATTAAAATTCAGCGGCTCCGCTGGCTTGGCCATGTCGTTCGGATGGACAGAAACGCTCCTGCTCTGAAAATATTCAACGCGGGCCGCGATGCTGGTAACAGAGGAAGAGGAAGGCCTCCTCTGCGTTGGAAAGACCAGGTGGAGAAGGACTTGGCTTCACTTGGCATTTACAATTGGCGTCAGTTAGCACAGAAGAGAAATGACTGGCGTGCTGTTTTGGACTCGGCCAAAATCGCTTAGGCGGTTACAGCGCCAAATAAGAAGAAGAAGATATGTACAAATAAACTTAATGAAATCCCGGTTTATTCATCTGTAAAATTCCGGTATTCAAAAAATATATACTTCAAAAAACCGCCTATAAAAATTAAAAATCGGTTGAAACCTGTTTAGAAGAACCGAGTCAATCACTCTAACAATTGCATTCTTCAAATAGGTTTAAAAAATGCAATAAATAATTCTGCAGTTTTGTACAAGTTAACAAATCTGCAGACTACTTACTTAATAGGTTTGTTCGTCGAAAATCCAGCAAGAATTATCCAACACTCAAAATATCAGAGAGTAAGAAAAAATTCTCTCAAATTCTCTCTCATGTTGAGAAACGTGCAAATTTCTGCACGAACGCAAATTTGCAGGAATTTGCAAGTTTCGCTGCCAGCTGGCGTCCACGGTTGCATTTCAAACATAAAAAATTTTTATAGAATTTTTAAAATTCTTTCGGATGGCCAAAAACAGGATATACATGTATATTTCATGTTGTTCTGACTTTCTTTGACATACATTTCAATTTCTTCATCGTACTAGCTGTCGGGTTTCTTAAATCGACTCTGGTTGCAATTGCATTCCGATTGCGAATACCATTTTTTTTCAGCCGAATTAAGTTCAAATCATTGGAATTAACTAAATTAATTATATCAACAATTATTTACTTCCTTTTTTCATAGAAAAATCGCTCGTGTTTATAAATTTTTAAATTTAACGAACTAATTTATTCAAATTATTGTAGACAAAAATGCAACCATGCGCCACAACCACATGTTTTTCCTGTTTGCAAATTCTTGCTGGCAAAATTTTTTCCAGCAAGAATTTGCAACTTCTCTCCAAGAGAACTGTCACTTTCCTCTCACAATTTTTGAGTGTTGGATAATTTTTTGGTCTGCACGAACGCGATTTGGGCAAAAATCGTGATAATTCGTACAAATTCGAACAAATTTTTTGCTCGATGAACAAACCTAATATCAGAAGCGATGTACTTAGATGCATTCATATATGTAGGTATGTATGTGTCCTTTTTCAAAACGATATTTAAAATATCTGACAATCATTATAAATATCTCATTTTCGTTAACTTCCCCGAACCTTGATCTTCCATGTAAATACACAGCTTGAATGTTAACACCCCTGCTAGCAGTAGAAGGATTAGATTTCCAACAGTGAAACACTTGAGAATTGTAATGCTTTTGCATACAAATATTTACAATAGACGACCTCTCATATATTTATACATACACCCTGAAACGAAATGAGGTACGCAGCATGACATTTTCGCTTAGACTGGCACGCTTCTCACATTTTACAAGCCTACGAAAAAATTCTTAAATCGACAAAGTGTATTTGACTATGATAAATTATGTATTTATGACTCAGCAAAATAACAAAGGCAAAAGTTGGACAACAGAGGCACTAAATTAGTACATACATTCACTGATTAGCAGGCACTAATATCACGTGCCATTTGTAGTACTTGTGTATTATACAAGCATAGATACTCGTAGATATGTATGTACAGGAATTTCGGTAGCTTCATACATACATATGTATGTGCGTGATGGGAATTCGAAGGCTTAATGAAAAGTTTTTGGATTTCAGCGTCAACAAGCTAAATTTGCAATTCATTAGCACGTGAAGTTGTCCATAAGCGGCAACATAGGGAGAAATTGCTGATCCCTAATTGCAATAATATCACTCAAACATATTTTAATTGGGTGTACAGTCGTTCTTCAAAAGGCATTAGCAATCAAACAGAATGTGTTTCTTATATCAGTTCACATAAATTCCCATATTAATTAAGAGTACTTGAAAAAGAGTATGAGCTCTTTATGACTCAGTGGTCTCTCAAACTCGCTGAGCCTTACAACTCCTTGAAATCTCTTCATTAGTTCACAAATAATGCGGCAAGTGCACTTCAGTTCTACCAGCATGCTATATACATTATATAAATCGGTAACAAAGTTTCGGAAGGATCATTGCAAACTCTTGGCATTACACAAAGTGACAAAATGCAAGTAATTGCGAAAGTCAATCAAACAAAAGCAACAACTCCGCCTCAATTGCAGCAAAACTGTGCTAATTATTCCTGAGAATGGAATGGCACGCATTCGAGTCATAAATCACCGACCAAGAGCCATGGCTAGTTGAGCTACACTCAATTCAATAAATAAACTACTCAACAACAAGTAATGGCACAAATAATGTGACAAGCACTAAATGGAAATAAGTACTGCACATATACACTTACTCGAACATAAATAGTACATATGTTTATACAAAAACATTACAAAAGGTGTGTAGAGTGAGAAAAATTGCGCTTCATTGTAGATCTGCAGTGAAATGATAAATGAACGACTCACGATGTGATAAAAATGGAATTAACATGACACCGCACGCCAGCGCGTTTTGACAGCACCGCTCACAAGTGCTGCACTGCACAGCTTATGAAGGTAGTCAGTGCGTTTTGCCGTCTCCCACTTCTAACACTTCTAACCACCAGCAGCCGCATAGCTAGCTAGCTGGCCATTGGCGGTGCAAGCATGGAAGACTTGTTAATTACATTGGAATGCTGTGAACATTGCTTCTAACTGGCATTGCCATTTCCTACGAACATTCATAAATGCATATAAGTATAAATATGTATTTATGTACATACATATATGCCGCTTGCGCCAGAAGCGATCGCACTACTGCCGGATTGCTACTAACTAACAAATGCAAGCGGCTAAATGTGCAGCAAATGTTTGCTTGCAATTAAAATATGCAATGTCATTGTGTATTAGCATAAGACTGCTGTAGTAGTGAATACCACTCTCCTAAGTGGCAACAAAGCCATTGCCACAGCCGTGACTCGCCAAAATATTGCAAGCATTTGTAACAACGTATTCATGTTTGTACAATACATATGTATGTAACTGCAGTTTTTCTGGCTTTTACTTCAAAACAATGCTACATAAATATTATAATTAATTTTAATTTATACACTAATTAATTAGCGCCATAATTATGCGCAATTTAATCTGGATGAAAAGTTATATTACACTTATATTGTTAGCTGATTTGTTACTCGCGTTGATTTGTCACCATGTAAATGGCTAAGTCTATTGCAATGCAATGCATTTCTATGTGTACAGTGTTATTCCCTGCGCGTTTGTTTCTTAAGTCTTTTGTTATTTATTTTATTTTTTTTCTAACTATGTACATATAAGCGCTTTGTGAGATCAGGTGTTTTATATTTGCCTTTGTCTGATTGGCTTTGAGTTATTGGCTAACTACTACTATGATTGTTCTTGCATATTTCCGTAGCCATCACCTGTCACTGCTAGCGTGTGCGATTTTACACTAGGGTGGTCCAAAATGCATGCGAAAAAGTAAAGTCGGTATTTTAATGCTCTCACCCCCTAGGATTGTTCTATATCGAAAAAAATTTACCCCTATTTTTTATTTTGAAATCAAAAAAATGTATAGGTAGTTGAAAGCGCTAAAAGTTTTCCATGTATTTTATATGGGAAAAAAAGAACTTTACGTAGAAATGAAATTCAATTCTTAAAAATCAATATTTTTCGATCGTAATTTTCTATTTTTTTGCAGGAGATTCCCAAAAATAATACCTTATTGTTAATTGAACTATTTTTTCATAGTAACTATAATTTAGAGGTCCGCCAAATACCTTAATAACCCCGAAAAATAGAAAGGGGGGACCAACAAAAATATGTTAGCATAAAAAAATTATTAAATAAAAAATTGCGTATTACTACTGAAATTATCTCGAAGAGAAGCTGAGTTTCCCGATGGAAAAAATATTGATTTTTAAGATTTCTATACCATTTCTACGAAAAGTTGTTTTTTTTCATACAAAATACATGGAAAACTTTAAGTGCTTGAGCGACCTCTAAATATTTTTTTATTTCAAAATAAAAAATAGGAGTATATTTTTTTCGATATAGAACAATCCTAGGGGGTGAGAGCGTTAAAATTCCGACTTTGCTCTTTTTGGACGACCCTATTGTACATTGTTCTTGTCCGTTTCACTGGAAATACTATGTGATGTGAGCCAAAGGGATTTGTCCGTCAAATTGCATGATCGCACTTTTTAACCAGCCGGAGAAGGTATTAGCCACCCACATATCAATTTTGTTCAGCTAATTTTTCAGTGAAAAAGTGTCCAGCAGTACTAACTTATTTACGTTACATCCAAGTTGGATGCAATACAAGTCCCGAACTTAAAAAAATTATCAGAAAAGTTTTTAGTGATGAGGGGTTATAATAAACTCTTTTCGCGAAATATTTAATGTTTTCCTTACAATTTGATCAGTAAGCACATATACATATAAAGTCCGTTATTCGTATCGATTTTATTATCATTGCACTTAACAAAATTAAAAAAAAATGAATACTCAATACTGTCTCTACTAAAATACATATTTAATACCGATATATGAAAGCCTACATAAGCTCATTGTAATGCAAAAAATCGGCACCATACTTGGGTGCATACATCTCGTCGACATCCCTGTTGTAAAACCT
>NW_023458561.1:67379169-67385707 GCF_013731165.1 Rhagoletis pomonella | reverse complement strand
CAGCAAGCATCTGCACCCGCCCTTGTCTTTGACGCCCTTGCCTTTTTAATATTACATAGCTATTGCACGCACGCGGGTATTGTATTTATATTGATCTCATAGGTATTAGCAGAAATTACACAACAAACCATAAAACCACTGACCAACTATATTTGTCTCTGAAGTCGATGCCGTTGCGTGTGTCCTTTGTTGTTAATCCCCTTTGCATGTTGCGTATATTTTTTTGGTGAGTTTGTGTGAATACCTGCGATACAGTTAGATAGAGAATTGCATTGAAGTGAACTGTACACAAACTGGACCATTTAAATACTGTACTATTCCAAACTCGGCTTCGCCTAAGGGCCGATTTAGAATAACATAATCGGTATCAAGTAAAAGAGAAGATTCTGAAAAATAAAAAAGATTAAAGTTTGGCACACAAGGACGAATAGGTATTGAAAATGTCAAAATAAGTTCGAAGTATTTTGGATTACAAGTAAAACGGAAAAGATTGAATTAAAAATTCATACTTAACGAGGTTTACCGATCTTGATCGCTTAAACTCGAGCATGTTGAACCGACTGTCTTCGGATTGTGAATACAGCATCTGCTGAACTGGACTGACTATACAGATATGGTTTATTACAGACATACCATTCATCGAGAATCAATCAACTCTGGACACCAACGCCAGCTATTACAGACGAAGAGCTCGAGATTCTTTATGCATCTCGCGATTCTTTGACACAACAGGTTAAACTGTTCAGTCCAATTTGAATAAGACGGACCGACGACACTAACCACTTCTTCACATGCCCGCTCACATCAGCTCATCTTATATCCTTCTTCCTACGGCCCAAACGCGTCGGATATACCCTTTTTCTGAGATGAGAATGAAGACAACATTTAGTTGATTCACTGATTTAGCCACAGTTTAGTAAGCTGACACAACAAAAAAAAGGACATGAAGGATGCTCCTTTTATTTTTAAAGTAATTTTCTACAGTCTAAAGTTTTCTAGTATTCATATATATGTAAAGTTAATGAAAGCTCTCATGTTCCATTTGCAATCAAATAAAAATTTTGAGTTTTTAGATACTGGTATATGTACAAATAAACTTAGTGAAAACCCGGTTTATTCGTCTGTAAACTTCCGGTATTCGAAAAATATGTATATATTCCAAAAACCCGCCTATAAAAATTAAAAATCGGTTGAATCCGGATTAGAAGAACCGAGTCAATCACCCTAACAATGGCATTAATCAAATAGTTAAAAAAAAATTCAATAAATAATTCTGCAGTTTTGTACAAGTTAACAAAGCTACAGACTCTTTAATATCAGAAGCGATGTATTCAGATACATACATATATGTAGGGATGTATGCGTCCTTCTGACAATCATTGTAAATATCTCATTTTCGTTAACTTCCCCGAACCTTGATCTTCCATGTCAATACACAGCTTGAATGTTAACACCCCTTCTAGCAGTAGAAGGATTAGATTTCCAACAGTGAAACACTTGAGAATTGTAATGCTTTTGTATAAAAATATTTACAATAGACGACCTCTCATATATTTATACATACACCCTGAAACAAAATGAGGTGCTCAGCATGACATTTTTGCTTAGACTGGCACGCTTCTCACATTTTACAAGCCTACGAAAAAATTCTTAAATCGACAAAGTGTATTTGACTATGATAAATTATGTATTTATGACTCAGCAAAACAACAAAGGCAAAAGTTGGACAACAGAGGCACTAAATTAGTACATATTTCACTGATTAGCAGGCACTAATATCGCGTGCCATTTGTAGTACTTGTGTATTATACAAGCATAGATACTCGTAGATATGTATGTACATGAATTTTGGTAGCTTCTCATTATTAAATTGTTGTTCCAGTATCATGTATGTATGTATGTATTTACAAAAACATTAATACATACATATGTATGTGCGTGATGGGAATTCGAAGGCTTAATGAAATGTTTTTGGATTTCAGCGTCAACAAGTATGATTTGCAATTCATTAGCACGTGAAGTTGTTCATAAGCGGCAACATAGGGAGAAATTGCTGATCCCTAATTGCAATAATATCACTCAAACATATTTTAATTGGGTGTACAGTCGTTCTTCAAAAGGCATCAGCAATCAAACAGAATGTGTTTCTTATATCAGCTCACATAAATTCCCATATTAATTAAGAGTACTTGAAAAAGAGTATAAGCTCTTTATGATGCAGTGGTCCCTAAAACTCACTGAGCCTTACAACTCCTTGAAATCTCTTCATAAGTTCACCAATAATGCGGCAAGAGCAGTTCAGTTCTACCAGCATCCTATTTATATTATATAAATTGGTAAATAAGTTTCGGAAGTATCATTGCAAACTCTTGGCATTACACAAAGTTACAAAATGCCAGTAGTTGCGAAAGGCAATCAAACAAAAGCAATAACTCCGCCTCAATTGCAGCAAAGCTGTGCTAATTATTCCTGAGAATGGAATGGCACGCATTCGAGTCATAAATCACCGACCAAGAGCCATGGCTAGTTGAGCTACTCAATTCAATAAATAAACTACTCAACAACAAGTAATGGGACAAATAATGTGACAAGCACTAAATGGAAATAAGTACTGCACATATACACTTACTCGCACATAAATAGTACATATGTTTATAAAACAAAAAAAAAACACTACAAAAGGTGTGGAGAGTGAGAAAAATTGCGCTTCATTGTAGATCTGCAGTGAAATGATAAATGAACGACTCACGATGTGATAAAAATGGAATTAACATGACACCGCACGCCAGCGCGTTTTGACAGCACCGCTCACAAGTGCTGCACTGCACAGCTTATGGAGGCAGTCACTGCGTTTTGCCGTCTCCCACTTCTAACACTTCTAACCACCAGCAGCCGCATAGCTAGCTAGCTGGCCATTGGCGGTGCAAGCATGGAAGACTTGTTAATTACATGCTGGAATGCTGTGAACATTGCTTCTAACTGGCATTGCCATTTCCTACGAACATTCATAAATGCATATAAGTATAAATATGTATTTATGTACACATATATGCCGCTTGCGCCAGAGGCGGTCGCACTACTGCCGGATTGCTAACTAACTAACAAATGCAAGCGGCTAAATGTGCAGCAAATGTTTGCAATTAAAATATGCAATGTCATTGTGTATTAGCATAAGACTGCTGTAGTAGTGAATAGCCCTCTCCTAAGTGGCAACAAAGCCATTGCCACAGCCGTGACTCGCCAAAATATTGCAAGCATTTGTAACAACGTATTCATGTTTGTACAATACATATGTGTGTATGTATGTAACTGCAGTTTTTCTGGCTTTTACTTCAAAACAATGCTACATAAATATTATAATTAATTTTAATTTATACACTAATTAATTAGCGCCATAATTATGCGCAATTTAATCTGGATGAAAAGTTATATTACACTTATATTGTTAGCTGATTTGTTACTCGCGTTGATTTGTCATCAGGTAAATGGCTAAGTCTAATGCAGTGCAATGCATTTCTATGTGCACAGTGTTATTCCCGGCGCGTTTGTTTCTTAAGTCTTTTGTTATTTATTTTATTTTTTCTTTCTAACTATGTACATATAAGCGCTTTGTGAGATCAGGTGTTTTATATTTGCCTTTGTCTGATTGGCTTTGAAGTATTGGCTAACTACTACTATGATTGTTCTTGCATATTTCCGAAGCCAACACCCCTGTCACTGCTAGCGTGAGCGATTTTACACCAGGGTGGTCCAAACTGCATGTGAAACAGTAAAGTCGGAATTTTAATGCTCTCATCCCCTAGGATTGTTCTATATCGAAAAAAATTTACCCCTATTTTTTATTTTGAAATCAAAAAAATGTATAGGTCGCTGAAAGCGCTAAAAGTTTTCCATGAATTTTATATGGGAAAAAAGAACTTTTCGTAGAAATGAAATTCAATTCTTAAAAATCAATATTTTTCGATCGTAAATTTCTATTTTTTTGCAGGATATTCCCAAAAATAATACCTAATTGTTAATTTAACTATTTTTTCATAGTAACTATAATTTAGAGGTCCGCCAAAAACCTCAATAACCCCGAAAAATGCAATGAGGGGATCAACAAAGAATTGTTAGCATTGAAAAATGATTAAATAAAAAATGCGTTTTACTACTGAAATTATCTCGAAGAGAAGCTGAGTTTCCCGATGAAAAAATATTGATTTTCAAGATTTCTATACCAATTCTACGAAAAGTTGTTTTTTTTCCATACAAAATACATGGAAAACTTTAAGTGCTTGAACGACCTCTAAATTTTTTTTTTATTTCAAAATAAAAAATAGGAGTATATTTTTTTCGATATAGAACAATCCTAGGGGGTGAGAGCGTTAAAATTCTGACTTTACTTTTTTTGGACGACCCTATTATAAATTGTTCGTGTTCGTCTCACTGGAAATACTATGTGATGTGAGCCAAAGGGATTTGTCAGTCAAGTTGCATGAAAAAAATATTGTTTTCACATATAATAATATTAATAATAATATTAATATTAAGTGCCACAAGCACTTAATAATCTTAAGGTCTGGGTTGACCTTGAACATGCAAAATTTGACCAATTAACGTTTGCAGTGATGACACAGTGAAAACTAGCGGACCAAGAATCATTTTAAAAAATTTACTAGGATATTATAATATAATATAATACATACATATCGTCGTTTAAAGTACAAAACCGCGTAACTGACATTTGCTGCCAAAAATTGGATTTGCTCACAGAAGCTCTTGGCTCAATCATTATCCATTCGTCCTGAAATATACTAGCCAGAAATGCGATTGCTTTATAAAAATGAGAACCATTTTGAAATATGAGTGTTTTACTCTCTAGAAAATAATTTAGGCAATCTCGCGTACGCGGTTTTGTATTTCGATGATACGCGGTTTTGTACTTTAAACGACGTTATGTACATAGGTATATATAGATATAAATTATCTAAAAAAATATCACAAGCTTCAGTTGTCATGGGAACAGTAGCTTTTTATAAAAATCACTAATATTTTTGCCAGTTTCGCGGCGATGCCGTAGCGCATTTCAAGTTCATTGCGCACCCTGTATTGGTTACAGTAGAAAATTGAAAGTTGGTATAAATATTACAAATATGTATCAAACAACTAAGGGGTGCACCGTTTTCTAAGATGATATTTTTGTCGTCACCCATACAAAAATTGGACCACTCTACTGCACATCGTCATCGAGTGAATCGTTTCTACGCTTCCTTCTAAACTGCCCAGCGTTTTCTGGACTGTGATCGCACTTTTTAACCAGCCGAAGGAGGCATTAGCCACCCACATATCAATTTTGTTCAGCTAATTCTTCAGTGAAAAAGTGTCCTGCAGGACTAACTTATTTACGTTACATGCAAGTTGGGTGCAATACAAGTCCCGAACTTAGAAAAATTATCAGAAAAGTTTTTAGTGATGGGGGGTTATAATAAACTCTTTTCGCGAAATATTAAATGTTTTCCTTACAATTTGATCAGTAAGCACTTGTATAAAGTCCGTTATTCGTATCGATTTTATTATCATTGCACTTAACAAAATAAAAAAAAAAGAATACTCAATCCTGTCTCTACTAAAATACATATTTAATACCGATATATGAAAGCCTACATAAGCTCATTGTAATGCAAAAAATCGGCCCCATACTTGGGTGCATACATCTCGTCGACATCCCTGTTGTAAAACCTTAACTCGTTGTTATTTGAATAGGCTGTTAAGGGCATAAAACCACTGCTAACATCAGCACTTAGATCCTCCTTCAGTCGCTGATCGGGCTTGCGACCCAACGAAATCAGTTTGCCATACAACTCGGGGTCCATTTGTAGCGCCCGATCGAAGTCCTTCCAATGTACAAATTTAATATTATCCGTGGCGATTGCATTCTTGTTCAACAATTCGATCAGTGTGTTTGAAGTGACGGGCTGCACCAAACTGTATTCACGCTCCGCGGCGGCAGCTACTGCAGTTGGATTGAGGAGCATACGCTTTACGAGCGACGACAGAGCAGTGTCCTCAGGTGGCTTAAATTAGTTAAAACAAATTAAAATTCTGCTTTATTTATATAAACTAAATTTTTAATAATTCTTACCTTTTCATCACTGCGTCCGATACGCGGCACAACTTTCATATTTTTTAAGAAGTAACTATCCGAGCGCCGCCCTAGGCGTGGCACATTTTTGGTGATCTTAAGAAAGAATCCTGGACTTTCATTGCCTTGACATTGATCTGTAAGGGCAGTTAGCACGAACACGGCGCCCAGTGCTAGCAGCAGTGATGAAGGCATTTTTAGTTTGCTATGGTTGGAGACGGACTATTTTACAGTTTCTTACGTGCCTACCACATTCGACATTCGTGCGAGCTCAACCCTGCACTGCTAGCTGCGGCAATTCAATTTATACTCAGATCGAATGAATAATAAACAAGAACTTATCAGAATTATACAGGCAACACATGCTGGTCTCAAAATGGTAAGGGAATTTGCATTATCGATCGGTTTTTTTTT
>NW_023458561.1:67377540-67379069 GCF_013731165.1 Rhagoletis pomonella | reverse complement strand
GGTCTCAAAATGGTAAGGGAATTTGCATTATCGATCGGTTTTTTTTTTCTTTTTTTGGAAAACGCTTGCGATGTCGACTTTATTTGACCTAATTTGTTATGTTGAAAATATACACTGAGAGAAGAAATGAACCATTTCGTGCTTCTGTTAAGCTGAAACACATATATGTACGTACATATTTAGTTTTGGCGCAAACGATCTTTAGTTTACTTTAAACAGACTTTTGTTTGGCGACTTTTTCACTTGGATATGATTTCGTTCTTTACTTCGTGCATGCTTTATCATAGTTCGCAAACACTACCAGCTTTTAACAAATAATCACCTCTGCGCACTCAGCTACAGCCGAATATGTAAAAGTATTTTCCAAAAACACGGGTTACTATTTCCCGGTGGCAAAATGGGGAATGCATTACATTTTTCTACCACGAAAAGATTAACGACTACATTTGAACGAAAATATGCATCGTAATGTAAGCGAGCGGGTAATATGTAGCGTTGATGTGTACGGCGATACATTACATTCTCCATTACCAAAAGTTCCATTTCCCTACTTGGAGGCAATAGAAGGGATATTGGCAGATTTGAAGCCACAAGCAAAAATAGGTTGAGCAAAAATTTAAGTACTTTAAGTCTTTTTCCACGTTATCTCAACGCCTGCCGTAGCCGAATGATAGCGCGTTCGACTATCAGCTTGTTGGTCGCGAGTTCAAATCCTGGTGCACGGACGCTTTTTTTCTATCGTTTTTTTTCTATTTATAGTTTTATAAAGCGACACGCAACACATCACTTTCCTAGGACATGCCTGTACAAAAAATGATGCAACTTGTAATGTATAAACTACAAAGGCGATGCATTACTTTCTACAATTTTACCAAACATTCCATTTTCCTACTGGGATTAGTGGAACTATGCATTTATGCATTTAGAACATCAGTTAGGTTAGGTTAGGTTAATTACACAATACCATTCAAACCAGTAAACGATGAAAATATGCTTACCTTTTAAACAATTTTCTCAATGTTCATAATTTATGAGTCTAAACTGAGCTTTTCTTCCGTTAAAAATATGGTTCTAAGACCAGTCAACTAGACTCTCTCATTTCGGACCCTTTCGGTCTCATAAATTCTGAGTTGAACAAAAGTAACAAAGTACAAGTAGAAGTAAAAGTTTATTAACAAACAGAATTATAAAGAATACTTGAAGACTCAGAAAAGCGTAAAATTCAGGCTCTAATTCGACTCCTCACTTGGACTCGTACTGGCGTGTCCTTCTAAGAAGGGAAATATGATGTATTTTGGAACGAATTTCTGGCATTCCTTGACATTTGTTCCAAAATACATCATGCACCCAACCTGTCGGAAAAAACATCAACCACCTAAAGGCGCGTGGACTTGACGGAAAATTTAGTTTTTGATGCAGAGTGAGAGATAATGCAAAACTACATCGACATTTCGGCTCTCCTGAACAATTAAAAAAATGGACGGACACCTTTTCACGTTTAGGGAACGATATACCCTTTTCTAACTTTT
>NW_023458561.1:67372172-67377440 GCF_013731165.1 Rhagoletis pomonella | reverse complement strand
AGTCAGCACAGTAACTCAGCACAGTGCTGAGTTACCCACCTCTATTGATGTGTACGGCGATACATTACCAAAAGTTCCATTTCCCTAATCGGAGGCAATAGAAGGGATATTGGCAGATCTGTAGCCACAAACAAAAATAGGTTGAGAACAAATTTAAGTACTTTAAGTCTTTTTCCACGTTATCTCAACGCCTGCCGTAGCCGAATGATAGCGTGTTCGACTACCAACTTGTTGGTCGCGAGTTCAAATCCCGGTGCACGGACGCTTTTCTTCTATCGTTTTTTTTCTATTTATAGTTTTATAAAGCGACACGCAACACATAACTCTCCTAGGACATGCCTGTACAAAAAATGATGCATCTTGTAATGTATTACTTTCTACAAATTTACCAAACATTCCATTTTCCTACTGGGATTAGTGGAACTATGCATTTATGCATTTAGTTAACATCAGTTAGGTTAGGTTAGGTTAATTACACAATACCATTAAAACCAGTAAACGATGAAAATATGCTTACCTTTTAAACAATTTTCTCAATGTTCAGAATTTATTAGTCTAAACTGAGCCTTTCTTCCGTTTAAAATATGATTCTAAGACCAGTCAACTAGACTCTCTTATTTCGGACCCTTTTGGTCTCATAAATTCTGAGTTGAACAAAAGTAACAAGGTACAAGTAGAAGTAAAAGTTTATTAACAAACAGAATTATAAAGAATTGCTTGAAGACTCAGAAAAGCGTAATATTTCAGGCTCTAATTCGACTCCTCACTTGGACTCGTACTGGCGTGTCGTTCTAAGAAGGGGAATATGATGTATTTTGGAACGAATTTCTGTCATTCCTTGACATTTGTTCCAAAATAGATCATACACCCAACCTGTTGGTAACAACATCAACAACCTAAAGGCGCGTGGACTTGACGGAAAATTTAGTTTTTGATGCAGAGTGAGAGATAATGCAAAACTACATCGACATTTCGGCTCTCCTGAACAATTAAAAAAAAAGGACTGGACACCTTTTCACGTTTAGGGAACGATATACCCTTTTCTAACTTTTCTTTCTGAGACTTTTCCTACCCTAAAATGAGTCCGCATTTATTTACCGGGTGTTTCCTATTTTAACTAGATTTGCTTTTGTCTTCATAAAAACTGAGTTCCAATAAAAATATTACTTTTTTTTAAGATATTATCAAATATTTAATTTTTTCGATCGAGGGTGTCCTTCTGATGGATATACCTTCACGGAAGATTTCCTCACTTCAATATAACTGTATATAAGGCGAAACAAATTAGCGACTACGAAAGGATAAACGTTTCCCAAAGGGTTTCAAAGACATCTTCTGAGGGAACAGTCATAGACAAGATGTAGATCTGGGTCGTTCCGATTACGTAGACCCGCCTAATTGGGAACGATCAGTAATAGGTGTGAGAAAAATTCTCTCTCGAGTAGATAAACTTGCAAATTTATACACGAACGCTAATTTATAGGAATTTGCAAGTTTCACTGCCAGCTTGTGCCCACGGTTGAATTTCAAACATCACTAATTTTAATAAAAGTTTTAAAATTATCGCACAAGTTTATAAATTTTTAAATTCAAAGAATTTTTTTTTTATTGAAATTATGCTTTTCGTGATTGTGAATTCTTGGCAGAAATACACTCGGAGGTTTGCCAGGCCCTGCGGAATGGAAGTGCGCACTGCTAGCCACTATGCCACAGCGGCCACAAACATGAGATTCTGATATAAAAATCCACATAAGACTTAACGTTCATATATGATGCTAATTCTGACATTTGTTTATCGCTTAACGATAGTTTCAAATATCAACCGTTCATAACGCATAAATACGGTGACCATATTTTCTAAGTGAAAATAAAGGACAAACTTTCATATGAATTTTTTGTTGTTTTATTAAATTCAATAAAGATACACATATTAAGTCGTATCACTATATATGTCGGGAAAAAATTTTGGGTGTATAATTTTTTTTAGACACCCGCTAAAAACAGTTAAATCTCATTTTTTCCTGTAACTTTCTTATTTGATGCCCAATTTTTTAAATCTTTATGTCGCCGAAAAGTTCTCGCTCAGGACTATAACTGGTCCTTTAAAGGTTTTGGTCTTAAAACCCGTTTTGATTTATCTTCACTTATTTTGGAAATACTATCCCTTTTGTTTTTATTTTTATACTCTCTTTCAAAAAATTGTCGGAACTTTGCTAAAAAAGTGTTGAACTTTATTCATAACCCAGCAGGCTATAATGTTTTAAATACTTATGTGGAGGCTCACATATGTACATCCATATATAGTTTTTTGGGTTGATGTATTTTGGAATGAATTTCGGCCATCCCCTGTCAGATTTGGTTTGGAGGCAAACCGGTTTCAGCGTTCAGTATCATCTTCAGTTTACTTTTTTTTATACCCGACCGCAATTGTGCACAAAGGTATTATAGCTTCGTTCACATAATGGTTGTTTGTAACAGCATAAAGAAATCGAGATAGATTTAGACATACATATATATTTATAACAAAATGCTCAGAATGAAAAGAGAAATCGACTAAGGCTGATCGTATGTCCGCCTGTCTGTGCACATAACAAATGGAGTAAGCGTTTGGATATCTCAACGGAACTTGGTATGTGGGTTGCCCTTCATAATACAATAATACATAAACTGCGATAAATCAGTAGCTACTGAAGCTTATTCAGTAAAAATTTTGGCATTAATCAAAACGATTTATTTTCTTTTGTTTTTGATGTTTGTCGGAAACTGAGCTCGATCTAAGACTCTGTGGAATAGTAGCGCGCACTTCTGAATAGAATTTTCAGCTCAAAGATCATTTTTTACTGCTGCGATTGGTTTACGAAAATTTCAGACTGCCAAGAAAATGGATATTTGGCTTTAAATATTTGTTTCAAGCTAAGCAAGATAGAAACTCGCTCAACTATTTGAAATTTTTTACCAACTTAGTTGTATTTGGCCGAACAGTTTGTTTGACCGAACAAACATTTTTCGCTGGTTGAGCTATTTCCATACAAAATGCCTTAATTTAGATCATGAAAAGTTAAATAAAAAACTTACAAATCTAAGCCTCCACATAAGTATTAAAAACATTTTAACTTTTTTGTTTTAGCAAAGTTCTCATAAATTTTTGAGACATTTTGGGAGAATTCACAATTGTTAACTTAATCACCAACAAGAGTTTAACTATAAAAGTTTAAGTATACATATATTCAGAGTCAAATAGTGAACTATGGAAATTGATATGGAAAATCAATTGGGTTGCTCACACTTGCCTATTTATCAGGTTATCTGGTTAAAAATTATTATTCTGTAATGTTTGTAATTATTTTAAATGAAATGAATGAATAAAAAAATAACCACTTAACCAGATAATCTGATAACTAGGCAAGCGTGAACAACCCAAATATTTTTCTATACAAATTTGAAATTCGTTCCACAAAAGAAAAATTGAATTTCACAAGAGTTTAACCAGAGAACGTATATGAATGAGAAGGCGCATTTTTAGTGAAATTTCGAGTTGTGGTCGAGCAAATATACCACTCGTCGACGGAATGCCGGCTGCCACCACACCAAAAATTCCACCAGTTACGTTATCTGGTTAAACTATGGGGGCATGCTGAGTTAAACTTTTGTCAACTGAGCGTTGTGACTATCAAAACCGATAGTTAAAGCTCTTGTTAACTACGCACTGTGAATTTGGCCCTTAGATTTATAGTATAAAAATAAAAATAAACTAGGGATAGTGTTTACAAAATCAGTTAGAGTATAAATCAAAATCGGTCTTAAGACCAAAACCTTTTGAGGGCCAATTATAGTCCTTAACAAGACCTTTTCGGTGATAAAAAGATTAAAAAATAGGACATAGTTAAAAAAATAACATATTTCGTACGATGTACTTACGATTTTTATATATAAAAAATAGGACTTTTAGATGACAAGCCTTAAACCCTAAAAAAAAGTACTGCCCTTTGAAATAAATTACGGATGGTCACCGTACGCATAAACGCAATAGAAGAGCAGCAGGCACAGATGAGCGCGGGATATCGGGACCCGCGGGACCCACGGTACTTATTTCAAAATGGCCGGGATGGCGGGTATCGGTAAGGTCTCTAAAAATTATCCGGGTGGGACGGGACCAAAATCCTTTCCCGACACTCCCGGTGTAACCCGAAACATCCACAAAGACAGGCAATTTTCCTTAAAAACGATTTATGTTTTCTTGAGACTTAAACGAACAGAAAAGCAAAAAAATAACAATCGGAGGATGCCAGAAGTTTTTTATTATTTAAAATTAATTTCAAAGGCCAATGAATTAATCTTGGTTATAGATTTCGGGACCTACGGGACCAGCGGTAAAATTCTGGAAAACATCGGCATGGACCGGTTTGGGACTTAAAAATTAAATTTCGGGATGGGCGGGATCCGGATTGAATATTTATTCCCGTGCCCATCTGTAGTAGCGTGTCAAGAATGATAGAATACAAGATTGCGCCAATTGAGCTGAGAGCAACTGGCCGTGACGTCAAAATATACCAGAATGAGAGAGCAAGACGAACACGACAAGAAAAAGAAGAAGCATCGAACAAAAGGCAGTATTACCAAGTTTTGAATTTGATAAAGCACCAAATTTTTATTGGTGTATTTTATGGTCTTTATATGAATACATAATTTTATTATAAGGATGCCGATTCAAATTAATAAATATCAATGTTTCTTGCACAACGGTCGATTTCTTCTGGCATGATTGAAGGTGCTGCACATGTTTCGTTGTCGCTTATGATTGTCACTGTGCCATGATTTTATTTAAATTTTTGTAAAATTGCTTAGCACACTTACGATTGCTATAAATTCTGCTTCCATTTTTTTAAGATTTTCTAATTTGAAGTCTTCAAATTAAAAACAAAAGCACCAAGCACAAAACTCAAAAATTTTCGCGTTTTGAATACCCACTAAATTTGTGCGATAAGCTTTAAGTTGGCAACAGTGAATGTAAACAAAAGTATATTATGACGTCAGCGATTGGGTGGATGCTGCCAAATCGACGAAGAGAGGTTTAGCGGTCCGCGAATGGCGCGACCCATGGTGTAATAATAACAAGGTGTTGTCAGTAACTTAACTTCACTTTTTCGGCAGGTCTATTCCGGTCACGCATTTTAAAGTACTAGAAAAGGTACTAATTATTTACTACCTTTAATCCGTTGGTGCATACTATTTCAAATTAAATGTAGAAAAATGTATAATTACAGGCTT
>NW_023458561.1:67370661-67372072 GCF_013731165.1 Rhagoletis pomonella | reverse complement strand
TTTTTTGATTTCAAAATATAAAAAATAACTTTTATTTGTAATAGGTATTTGGTTGTTACTAGAGGGCGGGCACTCTGTATATTTTTATTCTGAAAAATAGTTTGTGTGTTGCCTTTTACTAAATACTAATATTTTCTAAAAGTAAAGTGATAACTGCTTTTACATAAATGCATACATACCTACATATTTTTCCTTAAATTTTGAAGAAAACACACCAACACTTTTTGCATCAAACAAAAACAAAAAGAAAACTCGTAGAATGGCAACATGGAATATGCAAAAAAAAACAAAGCAAAGGTCAAAGAGGGCTAAACGAAGGCAGTGTACTTGAACAAGGGACCAAAGTAAACAGCTTAAACAGCGTTTTACAACCAACCTATGTATGTGTATGCGAAACAAGGGGCTGCACGCTGATCCGTTGCAAAAGTGCAAATGCATTATGATGCGTAGCTAAACCCTTTTGCAAAAGTAAACAGTGCAAAAATCATTTTCCCTTTTTCGTATTGCATTCTAATTATTTTTGCATTTGCGCATTTCCACTTTGTTTCGCAAACCTCAAGGTCCACAACAACAGACACTGGCAGGCGAAGCCATGCCGAGGTTGCCTAAGGGATGTACATAGCCGTGTGTGATGGACACGCACCAGCCTGATCCTATTAGGCAGGCAGGTCGTTCATGCCTTGCTGGCCGTCGGATTGGCTGGCTGAACATACGGCAGGCAGCCTGCTGATTGAGTAGCCGACTGGCGCCAACAGCACTTGAACTGACGGAATTAGGGCGTTAAAGTACTTAATCCAGTTTTGCTTAAGAGTTTTTTTCTACAACCTGTTTTTGTAAAATTTTTCTATTTTTCCAATCTAAATAAATATGCATTGTTTTTCTTTTGGCTAAGCTGGCTAAAGTGTGTTTCAGGTACATTTGTATTATTTACTTACATACCTTCCCACAATATATATATATATTAAATATATAAATAAATAAAATATTATTTTATGCACCTTTTTTATATGTAAATATGTATATTCATTACTTTCAATTTGCCAACTTTAATAATTTTATGCAAACACTAATGATGAATGCCAAATTATTGGCAGCACCTCATAAATCTTGTAGTGCAGCGCTCATATCACGTTCGGCATCGGAAATAATGAAGGCACTGACAGATTGGCCGGCCGGCGGTCAAACTCACAACCAGTGCCACTTCTTGGTTCGCGTTAATTGTGTTATAGTGTACGCTGCAAATTGCCCAGGCAAATCTTGCCACTACGACGGCGGCGTAATGCAAAGCTATTGCAGCAGTTTATTAGCAATACCTAGCTTGCGGCAGGTAATAAAGGGTGAACTCAACAGCTACACACATATGAACATAAAAGATTTCGTACATACATGAATATGTATATATGTATTAGTA
>NW_023458561.1:67350237-67367661 GCF_013731165.1 Rhagoletis pomonella | reverse complement strand
ATATATCCATACAAAGTTCCAGGACTCTATCACAAATACTTCCAGAGGTATGCACTATGAAGAATTCGATTTGTGTGGGAGGTTCCACATGCCCTTTAGATATCGGTTTTGTTTTTGCCTATAACCATTCATGGAAAATCTGTGTCCGAAATTTCAAAAAAATCGGCATTGTGACTGCTCAAACGAAATGAACTAATGATTGCAAAAAATGAAATCAAACTTCATAGTTGACCAAAAAAGAATATTAGACTTCATTCTCTCAACTTCTCAGAATGTAGTAAAGCTAAAAAATATATAATAAGATAGGACATATTAAAACAGCCTCCAAACATTTACTAAAGACGCCCCTGGATTACACAAATCAGTTTCATTAAAAATTTATTTTTATCTATTTATTTCATACTTCATTTGGGTGTTTCAAAATTTAATGTGAAAAGAATATGTGTTGCTGGAAAAATTTTACGGCCCATGGGTCCTAAAGTAAATTCCATTTGCAGTTGCTCGAAATGTGTAGTTTCAGTGTCTGTATTACATCAGAATCATCGTATCCGGTATATAAAACTACATTGTGAAATAATGAGATGACATGAGGACACTAAAAAAATTTTAAAATATGTTCACTAAAATTGCATTAATGCTTAAATAAAGATTTGGCAATTTTTTATCGAATTTAATGTAAAATTTAAACGTTTTTAAAATAAGAGATTGATTATTTTTAAAACGTATATATTAATACAACTCTATTCTTTATAAACCCAAATTTAGGATATAAAATCTCCCACACCAAAAAATTTACAATTGGGTAACGCCGCTTCGAATTTTTCACAATTGAGCAATTGTCAAAAATCTGCTTTTTAATCAAAAAGTTGTTTATTGAAACTACCTTCTTTTTTGTATCATGGGCGCGACCTTTATTTTCTGGATCGTGGTAGCAAGTACATTTACTTTCGCCGACAACGGCGTTAACGCATTCGTAACGGCGTCGTCTGCGCTGCCGTACAAGTAAAAGCGCAGTTACCCACGGACGTAAAAACGGAGAACGTGTCATCTGACACGATCTATCGTATGGCATCCGTGTGTAAACAAAAACTCACCACCGCATGACCGTGACGTAGACGTTGCGTCTCTCTCTTTCTATCAACAGCAAACTTGATATGTTTTTACGTACTTCTACGCTACGCTACGTACACGTTCGTGGGTAAACGCGCTCTAAACGTATTAAATTTTAGGTTTGTTCGCTAACGCAACGCCAGATCCCTCCCAGCCCAAATAGCCCAGAAATCGTACCCGTCGTCAAGAAAATGGGCAATAGAAAGCACATACATTCCACAATTGGATCGTAAATGGCTTCTTTTTCGTGCCCAAAATAGCCAAGACTTTTTCTGCTGACAGAAATTGATAATGTGTCAAAATACATATCAGCTGTAAATTGTTTGCGTTCATATTTTCAAAACAACGTCAAATAATAAAGTTAAGGTCAAAATACTGCGCTGGTCATTTCACATTCCAAGTTTGAAACAACATAGACACAGTGCGTTCGATAACAAAATTAGCCAACACCAGCCAACAATCAAAATCAAGAGAGTAAGCGAAAATTCTCTCCAAAAGAGAAGAAAAAGCAAAAAAGTAAAAGAAACAGGAAATTAGCCATCACTTGCAAAAATCGGAAGAAGAAGACACACCAGCTGACTTTGTTTATGTTTTATTTGTAAACAAACTAAAATTCATGTTGTCTCTATGGAAGAAAAAAGGAAAGTGAACGTTCAATGTTCGCCAGGCACATTTCTAGAAGTAAAAACTAGTTGGCGCTATCATAGAGTCACATAGCAGGCAGTCAAAGAGCATATAAATAACAAAACTCAAAAAATGCAATTTTGTTTGTTTACAAAAATTGCAACCATATGTTTTGTGATCATATGTTTTCGTGTTGGATAATTTTTGCTGACTAAAATTTTGCCAGTACAAAATGAACGCTTCTCTTGCATCAAAATGAACGCTTGCTCTCTCAATTTTTGGAAAAACTATTACAAATTTTTGACATGTCGAACGCAACTGGTAACATTGTAGTTATGTTTTTTTTCGGATATCCAGCTCGGTATCACGATTTTTTCTCACGGAAACGATCTGGATCATTCTTATTGGGGTGCACAGCACAAATTTAATACTATTAGCACGAGGAAGACGAAACTATAAAAATGAACTCTCTAAATGGGGAAAAGTACCCGGATCCCGAACATTGCCGAAGAAAACACAGCTTGTGTCCAACATGTATCAAAAGCCAAAAATCATCGAACAGACCTATTATGCAGAATAATGGGGCCCACACTCACCGACGTGCACGTATGCCGTGTCTATTTGACGTAGCAACATATAAAATTTATAGTTGATATAGAGAGAAGCACGCGTAACCGTGGAACGTACACGGTGGTGAGTTTTCATTTACATGGCGCTCTCATAAGTTTGATCGTGTCAGCTGACACGTTAGCGTACGTGAGTGTGGCGCACCCGATCAAATTTATGCGAGTGCCATGTAAATGAAAACTCACCACCGTGTACGTGCGACGGTTACGCGTGCTTCTCTCTCTCTCTATCAACAGTATATTTTATATGTTGCTACGTCAAACAGATACGGCATACGTACACGTCGTTGAGTGTGGGAACCTTTAGTACAATTTGCTACGTCAGCATTCAAATATGTGACATCAGCGACTGCCAATAAATTCATCCTTGCATTTCGATATAACGGTAATAGAATCGGTTCTCCAGAAATTTTAAACATAAACCAAAGGCATAATATTTTTACATAAGATGGAAAATATTAAGGCTGGCAAACCTCGCTTTTACGGACGGCCCAGGGTCTTTGATTTTAAAGCACCAAAGGACAACGAGGTTGATCCATGTGATTGCCCATATGCCAATTGTCCTGGTTGTTGGTATGAATGCAAGAAGTGCGGCAGCAACAAGTGCTCACATTTCTGCCGCGTTGGCCGTAAACATCCAGTAGAATGGAAGAAATCTGAGTAAGGATAGTACAGCTGGCTTTAAACTTATATTCAATGTAATAAAAAACATACAAAAAACAGATAAATACCTATCTTATAATAATATTAATTTGAACCGCATCATAATATGGAGCTATGTGCCCATTGTGCAACTTCTGTGGGCAGTGCTTGATACTTGTGAACGGCATCGTTGATTTGACCATAAGTTAGTGCAAGGCGATGCATTTCGAAATCTTTTTGTATTTTGCCCGCAACGCTAGAAATCGGCAATATTACTTCCATATGTCGTAGGCGTTCAAATGCTTTCAAGGAAACAGCACGTTCTATGCCCTGCATAGTTGTTGAGACTTTAGCAAACTTTCCTAAGCGAGCGAATACTATTTCGAAATTGAATGGGTCACGATCGTATATCTCTGAATGGTGTTTGATGGCAATCACAAGACATAGTTCAAGAACGGAAAGTCCACAGAGCACTTCTACTCTCGGGTCAACTGTATACGAGGATATAACTTCGCACATCTGTTCTGATGTTATATGAGGTTGTGAATCTGGATCTAATTGAGCTACAAGACGAAACAAAAGCGTTTTTAAAAATGATTCGCTCTTATCAGTGTCATAATATGATCGCAATGAAATCATCGCTGCAGATTTGTGATCATCTATCAAAACAGCTATGCTGTTGTTCCAATTTTCCATGAATTTTTTGTTGAACTTGTACTTGGCAGGGTCGAAGTGATTGCGATGAATTACTAACTCTTCTGAATTTAGCATTTTTAGATGTGAAACGCGTTCTGCTATCTGCTTCATATCCTTTTCGTTAGGTATGCTTAGCAATGCTTCAAAGAGGTCCAGATACGTTTCAAATGTATCAGCAGTTGGGAAAAGAAAAATTTGCCTGTAAGCAAGTGTTAGTGCATTTTGAAGTGTTTACAATGAAAATTCCAGTTTTTACCTGTGAGAGAACCGAGACTTCACACGCTTCTCCAGCAATTCGATAACATCTAGCCGACATGTTGCTCCTAGTACACAAATCGGTGCTTGGGCCGACTGTGAAACGTCAAACAAATTGTACAGCAGTGTTTGGTTGTGATGCGCGCAGAAAAGATCGAACTCTTCCAATATAAAAATAACACTTTTCGAACGTTTATTCCCCGATTTTAGGCATGCCAAGAGAAAGGCTAAATTTTCGGCGAATGAACCAAAAGCCTTTCCATTTGCTGCATTTTCCAGGTGCATTTGTACGGTGATCGATTTAAGTGCCAACTTGTCATCTGTGTGTAGATTCCCATTTAGATGCACCAGAATTGTATTTTGTTGAAAATCCGCTGTTGGCACCAGGTCAGCAAGCACTGCATTAATCAACTAAAGAAGTATGTTTACTGTAACGCTTTTATGTATACATACTTGCCGTATTTTTATTTCACACTTACAGTTGTTTTCCCTGATCCTCTGGGACCAATAAGCAATAGGGAATTTGACTCGCCAAGTTCCACAGTACGCTGGAGCAACTGCCTCACGTTTTCACGATCAGTTTTATGACCATGCAATGTTGTATAATCTCGCTGCAGGCGCTCCTTGAGAAAACGTCTGATTTTAATTAATTCGTTTTGCATTTTTACTAAATGTATGTAATATAAATGTATAGATCCGCCTTAACTAAATGCATACAAATTGTTGTGTTCGACTAGTGTTTATCAATTCTGTTTACTCAACAGCTGTTTAATGAAAGCGCGCCAAAAAATAATTGTCACAACGGGAGCTTCAGAGGTAGGTGGCGCTGTAAATGCGAAAACAAAAAATTTTAGTTGACTTGGTAGTACATCAAACAACGAAAAGTGCTGCCAAATTCGAACACAAATATTTTGACATTTAATTGAAAACTGGTGATAAATCAAAATAAACGCCAACTGCAAATCGCTGGTAATCAAAAACAGAAATAATGGGTAAAAAGTAAACATATATTACTATTTAATTCAAAATTAACTTTTCTTTTCCTTACAGACAATTTTCAGTTACAAGATGATGTGCAATCCCTGCAAAAATTGAGTAAGTTTGTGAAATAGTGTCGCATCCATTTAATATCCTACTTACATCATGGCAGGAGAACACTACGAGCATCAATTGCGCCTGATGGGACTCGAACTTTGTGATTTGCCGGATGATGTCGGCGCTATGTTGGAAGAATGTGTGGCACTCCAACAAGTAACACAACTACATGATCTTCAATTGGAATACTTAAAAGAATTTTATTATATCAAGCGGAGAGAGCACTTAGAAAACAATCTTACTGCCGAAAAAATGTTAGCAGAGATTAAAGAACAAGAGAAGCAGCTGCAGAAAGAAATAACAGAAGCTAATTTGCTTGAAAAGTAATTTTGATTTGCTTAAACAATCGCATGTTGATTCAGTCATTAACATTTATTTAGATTCACAACATCAGTAAATAAGAGGCTGATTTCCGAATCAGAAATGCAACGCAACAAAATTTTGATAGAGGGCAAAATACAAACATTAAAGGAAAGACAGGTATAACGAAAAATATCAAATTTCATCCTTCAATATTATCTGAAACGTTTACAATTTCAGAGTGCATTCAATATCCCAGACGATTTGAATCTCGATGAACTGGTTAAGAAGGTTGAGCGGTTGGAAAAAACAAAATCGCTGGATAAATAGACGACATGTAGAGTTAATAGTTGCCTACAAGCGTATATGAAACAAAGAAAAAAATGTCGCCAACAATAGTTGTGTTTTTTTACAAATTATCCAGTAACTTGCCAGCAACTCTCCATTAACTTTATTTCTAAGAATTCGCTCTCATAGAAAAAATTTGCAATAAAGTATGTGAACGCTTTTCCAGTAATAATTTGCAAGTTTCATGAACAGCTGATAAACTGGTTGTTTATTCGCAGCAAATTCCTAATAAAACAATATATTTCGTATTTAAATAGGTTTATTTCGTGAAATTCAACAATAAAAACCCACAGTTTCCTTATTAGTTTAAATTTCATCCAGAAACATGCGATCAGCTGTTTTTCGTACTGGCAAATTCTCACAAGTAAAAATTTATCCAGTAAAAACTTGCAACCTCAACTGTCATTTTTCGCTCTCAATTTCCCCTACTTTGTAAGTTTTTGCGTACGAAAACGCCAAAACATGAGAATTCGTAAAAACTTTTACTGGATTTTACTGGAAATGAGTAAAAAAACGCAACTAATTCTGGTTCTGAAATTTTATAGAAAAATCGACAATTGTCGCACCTGTCACTTATGAAATAGGCCCCAGATCCAAGAATGATAGAATACAAGATTGCACCGATTGCAGCAGAATTCGTGAGAGTAATTTTAGCGTGACGTCATCGTAGAGTTGACAATTGAGAGCGGCGAGAATGAGGGCGACTAGCGATGTGCTGAATTGTCCCCAATACTCGGTACCCAATACTTAAAAAAGATTTCGGTACCCTATACTTCCTTTTCGGTATCCGATACCGATTATTTACATTAAACCCTCGCCATTATATGCATTTCAGGTTTAGAAAAAAATTTTATTACTAATTTATCTGATATCGGCTAAAACACTTGAACTTATCGCCACAGAAAAATATTATTTTATCAGTTTAACCCCTTGGTCGGTCCAAGGTTCAAGAAAAATACTTTGACGGATGAAGAAGCCTTTCAGGGGAGAGATTCTGTAGCCAGTTAGCGACAAGTTTCGGATCGATATCTCACTTGTTGACTTACAAATATTTGATATCAAACGTCGACAAAACCGATACCGATTCGAAAATTGTCGTTAACTGGTTACAGAATCTGTCCCAGGCCTACAAAAATGATATCGTCCGATTCAGCTGGAACAAAAATGCTTCAAACAAGTAAGGGTTTCTCTGTATTATGGCATCGAACCGACATATATACATCTTTCATTTGAATCAGTAAAAAAGCTCTATTGGCTCTTACATTCGGGTTTGGTTAGGCGTTTTTTCCATATTTTTGGCCTATGTGCGCTTTTATTCGAAACCTAAATGTTTCGGTACCGAGTATCGAGAGTATTGGGTACTTAAAAGTATTGACTCAGCACATCACTACTGCTGTCTTCTCTACTATGACGTCACCAAAACAGCTGATTCTGTCAAAATCACTGAGAGCCGAGTAGCGGTATCGTCATCGGCGCCACCTCTGTATTCTCTCCACCTTGCCCCAGATCGAGATCTATGACACTTTCTGACGGTTAAGTTTTGGCGCGCAATTTTCTTTTTAATTGGGGGGAACTATTCCCAATTCGTCATAAAAATAAAAAGATATACAATAGATTTAAATTTTTCATCCGTATTTTCATTTCTCTCATTATGTTTCATCATATCATCCTCTTAAACCACGATTGAGAGAATACAAAGGTTGCGCCGATCTCGGACCGCTATTCCTCTCTTAACGAATTTGACAGAATCGTTGTTTGCATGACGTCACACTGGTGCAACTTGTTTACGTTTTTCCTTGCAAAATTTTTTCTTCTTCTTCCATTCTTGCTCACGTTTTGGCATTTCTCTCTCGCAATTGCACCAGTGTGACGTCACACAAAAGTTATTCTCAAAAATCCTCTCTGATCGGCGCAATCTTGTATTCTATCATTCTTGCTCTTAAACAGTTTGTTCACTTTTGCATTTGAAGCATAACCTTACTTTTTGACTCCTGCAAACTCCTGCTGGAAAATTTTTACTTGCAAGAATTTCTAGCTCTCGGGTTGTTGCGCTCTAGAATTCGCAGATAAAGAATCCAATTACTATGACCGTCCTGTGTTACAACAGGTGACCCATATGTCGTAATTCTCGTTACGTTCCTTGCATGATATTTGAAACCGACGTTAGCACTTCATTAGTATAAATACTAAGATTTTTGTATTGCAATGGATTGTTCTTTACTGTTCGTTAAATTTATACATTTTAGATTTATTGATGTTAAAGTAAATTTTCTTTAGCACAAGCAACTCTGCAAATTGACATTTCTTAGTTCAATTATGCAGTTCTACCAACCGTCAGATATCAACCACAAATTTTTCCAATTTGGCAGCACTTTACCTTCCATTTTTCTTTCCGTTCTGCAATCAGAAACGTCAAGATGGCTGAGGTAATTTTCTTATCAAAAATCCTAAAAAATATACCGCATCCTTGTAAAAGTTGTGTTAATTTGTATTAAATGTGAGCTTGAATTATTTTTTATGGGGTTTGTGTGATATATACCTTAGAACAGTGTCATAATATAAGACAAATAGCCGTTAATATATTTGTACCACAAATATTGACCTCTTGTTTTTGTTCTATTTGCAGGTCGAAGAAACTCTCAAGAAGAAGCGTACCTTCAAAAAGTTCACCTACCGCGGTGTGGACCTCGACCAACTGTTGGACATGCCCAAGTAAGTTTTGTTTTACCAGATTTCTTGCAGTCAGTTTTAAATCTCGTTCATTTGTAGCAACCAGCTGGTTGAACTGATGCACAGCCGTGCACGCAGGCGATTCTCTCGTGGTCTGAAACGCAAACCCATGGCACTGATCAAGAAATTGCGCAAGGCCAAGAAGGAGGCTCCTCCAAATGAGAAACCAGAAATTGTGAAGACTCACTTAAGAAACATGATCATTGTTCCCGAGATGACTGGTTCCATCATCGGTGTATACAACGGCAAAGATTTCACGCAGGTAATTAAAAGACTACTGAATATCAGTAATACAATCACCGATGATACGCTGTTTTATGTAATTTTAGGTGGAAATCAAGCCAGAAATGATTGGTCACTACTTGGGAGAATTCTCACTGACATACAAGCCCGTTAAGCACGGTAGGCCCGGTATTGGTGCCACCCACAGCTCCAGATTTATTCCACTTAAGTAAACGGGACAGGGCAAAGGAACATTACGAACAGCTCTCATCAATGCATATTGCATTGCCTTGTTAAAATGTTTTTGTGGCTGTAAATGTTAGAAATAAAGGGAGACTTCGTTTTATAAGGATTAACAAAACAAACTTATTTTTTATTTATCGTAAGTGCAAGAGTTTCAAGGTATTCAGTTTTGCCCCGTTTTCTGTACATACATTAAATTATACCAGATCATAGATGCATTCATTGATGTGAGCTGAAGCAATAAGTGCTTCGGTCAAAGAAACATTCCGTAGGAACATTTCGCCGGCGATTCGTTGAATCTTTGAACGAAAGTTGGCTGTCGACCAATTTCATTGAAAAAGTTGAGAAATGCAAACACTGTTTTACTAAACGTGCTAGAAGCTGTCTGAAGTAAATCTAGATTTTGTTTTTATATGGAATATACAACAGTTAACTTAAAAATTGGAGAACAACTATTATCCAGTATATAATCAGCCTTATCGCCAACTCCATGTGAATAAATCGTTCCCATAGTTTAACAGGCGAAACCGAATTATATACCTAAAAGGCTATAACAGTCTTACTAGGTAAGTATTAACTTGGAGTAAATGAACGTACCAAGTTATTGAAATATCGGAGTTTTCGTATAGCCGGAAAATACCGTTATATGGGAAGCCGGTGCAATTTTAGTCCCATGTGAATAATTTTCAACGAATTGCTTTTTATAATTTATTTTATATAATTTATAATTTCTTCTGTAAATTACCGTTATATGGGAGGTGGGCTACAGTCAGATTTCAAAGATTTTCAACAAATTTCTTAGCTGGATTCTAAGCAAGGTTCGTACCGAGTTTGGTAAGGATTGGTGAAGCGGCGTCTATTAAGATACAGCATTTCATCATAAGTGGGCGGGGTCCCGCCCCTTTTCCAAAAATTTAATAATATTATTTTGCACCAAAATTGTAATTCACGTACTGATTTTGAACAAATTGGATCTAATATTTACTGAAATATCATAGTTTTTGCGTTTTTCGAAAATACCGTTTAATGAGATGGGGGATTTTCAATAGCAACCTACCTTGGATAAAAGATATATAAATTTTTGCTTGAGTTATCGTGTGCCCGGACAGACGGACGGACGCACAGACATGGCTTAATCGATTTCTCTTTTTTTATTCTGATAATTTAAGTATACATTTGTCTATATCTATCTCGATTCCCTTAGGCTGTTACAAACAACCGTTAAGCGAACAAAGGTATAATACTCTGTGTACAAGTGCTCCCAATTTCGTAAATATATTTCTGATGGCAAAAAGCCGGCTGAGAAGCGCTTTCACAAGACGGAAATAAACTGGATATGTAGAACTACGGAACGCCTAATAAGGTGTAAATGACTAGAAAAAATAAAGTAGTCGATATTTTATAAATGTTTTCATCATCGGTACACATGTAGCTATTTGAATTACATTCGTACATACATACATGCGGGCCGGTTTTTAACTTTTATTCAAAATTACCTTTCAATGATTCACTTACTGACCAACCACGGATACGAAGACGGAGATGCAGACGAACATGAAGATGGCGAAAACGGACATTTCCACGAGAGCCGGTTCTACGCACCGAAATGACACGGTTTTACCCGACCAAGGGCTGTTGTTTCGGCGACCTAACCCCGTTTAGATCGGCGATACCCATCAATCAATTCACGCCAATGGAGCAATACCTTCCAGCCGGAGGGCTCCGCATCCTTCTTCTTTGGGCTGGCATTGAGCCCAATCCCGGATTAGAAACATACTTCTGCTGCCTTTGACAGAGACGACTGCATCCGAACTCCACTTCGCAATAGGTGCAATTCCTGCAACCTAAGAACCTGTTCTGCCCTTAGGTCTCACAGGGAGTGGACTACAAGCTTTGTAACCCCACGGCTAGCCGCTCACGTAACGCGCAGGTGCGAACTAGCATCTAAAGAGCCTACACGGCTTAAAGAAGCTCCCCTGAACATCAGTAAAACTGCCCACCCCATCACCCCTCATACCATTCTACCAGCCTCCCCAAATCGCGTGTGCGAGCCAAGTAGCAGCTCTCGGTTGCCCACACCAGCTGCTACGTGTGCCTGAATAGGGTATACCGGAATGTGGCATCCGTCAAATGCAACACATACCTTGGTTGGTGCCACTTCCACCTATGCTATGGCATACGCACCACACGCGATGGACAACAAGCTACCGCGCCGCCTGCTGCAGAGCACTGCTGCGGCGGACGCAACAGGCCTAAGGGAGACCCCACACGTCGCTTACCCCTCGTATCGGGACCAGCCTCCCATGACATACGAAACTCCTACAACTGAACGTCAACGGACTCCAGAGCAAGATTGAAGATATAGCAGTCCTCAGTCCGACATCAACTTCAACAAAGCTGAGTGGATACGCTGGCAGATGTATAGGCTGGCAAAGTCCGCAGGGTAGTCACTGGCGCAGCGGCTTGTTTCATACCATCCGGACGCATCGCGGAAGTCCGCCCGAATTTCCCGGCTGAAGTAGCTGTTCTAGCAAATGAGCGTGACCACCTACGCCAGGTCGATTCTATGGGCCCTCGCCTGAACGACCTTAATTTGGAGATTCGGCTACTGGTAAACCAGCATGAGAGGAAAAAGTGGGAAGGGCACTTGAAGACATTTAACTTCGCCTCTGGTGTGAGTAAGCTCTGGTCAACCTTGAGGTCCTTGTCCAACCCCAAGAGCCGCGACGACAGAGTGGAAATTTCTTTCGATGGTCGCATCTCGTCGGACCTAAAGATATGCGAGAGCTATTTTAGCCAGCAGTTTACACTGCATCCTTCGGTAGACAAGGCCAAACATCGAGTGACCAGGAGGCTGCACAGACTGCCCAAAAATAGCGCACCACTTGTTTTCACCAGCTTCGAAGTGAATCTGTATGCTGATGCTGAAACATATGGGGCCCGCGGGAGTAGCATACCTAACGGAGATCCTCAACCTATCAATCAGGGAAAGTGGACCCACTGCTGAAACCGGGGAAACCAGCCAACAAAGGATACTCTATTACCCGATACCGCTCCTTTCACCGGTCGCGAAGACACTAGAGGCCCTGCTACTCCCGTAATTCACCTACCACCTGACCACTAAAGTGCATAGCATAACCACAACACTTAACGCCATAAACACCCATAAAACTCCTAGTCCTAGTAGCGTTGAACTTGTCAAAGGCGTTTAACACCGTCTGTCATTCCAAGCTGCTAGAAGACGTTGAGGATTCCTCTCTCCCACAGGGATTCAAACGGTGGCCGGCAAATTATATTAGTGGTCGACAGTCGTCAGTTATCTTCCGAGATCAAACCTCGAAACCTAGAAGAATAAAACAAGAGGTTCCACAGGGTGGTGTCCTCTCCCCCTTACTGTTTAACTTCTATATCTCAAAACTCCCCCAGCTACCTGAGCGAGTTTCTCTGATCTCATGCGCTGACAACTGCTCGATATTGGCGTCTGGGAATGGAATTAATGACCTCTGCTCAAAAATAAACGGCTATCTCTACACACTCCGCAACAAAATCAACGGCGACCCTCTTCACCACCTGGACTATGGGGGTCAGGCTTGAGTTGGGCATTCACCCCAATAGCACACCAATACCGACAGTAAACCCGCCTAAAGTTTTAGGGGCGACCTCTCATAGCCTGATCGTCCTCTCCACGCACACAACCGCAGTTGTCGCTCACCGGCAAAGAAGTGTTGCTGGCAACATACAAGGCGATTGGCCGGCCGGTTCTAAATTATGCTCCGCCAGTTGGGTCGCCGAGGACAAGTTGGACGCAGTGGACGAAGCTACAGATTTGTCAGAACGCCGCACTCCGGATAGCGAAAGGATGCCTTGTCAAGTCCAGTTCCTCCCCGTAAGGGAGCACAACAAAATGCTCTGTAAGCAGTGAAGTGAACAGCCTAACATACCCTTGCTAGAGGGTCATATATAAGGACGCGGTCTAGACATACATCGACCAACCACTGTACCCGACGATGCACCGACGAGCGATCAAAGAGATTTATACGGAGTCGGTAACCGCCTACCCCGACACTCGGCGTATGAATGCAATGATCGGAGCCAAAGCACCGCTTCAACTTCCAAAAGAGACCCGCGTTACCTAGGCCCAGTTACGGTATGGATACCATAGCCGCCTCAACAGCTACCTGTCCAGATTCGACCCAAATATCCCCAATGAGTGTCCGACGTGGAGACTACCCGCATGTAACCAACCAACTCTTCACAGATCAGCTCATTCCCACTCAGCTAACACCCCTCTCCTTCTTGGCCTACCGTTAGTTGAGCTTGACGGCAATGATTGAAGGATGAACCGAAGTAGGTGAGGCTTAGTAGTGCCACGACAAAAACCACAACAACAACAAGAGACCATAAGCTACTATGTAGTTGGGCCTCACACGATATTTGATGCCGGATGTCAGTGGGTGAGCGGGAGGAATGCGTAAGAAGTTCATCTGTTGCTTAGGTGAGCCCGTGGCTTCTTGGTTGCTTGCTTGCATCGGCGTAGTGCGCGAATTAGACACCGACATGGTAGGGCCATATGTATTGTGAACCTAGGCTCAAACCAGGCTACACCCGTCTCTAGAATGCGGAGCCGAAGCAGATTTTTGGTCTGATTGGACTCAATGCTGCCCCAAACAGAAGTATACGAACAACTATGCTGAAGTGTGTTGCTAAACGGACAGACAACGGTTGACCGTTCTAAATAGGGTTAGATCACCAAAACCCGAGTCATTGCGGCAAATGGAACCGACTGTCGTACGACTGATACTTCGAATACTTGTATGGAAGCTTTTAAAGCGTTTCAACCGAAACTGCTATAATTTACTGTTTATTTTACATTTATTTATTGTAGCTTTATAGTTAGGTTTAAAAAAGGGGGTATTTAACATATGTATGTATGTATGTAAAGACGAAAAGCGAACTTTTAAGACTAGACATATCAGTGGTATCACTTTTATTTGAATGGATATCTTTGGTGGCACTGCTCAATTTATCTTCGATTGTTCTTATTATTTGTCACAGTGATCCTATCATAGGGCGAATCTTTTAAGCTACCCGTTCGCGCACCTCTATAAATCTGATGTTCCTCTGGCCGTCGTTGACGCCCATCTGGACTCAAAGCGCGGCTACGGTTACCATTTGTCTGACCGCCATTCTGATAATCAGCATTACCATTGAATTGTGGTTTCATCGAGGCATAGCTTACTGTTCGCGATGGACCCTCGCTGACCTCTGCAGATCCGTAGGCGCTATCTCTGACTGAGGAACCATTCTCTTGTTGTTTTAAATAATGTGTTGCGAACTGTTGCTGCTTAAGTTGCTGCTGGGCTTGCTTTTGCAGTTCTTGTTGCTGATGCTGCTGCTGCTGCTGGTGCTTTTCCGGAGTGCCTGCCTTAGTCGGTAGTGAGATCGAGGCAAGTGAATGGAAGGCATTAGCTAGTCCCGACAACGTCACAGATGAATTGGGCTTCGTTGCATCGCCGCTGCCTATGAGCATATTGCTATCGTTAGTAATATTTGCATTTGAAGAAAAAGATGTGGCATTTGGTGCATTAGCACTGGTTAGCGTTTGATTAGTAGCATTGTTTAGTGGCTGCGTTTGCGGCAATTTAAATCCAGCAGCATAAGCGTCACTATTATTGATAGCAGGCATACTAGCGAACATAACGGTTTTTACAGAATCAGATTTAGTTCGCTTTAAAGCGCTTTTCCTATGTTCATTTGGCAGTCCATACGTGTCTAAGCCAACAGATTTCGTAGCAACGGCACCGCTGCTTTTATTCTTTGAGTAATTATAAGCCGTTTCATAGTCGGCCATTAGTAAATTGTTGCTGCTAAGCGATTGGTTATGCCCGTAGAATTGAGCTGATTTTGTTTGCTCACCTAAACGGCTCAAATTGAAATCAGAATTATAGATTTCTAAATGACTTTGTAGTAGATCCGGGCGGGAGCCCAACGTCAACAGACTGCCGGCAAGGCTATCACCGTTATTCATTGTAGACATGTTGCCAATTGAAGGACTGTATGATTTTTGGTGTGTCTGCGTGATGGCGCCCATTTCGCTGGGACCCTCCTGCAAAGCGCCAGTGCGGGGGTCAAAATGTTTTTGAGCAGCATCCTTCAGAGTGGTGTTGAATCCGTTGTTTTTCTCCAGGGTGGCACGAATGGAAGAGATGTGTCCAGCAACTGGCTCACGAGACACTGAAGATGAGGGCGAGGCATCGTCCAGCTCCTCCTGCAAATAGAAAATATGTTTTCAATAAAAAATTCTTTCAAGCGCTGCAATGAATTTTGTGTCCCTTTCTAAATTCGCGTTGTGCCTAATAGTTTTTTTCAATGTACTTTAAATACAAATTCCTTAATGTGTAATATCACGGATTTTGGCAACCACGAATAAAAACAGTATTTTTCCAATACACTGCTTACCTCATCCTCCTCTGTTATAACGGATGCCTCGATCCAATCTTTGATGCGATTTTTCTTTGATTGCCGATCGACATTTGTCTCTAGGCCACAATTAGCCAGTGTGTAGAGTAGTCGGTTCTTTTCATCGGGGCTGCTATGAAAGGAATACATGGACGGACATAGCTCATCGGTTTCATATTCGGCCATTTCTTTTTCGGCTGTTTTTGATAACCAACGATCGTCAAGGAACTTTGCTAAATCAGTTAAATTTTTCGGTCGTCTCTCCGCGCGTGGATCCAAAAAGCGTTTAAACATGCGCTGAGCGCGCGAAGTGAGTAACTTAAAGAGTTTCGGTGTCCGACGCATGGGCAGAATGTTTGCGCCAAACCACGCTAGGTAACGTACATAACGCGGATCATCGGAGGCGGCCTTTTGCCAAGGCAAACAGCCAGTCAGACAGACAAAGATGACAATGCCAAATTGCCAAACATCATGGCTGGGTTCGGCTCTGTAAGTAATGGTTCCAATTAGTTATGTATGCAATGAACATTTTCTCTTCCTATCCAACGTTATATTTACGTGTATGTGCCTTCCGGTTTGATTTCTAATACTTCTGGTGGACTATAGGGGAGCCATTCGTTGCGGCGCTCAACAATGGTGCCCGCCTGATAGGATTCGCCGAAGTCGCATATTTTGACACGTGTAAAATCCGATCGATATATTAGCACATTATCCAGTTTCACATCTCGATGTACAATGTCTCTAAATTAGAAACAACATTAAGATGACTTACATCGATCCATTCATGTCCTTGGTACTCACTTTGAATGCATGTAATCCAAGGCCGCACCGATCTGTTTGGCCAAACGCTTAGAGTATTCTTCACCAACTCCTGTATCGGTCATGTTAGATGTGAGATCACCTTCAATTCGTTGGCGAAAACCAAAAATATATAATAGACAAAATTCGTATTAGCAAAGTACAGCTCGCCGCTTACCTAGTGGCGCATACTCTTGAGTGAATATATAGAAACCCGCTGTCTCGAAGGCCACATCATATGTGGTCACTATATTCCGGTGTATGCCCAGATGCAGTCCATAATGGAATTCTCTAAAGAAGTCACGAATTGAGACGTATGGCTTTGGCACGGCCTTCAACACCATTTCGGTTTGCGAGCCGCGATGTTCGACCAGCAAAATTTTTCCAAACCATCCTTCACCCACAATTTGTAAAATGTCGAATTCATCGACCAAATGGATCTGTGGAAATCAGAAAAACAAAACAGAAGAACTACATTACATATTATTTAAATGGTAAAGATATCGACATTATTTATTTTCGATCGTAACCTAACAAGGTTCCATATCGTTGGAAGTGATACGTATGTAGATCTAAGAATGATTTAGAACATTTAGAGCCTCCCTCATGATACCCACTGATCTGATTTATTAGTTTGCCTTAGAAAGAGGGAGTCTTCTGTAGTTGTACGGTTATCGGAAGCAATATATATAGAGGTGAATTTAAGATATATGTATAGAGGTGAATTTAAGAGCAAACACTCGGTGTTGCATGAATGCTCCTAATGAAGCAAAATCTCGCGATATCTAAATTGAAAAAAACTAGAAAAATCGAAAAATCATAGTTTAGAGAGAGGTCAACCAGCCACCGATGTAAAACCGGTGCATGCCGGTGAAGTTGTCATATGTTGATACGGACGGCAGGTACGGAAGGGCGCTCCATCGGTGGCTGGTCGAGCACTAAACGTTTCCAGACACTCGATGTGTTTGAGGCCCGTAACCAAAAAATATTTCCGTTTCTCCTTACAACTAAGTTTTTAATATTTCTCACACAAAATTCTTGTGAATGCAATTATGATTGTACATTTAATCAGAAGTGTATAAGTTTGTTTTTACTTATAATAAAAGAACAATGCAAACAATAGTCAAGTTGAATGTGCGCCATATTCAATGTTTTCATGCCGCGGAAAGATTTCTTTTTGGCTTAGAGCCAAAGTATTTTGTCTGTGGTGTTATGTTTTCGTCTATCTATTTATTACGCCATGATTTTATCGTACACATTAAAATATTATATACAT
>NW_023458561.1:67339031-67340237 GCF_013731165.1 Rhagoletis pomonella | reverse complement strand
CATAAAATTTTCGTAATATCTTAGTATTTTTATGTGTAACTTTAATATTCAACAGAAATGTAAATTTCTTGGTCAAATAATGCAATTTTTTACGATTTTTTCATTAGGTAAAAAATTTGTCGACTTTCTATTTTTAACTAGATACGGCGGGCGAGGTACTCTAGAGCAGTATAATGAATATAATGCGCGTGTTCAGTATGGCGTATGCGCGGATTTTTCCGAATTACCGATGCGGAGGAATTTTCATTTGAGACTGGTCGCTCAATGGCTGATTTTTCGCGATCGTTGCGCCGATGCTCTCACAGGATGGAATGGCAATGAAATGGTTCGTTTGAATTAAAAACAATAATTGGTTTTTATCAAGAAATATTACTGAATACTTTCCAAATTTTATTTAATTACAAATTATAAGTATGTATGTATAAAATTTATTTCAAAGAAACAAATATTTCAATGCCGAATACATATAAAAGTTATTCAAAACATCTGAACTGTAATATGTATTAAAGTCTTTTAACCATTTGTCAAACGAAGATTTTTTGATTTTTTTTTTGGATTTTGTAGGCTTTCCGCGTATGACAACACTCTTTTGCTTCAAAGATTTTTGCCTTTTTAAAAGTAATTAAAATAAGCGCAATAGAAACCACATTAACACAATTCAAATATTTTGGTTGAATCGCAAAAAACTCCAATTAAAACTAAAATTTTTCATTGATAAAAAATTTTTAATTGCCATTTTATTTGCATTTTATGAAATTCCCTTTGAAAAGACCATACTCAAATTATTCAGTACATAAAAAATTAAATTTTGTGCAATTTTAAAAAAACTTCAAAATTTCATATTTTTAAAACATTATATACATATATGTATAAAATAAGAAAACAAATATTTCTAAGATCTTTTAAAAAAATATCCCACTGTGCCCGGCAGTCTTCGCTATTTTTAAAAATCACGATATTTCTCGGCTATATGCTTTCGAAACTAAGAGACTAAAATAAATATGTATGTAGATACGCATGAGGAATGTTTTTCGTGCTCGAACTCAACACATTCTCACGGTGTGCGTTATGAGCAAACTCAAAAATTTACATGTTTTCCTATAGTTTTAATAGTGTACATACACACATACATATGTACGTATATAAATAAGTACATATTTATGCACATATGCATGTTTTTCTTTTTAAAGAATCTGTACAAAAAAA
>NW_023458561.1:67326054-67339021 GCF_013731165.1 Rhagoletis pomonella | reverse complement strand
AAAAAAAGGCAAAATAAAAATTTATATTTTTAATCAAGGAAGACATGAAACGTGTGATTCTTTAATTCGTTTACAGATACGACCAAGCCGACAAAATATGCAAATGCCTTCAAATCCTAACCCTGATGATTACAATTACCAACGTCTGCTGTTGTTCTTACTACAATACAGCCGTTTAGGACCGATTGTGGGACGAGATTATACTTATATATTATGCGCATATGTAAATCTTGCACATCTATGCATACATAAATACATATGTATTTACATACATACCTACATATACAAAGCTAGCGGCTAGACACGGATTCTCACACCGGAAAACTAACAACGTCCCTCCGGCGACCACAGTCACCACCGGTCAGTGATGAAAATATTGTGAGATTTGAAAAGTACACATTTGTTTTCGAAAATTCGATGTTTTGATTTACGTTACTTATTCATGTTTATATTAGCCATTTTGATATTTCTGTAAGTCATGTGTAAAATTTGGCACACGCCTCTGATTGCTTTATTAAAGAATTGATAAATCAATTCGATTTTACTTACATTTTTCAGTGGTTTTTATTATTATTTCAACAGAGGAAACCCTTAACATACATATGTACATATGTATGAAAATAGGAAGGTATTTTTTCGCGCAGGTGTCAATTAATGTTATGAAAATTGTGTTTATAATACATGCATATTTTTGATATTGAAATTTAGGCTAATAATTAAATTAATAAAATACATATTCATGTAAGCGATGTTTTCCGTTAGGTTAGAAATCGAAAGTGCATAAAATTATAAAAATATGCTTAAAAAAACCCGCCTTACATCTCGGAATCTAATTTTATTTTAATTTATTTTGACGCCGAACATACCAGCCTAATGTCAGTAAAATAAAGCTCGCTAAATATTATTCGATTATTTCGAATGTAGGTGTCACAAAAAACTGTAAAAAGACGACCCCTAGGTTTGAGAAACTAGGTCCAAAAATATCTGTCTTACAGGCAGTTCTGTGAAAGAAATTGAATGCTAGGGACGTATGCGTTTATCTTTGGAAAGCAAGCTACGATGGCTTACTAAATATAGGATACCAGATAACCTATGTATATCTCGTTGGTTAGCAGACATCATAGCCACCGTAATTACTGAGCAAAGCACAGAAGAAGCCTATAGAGCATGGAGAAAAACAATGATTGGAACGTAAACCTGGCTAAATGCACACAACCTCACAGTTACTACTAAGAAAACTGACTGAGCAGCAGAGAAGTGGCGGTAGAAGAAATCGAGGACGCCGCGAAATTGTTTCATTATTCAACAGAATAATGGCTAATATACGAAGGCCAACAAGTGTAAGAGAAAGTTACTTAAAGTGTTCTTACACGATATGTATTTGCATCTGTAAATGTGATGTTTTAGATACATATCGTCGCTTGGCGTGCAATACCGCGTATATTATGGTCCAAAAATATCACAAAAGTGCCAATAAACTTATTTGCTTCTAAACTTTTGAATGGTTTTCTAACTGAACTTATTAAATATGAGCTTCTACTAAAAATATTGACCAATAAATAGTAGTAAGTATAGTAAGAACTAGGCCAGCACTGAGATAGGGTACCGAAAATGATTTTTTTCCTATACGCGGTATTGCACGCAAAGCGACGATATGTAATTGCATCTATCTGTCAAATTCACAGTCCTTATTTAACTATTTAAAAATATGTTCTTTGAACAGGAAATAAACCAAACCCAGATGTTTGTATATCTGTGTCAGATGAAAATAAAAACGTTTCTGTTTCGTATGTACGTGCATCTGCTTTGTACAGAAGCAAATCTAAGCTCGACTAAGCTCTCAGAACTGCCTTAAGGCAAGGTTTCAATATATCAAATTTTGAAGACAAAATTTGTCGACACATCAGTTTCCTAAATATATGCCGTTGTCGATAATATAATGACTCGCTGACTGACGCTTAAATACCTATTCTGATGTAAACAAATCGATATACTGCTTTTTAGTCCAATTGGTCCACATGATGACTTGAGAAAGGAAGAGTCTTTGGGGTCGAGAAAGGAGGGGCACTGCCCGAAGAGAAGGCAGGTGTACTACTTAGCTTATACCAAATTTGGAAGGCTGGATAAGTTTTTATTTGATCATAGGTACTTTGAAAAAGTACCTAATCATAATTGAACAAAACGAAAGGTCCTGAATACATACATATTTATATGGTCACTTCAGCTCGGACGACGCGATTTATATATTCTTTGTAAGTTTAAGATGGGTGAAAATAGTTAATGAGAAACATGGAACACAATCTTGTTATGGTTTTCGTACTTGGACGCATAATTACTGTTTCGAGGGCTTTGATGAGGCATTTCCCAAACTCTCCTACACATAAAAAACTTCTATTTTTCTAAAAAGCCCACTTCGGAATTGTGTCTTCATGTGCCCATATGTAAATAAGTATGTATATGAACATAAATACATACATATATACAATTCGAAATTTTTGAGTCCCGTCGGAAACTTGCTTCCGTTTCCTTTAATGAGCTTTCAGCATCGCCTGAGGAGGATCGTTGCGTTAATTTTATTTTACATATATACATACATATACAAACGAATTTTTAATGTACATACATAAATATGTAGGTACGTCAACAAACTCAAAAAAGTGTTGCGGCTGCGCATCGTTATCCTTCTATGTTACACACACACTTGTAATTTCTCTTGGAAGCTGCTTTTCGGTTCAGCTGCACGAAGTTGAGTATGAATGTCTATTTGTACATACATACGTACATACATACACATGTAATAGCATATATGTATTTCGAGTTGTGGGGCATGAAGTCGCTCTCGGATTGGTACAAACATACTTTTCTGTACATACATTGTGCATTGTACATATGTACAATACATACATACATACATGTATACTCATCTATGCTCGAGCATTTTACATTGTGTTGCATGCAGCAAATGTGTTAAGTGTTGAGCATCATTGCAACCACTTGTCGCCCCAATTCAACCTTGCCAGTCGTTGCCAGTTTCGGCTATAAAAGGACGCGAGCCAATGACCATATCTGCATTCGTTCAAATGTCACGGTCGGTTTAAGACCACTCTTGGTGGAAAACAGGTGAAAAGTGTTTAAGTTGGAGAGCATTTTTGAAAAGCATAAAAGTGTCAAGTGCTTAGAGAACAGACATACATACATACATAAATATTTATTCAACGAAAATCTTTAAGCAATGTATTGAGTTTAGAAACTATTCTCAAACATTTAACAAATAAATCTTGAAATTACATTAGTTTGCTTGGTTTATTTAATGTTTTTCTTTAAAAGTAATATCCTTTCCAAATGTGGTGTATTTTGAGAATTTTTTATTCCATAAAAAATATTCTATGAATTTTTGTTAGTGTTTTTAATTTGTTTGATACAATTTATGTACATACATACATATTTGATGTGTGATGTACACCACCGCAACCATCTGAAAATGCGCCCAGAATAGTTAAAATTTGCTACTCGAAAATAAAGGTAAATTTGTATATAAATAAATCAATATAGATAGAATACGTATGTACATATGTATACTCAACAACAAGTAAATAGATTAAAATTTAAATAATTTTATCAAAGTTTATCTGAATGCATACAATCCGCTCCTTCTTTTAAAGCGGTTTGAAAATACTACGTGAAAATAAAGTTAAACTCAAAGGAGTTCCTGAAAAATTTCTGTGTTTTTTAGCTGACAAATAAGATATTGGCTAATACAAAAATGCTAAAAATGAAAAATACCGTTAATTTGAACGCACGAAAATAAATTTTACATCAAATTGTTTAAAATCCATTGCGGGAACAAACATTCTTGTCTGATTTATCTTCCTTAAATGCTTAAAGAGTTATAATTAAAACCGGCAATTTTCTAAAAACTGACAAGTTGGCGATATTTCCAGATTTTGTCCGATCTCAAAAATTATTTTTCGCTTCATATCCGTTGCAAATATAATTTTTGAGTAAATAAAACAATTTTTATATTTTGAGTAAAAATTCTTTAACTGCACTGCCCAGAGATTTTATAGCCCTTCACATACACACAAAAGTATGTATAAAACTAGTTTTATGCACTTAACTAGCTATATTGTCTACCGATCACGCATTATTTCAAACTTTATGTTTTAGTCTGTAAGTGTGCCATTTAAAAATTGAAATTTGAAGCCTTTGCCGCTTTAATTAATTTTTATATTTACGAGTATTTAACATATTTTAAATCATTACAGTTTGATTCGTAGGAGGGGAACATATTTTTCTCAACGTGTAATGCATTTTCTATTTGCCATGATTTTTTAATGTCTTCGGAGTTATACTCAAAAAAAGTACACAAGATACTCAAAGTAACACCCTCAAATTTGCAAACACAATGACTTAAATTATAAAAATTATTTAAATAGGTACTTAAGTAACAACAACTTTTAAAATTTGTTATCAAAATGACCCAGATTTTTTATAAAAAGTAAAATTACATTAATTAAATTAATTTAAAAGCGAGTAACACAAAACCGCACGGTTCCGTAAATATGCCCATATAGCTAAGACTTAAAAATTAAACGTTATTAAACGTACTGAGTTCGAGTAGAACAAAAATAGCTTCATTAACTTACTCGACTTGCTTACTTGCTCCCGATTTGTTAGTCCCATCACGTCCCATCTATAAATGCGATAACTCGAACCATATTTTAACGAAATTTTGGTTAATTTTTTTACTCTTACCATAATAAAATTTTTCCAGATTCGGTGACAACTAAATACAGTCAGACTAAAAGTTATATATTAGCATAAATCATATAAAGACCACGCCTCCCTCTTATATATATAATTCCGCCCGGTTGTGCTATGAATAATTGAAATTAAAATTCACCTTAACTTACACCCCTATTTTCTTCCTTAAGAGTGCTCTACAAAGTAAGCAATCATTGTAAAATATAAGATATTGATTTATATTTAATTTTTGGTTCAAATTTATTCGAATGTTATCTCATAATCCAGCACTTACTTAATACATGCATACATACATATGTAAGTGCTTGACATATAAATAAGTATCCCAAACTTAATGAAGCTGTAAGCTTGTATGTATGGCACGTGTGTGCACTCAACTAAGTATTTTGAATAAAATAAAAATTAAAGCTAGTAATAACCAACTGCAGGCACTTGGGTGTGAGAGCGAATTTGTTATCTTTCTGAATGCAAATGTAAATGAAACCAATTTGCAATAAATTCGAATGCCGGCGGCATGTAAAAATGCCAATAAAGAGTGTACCTACGGCGAGGAAATTTGCATTATACAAATATTCTAGTATTGCTATGAAGTTGCATTTAAGCTGATACTTTTTTTTCATATTTACTATATGATATATATGTATATGTGTATGTATTATAAAAATTGATCGATTTCTCATTTAATACCTTTCTAAATATGGAAATTAAAAAAAAAAAAACGCACTTATGCATAAACAAACATAAACAGGTCCAAGCAAGTTTTAAGTGTCCGCAAAATGTCGATTAGACTCAGTTAAATAGCTTACAATTAGCTTTAGCAGCTTAATTAGGGTAGGCACACTTAAAAGTGTGGGAAGTGTGAGAGTTGCGTGCCTCCGTAACTGTGATTCAGCTGTGCTGCTGTGCTTTGCAACATCAGTTGGAATTCGGTAGAGCAGCGAAACGAACGTCAAATGTTGCGGTGCGTTGTATGAAACAAAAATGGTCGTTAATTCGAAAATAATTTTATTTTTATGCATAATTAAGTAATAGTGTGTGAAATTCTAAAGGTCGAAAAAACGTCAGCAAATCTTTTAAGCATTTTGAGTGTACAAGCACTTACACTTAATTATCCCAGAGCTAAGTGAAAGTTAGCTAAGTGTGAACAATGTCGATGGTTGCATATTCAAGCGCAAGTGTTAATTCAGGTATTAAATTTAATTATCTCTTGGCTATAGGCGGCGAAAAGAACAAAATTGTGTATAGAATACTAAGCAAAATTTCTAAAAAAATCACTTTGGAGGAAATTTTTTTTTAAGTAAAAATGTCACATTCAGAGGCATCGTACCATCAGCATCAACATGGATTCAACTTATGGAAATTTTTAATTATGACGTAAAAATTATAACAAAGTGCATCTATCCACTTAATGATGATCCCCGTCAAGAAATCTTGAACCCTGGGATTTTTCTCAAAATGTGCACCTGACGAATTTTATGTTAAAGAGTTATTGACTTTTTAACAAATCTTTTTTTAATCTTTTTTAACTCTAACCCTTGGAATAAAACTAAAAAATGCATTAAGTAAAAAATCATTACACAATTCTATGTTTATTTGGAAAGTTTTTTATCTTTTACATAATCAGCGCTGGTAGTGACCCAAACTCCAACTTGGAGCTGACGCTTTGAAGATTCTTTGTTTTTTTTAAATTCCTCGTTTATAACCATACTGGCTTGGAGGCATAAATAGTAACCTTCTATTCATGTTCCGATGATAGTACATATATATATACATACTTATATACCTTCGCATGTGGTATATATCCATTCATAACAAATATGTATGCGCACCAAAAAATATAGATAAGCAATCACACATACTCTACAAACACCTATACAAATTTTTGGTTCTGTACATAAGTATGTGTGCATATGCAGCTGAAAATATGAACAAAAAAAATAAAAAAATTGTAAAGTCATTCATGTCATTTGCATACCGCTCTGTTCAAAGAAAAGTATTAAAAATTCGATCCGGTTTAACAGTAGCCAGGCTAGGGTGGTACTCGAACTGTTCAATGGTTTGGTCAACTTAAGTAGCTGCGGCCGTAGTGTAAAATGTCATTGGAGTAAGCCCATTGTGCATGAACATACATACATATGCACATATATATACATATGTATATACATAAATACATATATACATTTACATAAATATGTCTGTTTTGAATAAGAAAAGGTGTGATAATGCGGCGGCGAGACTGGTTACCTCAATCTTTTTCCATAGGCCAACTGCTAGTAGAACATTTAACGTACATATGTATGCACATTCACAAATACATACATATATGTATTTAGGTGTCCACAAATATTTATAAGCATTAATTCTATTAATGCTATTTTAAACTTAGCTTGCGACAAGTCAAAATAAGATTTAAATTTTTTATGACGAAAATCGTATGCCACTTACAGTTTTTACAGCCTGACTGAACATTTTAGCAGACTCATAGTATAGGTCACGTAAAAAAAATCTTCTTCTTGTTTATTCAGTTTTGTGGAAAAGTGACAGAGAAACTCAACCTACGCTTATGTAGTTTATGAATTTTATTTGCGCTTTTGTCACATTTGCCTACACATTAGTATGTAGATGAATGGCATCACGGTGCAGAAATTGTGCTCAGGCTTGCATCAATTAAGCAATTAAGTCATTCATTACAACAAATACGAAGATTTTGCCCTACTCACATAAGATTTAACCGGCAATTTCAAAGTTCTGAAGCGTGTTGTTCAACTTGTGCCATGCGTAGTAACTTTGAGATTAAATCGTTGGAAAGTAGTTTTAAAGATTAACTACATATACATATACATATATGAGCAAATCCCACGTGCTGTTACACTTTTGGACAAAAACGTGTTTTTGGTCAAAAATGGAGGTTTTGTATAAAGAAGAAATGAATCTAGATGCCCTAGGAATATTTCTGCATCAAAAAGTAACTTTTGAAAAAAATTTCGCAAACGTTATTTTGAAGGTTAGGGCTCGATATTAACTTTTTCATGTATATGCACCGTTTTCAAACAAAGTGTACATGACAGATATATATTTTTTTTTTTAAATTGATAAATGTATTTCTGAAATCTTTTACTGAAGTCAAGATTTTTGCAGAATACGAAACTGCTTTCTGGCTCTTCATAAAATATTATTTTTTCTTATTTTTTCAATTTTGCAAACTATTTTCTATAATGTCACTTTTTTAAAAGTAAGCTAAAGGAATAAATAAGTTTAGAAACTGTTAGAAAAAAGTATACTAACCGGTAAGCATTGTACTGATTACAAGCTTTTTTTTTAACACAAAATGCATGCTTTTTAAACATTTGCATATCACTTTAAACTTTATTTATCAGATTAGCTAATGTTGAAGTTTTTTCCATCTCTTCTTTTTCATGACATTAACGGAAGGGCTTTCTTGGGAGGCAGGCTTGTTGTTTAATCTTTCTTCGGCAACAATTTCCCATACATATATGCTATTTGAAACTTTAAGGAGAAATATGCTATTTAAATTGAAAATCTTTTTTCACCTAAAAGTGACATTCTGGAAATATATATATTTTTTTTTTGTTTTCACGGAAATATAACAAACAAAGAAATCATTTAAACCCTTGAAACAATAAACAGACATTGGTAATTATCTTATTTTTAGAGTTTTTTGCATTCCGGAAATATTTAGCCTTACTTACCATGGCGCAATGATAAATTCACTTAAAAGCACACAAAATATATGCTTTTATTAATTTACTTCTTTTATCATTCGATCAATAACTTCTTGCGCTTCTTAACTGCATTGCACTTACGCATGCAAAACAACTAATGTGAGAGTCACAGAAAAAATGGAGAAAAATGACATTCTGGAAAATTCGAAGGGACAATATTATAATAGAAAGCCCCGCTCATACTGATAACATTTCTCAGGCAAAAATAGAATAAAACAATAAAAGTTAAGGTCGTCATTCACAAACAATTACGCCGTTTTTCATATTATTTTTACTTTTTTTTAACTTTTTTTTCATGTTGATTATCGAATAACCTGGGCGGAGTAGGTGAAATATATCAAGCGACCCGGTCTCAAAAGAAAACAAAACGGGTAAAAAAAAAAAATAAAAAAACAGCCATTATTATTTGGATCGTATAATGCTGTTTTTGATTTTTCGTTTTTACCACTATAAAAGAATTTAAAAAGGGTGCGACAAAAATAGCACTTAAGCACGGTACCTGAAAATTTTCATAAATTTGTTTTTTTTTGTAAATAAATTTCTCAGTTTTAAGGTTATTATACTAAAAATTTGCACGCGACTGTTTTTTTTATTATTATTATCATAACCGAACTAATTTCGATGATTTTCAGAAATAGTAATTCTACAAAATTTTAGAATAATAACTATATAACTTTAAAAATGAGGGAGATGTTTTCAAAAAAATAGAAATCTGTTGCTATTCCAGAGCAGCTCGCCGTCGGAAATTACTTCTAAGTAATATTTTTTTTTTTTTGAGAAAGTATTTTGTGCCCCCTACTAAAAACAACAACAGGCTTAGTCGTTTAAATTAAGAGATACATATGTAAAACGGTTTAAGAAAATTTGAACGAATTTGAGCTTGAAAATAGAATCGGCCACATCTTATAGATTATTTGATACTGATTTCCAGTCCAGTGTCGAAGAATGGCAAAACTGCGAATTAAAACAAAAACTAAAATTGGAAGTGATTTTTCAGAAAAAAGCGCGTAATATTGAAAATCCTATTCATCTGATAGATTCTATCTCATGTTGACGAGTTAAGTAGAAATTAGTGTAAAAATCCTGGAAAAGTAAAAAATAGTTTGTATTGAATAAATGATTTCAACGGAAAACCTAACAACTTGTAATTTTAATTAAAATTGCTTGCTCAATAGCAAAACAAATAAGACCGAAATTAAAAATCAAATTAGGATATATTTCGCATTGAAAACAAATTATTGTTATTGTAGCACTTTTTTATTTGAAATATCTGTATAATAAATGTACATGTGCATTTATTTTAATAATGTGTATTTTTTTTTGTTATTTATCTTCCAGATTTAGAGTGCGGTGTCGACGAAGAAGAGGACATCGCCTTGGCGATGTCACCGACCGGACAAATAGCTAAGACACCAACACCACGTGACGAGGCAGATAGTGGCGATCAGCGGGAAACATGGAGCGGCAAAGTCGATTTTCTGTTATCGGTTATTGGATTTGCAGTCGATTTAGCAAACGTTTGGCGATTTCCATATTTGTGTTACAAAAATGGCGGTGGTAAGTGCTCTAGCAAATAACATATTCATTTTCGATTAATAATTAAATAAATCATTATAAGGCGCGATATCGTATAATCCATTACTATTGCCTCATAATTAAAAAACTATCACACTTCACAAATTAACGCACATAATCTGTCAGAAACCAAATGAATGCGCGGGTCGATTACGTTTGACCTAAGGTTTCCAATGTCTACACAATATAATATATACATATGTATGTATATACAAACACGTACATACATACGTATTCGCCTGACTGAGAGCTAGCTTATTGCTGTGATTTATACCACTTAACACCCGACTGCCACTCAATGCGACATTCTAAGAGCAATAATAATTGTGGTAATAGCATAAGCAACAACTTCTGCCTAACTTTTAAATATTTCTTTGTTTTTTTTTTGTCTTTGTATGTTTGAAAAAGTTGTGTACAGAGTGGCGCACGGAAGCAAAGGTGCGTGGAAAGAGAACCACAATATAGCCCATTTGTCATGCTCAACACTTTCACCAGTGAAGTGATGCCATTAAATGTGGCTCTTATAGCGCACTTCCTCTAGAAAATTGCTCTGTTCTGTTTGAATGCATCGCCTCAATATCACTAGCAACATTACCCACACTGCCACCACCAGTTGCTGCTGCTTGTCCATTCACACAATCTGTTGCGTAGCGACAATTGCTCGCTAGTGCATGTGAGAATTAAACACGGTGTTCAAATCGGGATTGAGAATGTTCAAGAAACGAGGGCCTGAGTGAGAGTCGCTCTAAGAAGCCTGCATTGTAGTTAATGCGAGGTAATTTTATTAAGCCAGTGGCTATTCGAATAAAATATTTTTTTTTTGCAAAAGAAGGGATTTATTTTCTCCTTTCGACTCAAATAGCGACAGCGAGCCATTTCTGCAGCAGATAGACGGGGAATCCTAAAAATGACTGACTTATGAAATTGCTTTTTATTTTACATTCTGCCCATTTCTCGGCAGAAAAAAAGGTAAAGCTTACTTTTTGCGTTTATTTCAATGACTGTAGTTTCAGAAACAAGTAAAATAAAAAATAAATCAAGTATTTGAACCATTTTAGCCTCAAAACGTTTATTTAGGCGAAAAAGAACCGAAATTACTAATTTTTTCATCGCCATTCGAAAAAATCGTAATTGCTTCTTTGAATAATTGAATAACTTTGGGAAGTTTTCAAATAGAATATTCATATTATAGACAATGGACGTTGGCATCAAATACAACACATCTGTGAAGTTTCAAGGCGCGCGATTAACGTGTTAGATGACTGCGTATGGTGCTACGGGGCGTATACGTTATATACGCAACTAACTAAAACTGCTCTATTGTGAATTGTTACTGGGAAATTGGAGAGGGAATTTTTTTTTCGTATATACATCATTTATATTTTAAATAAGTATATATATTACGCAAATACCTCGCATAATAACGAATTTCTATTGTTTTTTGTGTCTAAATCCCGTTAAACTAATCACATGTTTCTTGCCAGCTACCAGCAGGGTTGCTTAAGTAGCCAAAAGGAAATTTTACCCGAGTTGAGCTTTCTTTTGTCGCTCGCTTACAAAAAAATACAGCTTATGTACGGGTATACATATGAGCCCGAGGGTCAAATGAAAATGCGCAATATTTTTTTGTATGAAATATGAACAGGAGCGGATGTTACTCGTATGCCATAAATGAGTATGTTATTTTTAATTTTTTTCCTGTTAAAATTTGAATTTTTTTCATTCACAATGCAAATTTAAAAAGAAAATATCTTTGGAAAATAACGGTAAACAGATTCGTAATTTACGACTCAAAATTAAGTTCACGTGTTTCCGAGTTTTTTGTGTAATTTTAGCGTTCCTACAGTGTTATTACTGTCCAAGATCTACATCACCCTTACATTGTTTGGTGACCGAGTATAATTGGTACCGAAATACGGGATTAAAGTTTCCATCATTTTATATTTTGTCATGCCAAGCTTTTCTATGCACAATACATACACACATACTCATGTACATTTGTATAACAAGGCACGCTGCTCACCACCCTTCAAGACAATTTCAAAGTTAAGTGCTTTTGTATGACAACTAAATCTGGCAGTCATAATCGCATTTACCCCTGCCATTAAGTAGTGGCGGGTGTGGGGTGAAAAATTGCCCAAACAAGTCAAAAGCATATTGCTTGTAGAGTTGTTGCCTTTAGCATTGACTGTGGTATGTGAAATCATACAGTTGAGGTTAACAAAGAAAATCAGACGGCAAGGGACAGAAAGTGCAAGAAGAAAAGAATCAACGTTGTGATTTTTATACACTTCGAGCTTGAAAAGGATAAGTGACTTGAGCACACTACGTGTGAATGTGTTTTTTGAGCAATTGACAAAGATGAAATTCCTCACACGTACCACACACGCTTGTCATGCAGTTCCGCTCACGGCTAAGTGCTGCAAAAATGAGTTGCGACACAAATTGGCGACTGGGTTATGTTAAAAAATTTTGTGCTAGGATTTTTGTACAATTAGGTAATACTCTTAAAAACCGCCAAGAGTGTGAGCGAACGAGTCTTAAGTAGAAGACTTATACTTTTATTGAAATATAAATCTTACGCCTGATTGCATTCAATCAGCCAGCCAGGAAGCCCCAGCTATATACCAAACGTTTAATGCCTGTTGCTATCAAACTCAAACTTAGCTGTAATAATGAATTTTAAGTGTCCATGACAACCGACTTAAGACAAATTGTACGCATTGCCGTTTTTCACTCTCTCCGCTTCCATTTAACAATAAAATCCACTGCCATTATAAGTCTGTGGCAATAGAAATAAGCTTTGGCTTGGCCTGTGTCTTTTCTTATTGGTAGATTTTATCATGATTGCTCACTCATAATACCGGATTAAGTGCTTGCTTTTT
>NW_023458561.1:67317357-67323054 GCF_013731165.1 Rhagoletis pomonella | reverse complement strand
AAAACTAAACTTTGTGCAAAACTCGCGAAAATTCAATAAATTTTAATGCAAATTTTCAACTTTTTAATCAGATTTTATATGTCCATATGTTCCTCATATATTATAGGTTGAGGAAAATAGTTGGAGAAAAGGGCTTATTGCAGTTTATTCAAGATCGCGTAGATCTAAAACAAATTAAAAGGAGTGGTAAGTATCTGAGTGCTGTTATTTGAACGCGTTATTGGCATTTTTCGTTCGATGGAAAAATTTACCTAAAAAACTTTCATCTTATTTATGTCTAAAAAATTGAGATAATTGTTTTTCACAATGGGACAACATCGGACAAAAATAGTAAAAACAGACTAGCGAATTCTGAAAAAGCGATTAATCCAAATCAAAAAAGAACGTTTGATAAAAATGCTAATAGTAGTTATGAAACTAGCTTTTAAAAGTTACAATGTAAAAAATAGATTTCTAAAAAAGTGATTTTGTCGCAAGTAATTTAAATTAATATTTCAACAACATTTCTTCATCCCTAAGCCCTGAATAGCGGGTATGTAACGAAATTTCAGCGAATTCGTAGTACGGGGACTACTTTTGGCCGCAGCTTATTTGGGTACGTCCCACTGTACGGGCTTGAGAAAGTGGAAACAGGTTTTTTTTTACGAAAAATTTCCTTATTCAACTGGTTGCATTGGATCAAAGCATCTAACTTGATTAAATGATTTTCGGATCAAAAATGTACAAGTTTTGGATACTTGTTTCCATGTAAGTAACATTGCTTCTGGTATCGAAACATTCAAAAACTGTTCTGAGTTTTTTCTTCTAAATCAAAGCATGCCATGTGAGATACAAAAAATAAAAAATTTTAATTGGAAAAAATTAAAATGGTTGCAACTTTGTTTCTTAGCAAATTTGTTTGCTTCTCGATGCATTTTGATCCTTCCTTTGCAAGGCCCAGTAATCAGCGACTGTGCTGCTGAGTTGGACGAACGTTTCAAAAGTGTCTTTTGAATAATTTGTTTTGTATAGAACAAGGTTTCACATGCAAATAGATTTTAACAATTTAAAATTTTTATGAGAAAAAAAAAAATTTAACATTTTCGAGACCAAATAATTTGAAAAAATCCAATCAGTTGCTCTACTGATACTATCTGTTCAATATGCTTTGTTACTAAGTAAGTATTTTACGCGTCACATTAGCCGTGGGTAACACAGTCCGGCGCCGCGCCATTGCGCTGATACCGAGAACTGAGTTACTGGCGCCGATACCGGTTTTCACAACTCTGTGACGCAATGGCGCCAGCAACACCGGAACACTAACGGCACCGGGCGGTAAGTGTGTCAGCGCCAAAAAATTTGCGCCGTTACCCAGGCCTACGTCACATTGTTAATAAGTATGTATTTGTGTTCGCTGATTAAAATTTTAATGCATTTGTTAATATTTTTTCATTAACCTCTTCATTTTACACGTAGTATACATTTTGGTTTGCCCACTTTTTTTTTGAAGGGATCTTTTGCTGTGCTGCAATTTCGTCATGGAGTTAGGAGTATATAAACTATTTAAGTGTTTTTAAGCTTATTATGTTATTTTGTGTGTATAGCTAGGTGTATGTTTATTTTTTTGTTGGTATGTATGTATACTTCAATACATACATATGTATGTATGTATATATTGCATATGACGGTTTTGCATTTGCTGGTGTGTATAGAATTTATGAATATTTGTGTGAATGCTTTTGTATTTGTATTTGTATGTACGCATGAAAATACTTTATTTATTTCTGTTATTCAAACTTTTATTAATAAGTTCTAATAAAAATGGTTTTTATGTATCTTTTATATTTTTTGTTTGTTTGTTTGTTTTTTTTTCGTTTCTATGCGATTGATATGGTTAAGTTGATGAGTTGTGTTGACATTTACTTGAGCTGTCAATTCTGAGTTGTTGACGTTACGGTGACATTTGCACTTGTGCATGCATTACATACATACTTACTAGAAATTACATATTTATATTGGTTTTTGTATTCAAAACTAGTTATGTACGTACATATATGTATGTTTATCTGACATATTTATTTTAAAGTAATTGGAGTTACTCATTAATTTCACTTTCTTCTATTTGGATGTACTATGTGTGTGTGTATGTATTGCAGAATATATCATTTTGTTTTGAGTTCTTCATTTATTTTCGCGTGTTTATTTTATTTGAAAAGCCTGGCTGTTTTATATAGTACAAATACAATACATTAATACATGTAAATATTTATATTTGTTGGTGGCGAAGGTGGCTAGGTTGAGTTCTGCTCTGTAGTAAATATTTTTTTTTATATGTTTGCATTTTGTTATAAATATTTGCAAGTGTCCACTTAACCATTATGTGTAAGTATCGTATTTCAAAAGTATTAAGGTGTGTGCCTTTGTTTTAAAATTTTTTTTTATATTATTTTGTTTTTAGCTTTAAGAAGACACAAGTTTAAATTGACGCATTGTGACTGAGTGTTAAAAGTGCAAAAATATAAATATGTATATATGTACATAAGTATTGAATCGTTTTCCTTTATTAAGTATTTCTTAACTAAAACTGTATTAACTTAAATAGAGCTTTAATGCAGATATTTACATTAGGATGGTCCTTAAAATATCAACAACCAAATTGTTTATGAGGAACGCCTTTATTTTATTCTACGTATATTTAAAAAGACATCCAGGAAAACATCAAAAATTAAAACAAATATTTAGGGACCGCTACCAGTGCTTCAAACATTTAATTTTTTTTAAATGGCAAAAATTTAAAAAAATGTTGACTTGAAATCTGACAAATGGAACTTATTCACTATCAAAATTTTCGCGGATATCTTTATTTTATACGTATGATGTTGATGTTTTAAGGACCACCCTAATGTACATACTACATAGGCCGTCGAAATTCATAGCGTTACCAGAAAAACTATAATTAAATTACATGGCCAATGTATGGAAACCCGAAGAAATGTTGATTAATATTGCAGTTTAGTCCCTCAACGAAAATATGTCCCAAAGGACATTGTCGCTCAAAGAATTTAAGCTTTTCAGGGTGCAGGAAACTTTGTTACTTATGCAAGTACTTAAAGTTCATTTTGCCGGGTTGTTGGGAACAGTGCATTCAATAAATGCACAAAAAAATCAGATAAATCAAATCGCGATAAGTTTAGTAGTTATTTATATTTACGGTTTTTATTGAGTTTTTCAAAACATCAGAGCTTTTAAACTTTAAAAGTTTTGAATAAACTAAACGTACTATTCGAAAGAACAACTCGACAGAAAATTATACCTTCTCATCGAATAGCATATGTTTATGAAACTGGTATTCAAAAGGCGTCGAAAACTAAAGTTATGGCAAATTAAAACTTTACATATTGGATAAGAGCCCAACAAATAAATGCTTTCGTGAAAAAATTGTCCAACTCGGCTTAACTTGTTCTTTCAAATATGTATGTATGTACGTTTGTCCTAGTGATTGAAAATTTATTTATTCAGTGCATTAAAGTATTATTGGTTTAAAGGCGAATTTTTTACACAACAAGCTATCTTAAATAAATAACAATGACTAATAATGGGAGAAAGTTATCGGTCACCGCTTAACAATTGCGTTTGCACCATCATTTTCTAGAAAGATTTGTTTTTATATATATTTTTGTTTTGTTTAATATTGTATAACTAGGTCTGTATATTTCATATACGACACTATGTAATACACTTTCAGACGATTAGTTATGTTCAATGTAAGTATTTATGTGTTGTTTGTTCTCACAGACATACATATGTATGTATCTACATACATATTTATGTGAGACATGCATTTCATTATTAATCATACTAAGTATTTAATTGTTTTAAATATCTATAAGTAAGTATATGCCAAAGTATATGTATAAATATTAAGCTACATTTTCTTTATTTTAATTATTAATTATAAATATTTATCTTTGTCTGAGTTTTTGTTTTTTTTTTTCTTAGTAATTCTTTTTAAGTACCTACTTGTCGTTTTAATTTGTCAATACAATAATCAAATAATTTAGTTCTACCTCATTTTGACTGCTTTCCCATTTTTGAATATCAATTCGAATTATATCCGATATTTTTTTTTTGTTTGTTTGGGGGTTTCGTTTAGATGCGCCGATTTTAGGTTTGCTGAATAGAACTCAAAAATGCTGGATCAACAGAAGCAACTTTGGCTGTCAAAAATGCATGCATACAAAATAGTAAACTTTGCAGCACTTGGCATTCCAGTTCCTGTTTTATGCAAGAAATATATGAAAAAATGAAAAGGGTTGAAAATATTAATTTAGTTATTAAAATTGAGAAATTTGAAAAGTTTAAGAAATACATATCAAAGAAAAGCAAATGTACTACTTATCACTAAATACATTATTTTATCATTTTATATTTTTAAAAGGAGTGGAAAGGTATTGATATGCTAACTAATTGCCATAAAAAACTCTGAACTCTTGCAAAGTTGTTTTCCGTAATTTAACAAATTAAACTCTCTTGACACAAATGTTCCCGAAATTTCATTGTGAACTAAGTATGTATGTATGTATATCTCCTAAATTGTTTGCTGCCATTATTATAAACTCTTCCTACTTGATTGAAATACATAGTTGTGTATTAAAATTTCTGCAAACTTACCGCCCAGTTTCATTGAACCTAAAATTTGCTTAAAAAAACAACTCAACTTTTAAAAAATATTCCACGACAAATACTCAAGTAAAAAGCTCTAAACACAATGACAATCGATATGTGGGTCACTAAGTTACAATCACAGCAGCTGTAAGCATAAAATCGATGTTCAACAATGAGTTACAGCAAAAGCAATTCAATACCGTTCCTGGTTCGCAAATGCAACGGCAACTTCATCACTATGTAAACACTAAATCATAATGATCATAAAAAAAAATACAATGAACTACTGCAGGCCCACTTTTTTTTTTCTGGCTGCGAAGCACTTCTCAAGAAAGTTTGTATAAACTCAGCGCAGAATTGTATTTAAAAAAGTTCTACATAAAGCAGTGGTCGGGTTGGGAAATAGAAATTGTAATGAAAAGAAAATAAAAGCATTCAAATGAAATCATTTGGGCATATTACTCTGCCCAAGCTCTGTTCCGGCTGCGGCGTTTTCGTATGAAAGGCAACATGAAAAGATCAAAAACCAAAAAACGTAGCACGAGGAGTTGTTGCTTTTGCAGGCAGAGAGATGGTACTTAAGAAAGGCAAACAAAAAAAAAATATAAGCGCCCATTGCGTGCTCACATTTTGGCTAAGTATTTGGCCGAGCTTCTCCTCCAATTCGTGTTGTGCGGCTTGTTGTTATAAGACAAGTTGAGAAACCGACTATTTTAGGCCGCTTTCAAATGCCAAATGGTTTTATGAGAAGCTTTTTGTTGGCAGAAATTCGCTCCGAGTGGCTGCCTTTATCTGCCGAGAAGCGACTGTGGATTGAACCTGCGTGTTAGTACGCAGCTCTATCCACACGCCTATGCCGGCCGTTAAAACGTAAAAAAAAAACGGGGAAAAAGAAGAAATAAAAATTCTAACAAACTGAAATAAAAACTGAGCAGCGAAAACCAAACTATATTTAGTATAACTTCACTACAACTTCAGCATGGGTCCTTGCTATTCATACTCGCTCCATCTTTTGTTTCGTGCTTTTAAATTCGCAAAAAAGTCAAAGCGAAC
>NW_023458561.1:67305413-67317257 GCF_013731165.1 Rhagoletis pomonella | reverse complement strand
CAAAAAACGGCGGCGGCGGCGGCGTGGCCCGGCGGCGTATACCTCTAGTATGTATGTATATCCTCAATTGCGTTTTAAACCGCTTGACCTCTCATGACCACTGAGGACTCTTTATGGGCTAAAAATAATTTCGATATATCAAGGGGTGTGGCAGCTTCTAACTATCTGTGGTAGAGTAGGGGATCTTGATATGGAGATACATACATATGTACGCATATGAAAACAGTACCATCTTGGTATGGAAGCGGCGATACTACTTACAAACATAAAATTACATAATGTAAATCTCTGGTAGTATTTATGGCAGAGTACTGCAACTTGATATGGGGATATTTGAAACTAATCCAATAATCTTGGAAAAGCGGGATTTATAGAAAAAATGGGTATGAAATCTATCATAAAAGTTTAATTTACATACATACATCATATCTTAGGAAGAATGTATTTCAGGTAGAGTACTGATATTGATCTATGCGCTCACTACTATGCTGACAGAGAAAAGTTGGAGTTAATGGGAAATAGGGCATGGCATCTTTTAATCTTATCAATTCAAGTTTCTCCCATGGCAATTATATGTACATATGTGGCCAGCTCCCGAGATTGCACGTCAAAATACCTTTTATTTATACTTCAAAAACATCAGAGAAAATATAGTGTATTCCATGATATTGCTCGTTTTAGATATACACTTATAAGTATACAGCCAAATTAAGCTGAGTTCAGGAATAAAATATTGTAGCATTTTTAGTTTATTTTGTATACTTTTATCAAAACGAGGGGGTCTAAGCTAGACGATACAAATGCATATACATACATATGTATGAAATGAAAGTTAATTTTAAATGCATTTATATTAATAGTGTATTGCCTGATCACAAAAATGTTAATAAGATTTGAAGGTGCGCTATAAAATAATGCCATTAAACTCACTAGATGTGCAACTAAATAAAACTCATATTCGAAACAGAGATAATGATAAAAAAAAAAATAATAATGAATTCTGGTTCCGCTGATTATAGCCACTTTTAAAAAAAAGTTGCTATCGGCAGCTCGGCTGAGGTGGTTGATCCTTGGCTTACTATTTAATGGGGCCAACCGATTATTTTAATATTACGGTGTCCTTGGCAATAGGCAATTGTCCGACTCTACATGATTGTTCAACTAGCTTATAGTAGGTTGCTTTAGTGTGAGTGTTAGTGTGTTAAAAAGCGCGGTGGCATGCAATATTGCAAAATAGGCTCGAAAAATGGGCTCCTTAAAAAAAGTGTTACCACCCGTTAGAAAGTTAAATCGATAAGTTAAATCAAATATTACAATACAAGTGTCAAAGGAAAAGAGGTTTAGAGAACTTAAATATGTTTGAAGATTTTTGCCACCTGTTTAAAAATGAAATTTTGCACACGGATAGTTTATGTGACCAGGATTCAAAAAAATAGCAAACATCGTATATATTTTCCAGTTTCCTGGAAATTTGTTTTCCAGTAGGCGGACCAGGAATCGATTTCGCTAAAAATTCGCCACGCAGATAGCTCATTGCCTGAACTAATATATATCGATGGCTGAGCGGAAGATCGATCTATCTCGGCAGCCAGTTCGAAAGCGCCCTATCTCAGAAAACTTTTCAAAACCGCCCTACTTCAGAATTCGGTTCAAAAACGCCCTATCTAAAACGAAAATACATTGAAAATAAGCTGAGTTAGGGCGTTTTTGAATCGGCAGCTAAGATAGGGCGTTTTCGAACTGGCTGCCCAGATAGGTCGATCTTCCACTCAGCCATCGATATGATGCTCTTTTCCAGGGACCAGGAACAGTTTTTTGCTTTGCAACGCAAAAGTTCTTATCAGGCGCCGCGAAGCCAGCCAGTATTTGCTAGTATATGTATGTATATATCTGTTTTTGCCTGCTTTCCTACAAGGCTTCCCTTACATAAATAAATATATGTGTATGTAATATCACTTTCGCCATTCATGCACACTTCAAATCACTTAGACCCAAATTTATGTATGTTTGTATGTATGTTAGTGGCCATAGCACTCTCATTTCTACTCATAGAATTATTGAATATTGTTTCAAGAGGAAATTTGATTAGGTGACGTCATTAAGCTACTTACATACATACATATGTATACACATATACAGCCACTTAAAGACACGGCTACTTCATACCCGAACAACCCGAATGCTAAGCATTGCAACCATCGAATTTGCATTGGCCTACAACAATAAAGTACATATATATAAAGAATCACCTCAGTAAATATCGAATGGGAATGTGTGCTTTTATATGGATGTATGTAGGTATGTTTACTGGGTGAGTAGCAGTGTTGCTGATGTTTGATGTCGAAAGAGGAGCATGACTTTGTCAGCCAAAGCAGAGTGTACTTCATTTATCGAGTCGACACAAGAACAAAGCCAATAGGACTAAAAATGTCGATTTCAATATATACGTACATATACATTTAGGTACATATGTATGCATGTATCTACATAATAAGTGTGTGTATGCACGTAAAGTGAATATTTTGTTTTAAAATTAGATTTATATTGTACTATCATCAGAATCATATTGGTTCTTTTTTAAGTGATCTGAAGCGAAAGTGTGGTAAAAAAACAAAGGCGTTGCATGAGATGTGGCGAGCGGGGGGGTCGGACGACAGAAAAAAATTATGGGGTGTTAAATGTGCGGTAATGGCTGTGACAGCGTTGATGGACGGAAAAAGGAAATTAGGCTGTCCTGGCGTCACTAAAGATAAAATCAAGAGGAATATGGGAGGAGTGAATAATAGCTGAGCTTGACTAGAAAAATGTATGAAGTTGAAAAAGTTGAAGTTGTTATAATGGAATAAATAAAAGTTTTTTAATATTATTTTGCAGTCTATGGTTATATTATGCTGCTCTTGAAAAAGCTATTTTATTATAAGTGCTAGAAATGACGTTTATATTACTCGTTTGTCTGTGTTGGTGATTATAAAAGTTGTATTTTATGCTTTTCTTTATTTAATTACTAATACATAACCTACGGGAAGTGTGTCTTTTGTTTTAGGTATTTTTAAAAACATTCATTAGTATGTGAGAACACCGAATTTGATTGTTGATTTGTATTTGATTTTGACGAAGGACTGAAAACCTTGCGTGCGCTCATTAAATAAATAAATAAATATTTTTCGGTTACACATTTGCTAATTGGCATCTCCTTTATACACTCATACACCCACTATGGGGATACTCAAAAAAATAAGAAAATTCGCTAACTTATTATTTGAGATAGTTTTATTTGGATAATGGAAGACGATGTCTTTGGAGACGATCCAATATGCAATACATTCTTATGACTAAAGAATTTCTTCAAGCAAGGAATACGTGTGGTATGAGTAACCTTACCCCCCGAATCAGAACAAACTAACGTAACTATAGATAGACTGATACGGTGTTTACATGAGGCGATTTTACAGGCAATTTTTATTTGAAAGCAACAATCGCCTGGTGTGAACGGCCTTTCAACTAATAGCTTCCACTGAAATTGGGGGGCAGCCAAACTTTTGATTCAACTAATCGCCACTAAAATTGTCTGGAAAATCACCTCATTTTATCAAGTAAAAGCTCCCATCGAATTCTGTGTCAATATTTATAAAATAAAAAAAAGCTCTACAATTTCCACATGACTTGAACGGAACTGATTTCATCGCATATGAAAAATATGAATTTAAAAACAAAAGCTTTTGACGGCCGCGGCATGCCGCAGTCGAGTAGGTAGATGCCTGAGTAGGTGAACGCCTGTCAATAGCATTATCAATCTTGATAATTTATCAAGAAATGAGCTTTCGATTTCTGTGCTAGAATCCAATTCTTGATACATAATAAAAAAAGTACTAATTATAAAATGTTTATATTTTATCAAGTGCACTGAATCGGGGTGTGACTTTTCCAGCGTTCAGCCTATTAATTGGCTGTTGGCTAAGGTTGCGAGTTAGACAATCTACTTTATGATTGGCAGTTGATCCTTCTGACGAATAAAATGACAAGGAACGAGCTATCCTCGAATTACTTAAAATGCCTGAAGAAAAGTCTTCCGGACAGAGTGTTTTTCCTTATATTGGCATTAAGCCAACATGGCCAATACTAATAATATTAAATAGAAGAATTGAAATGAATACTGAATTAAAAAAGCACATTTCGGGAGTAGTTTGATAAAAATCGACATAAAAACCAATGAAAAAAGTATGTTTTTTATTTTTACCACTTTTCTCAAAAGTTACACTGTTCGGCAGTCGGCTGGGGAATTGCTGAAACAAAGTTTTTCGAAAAGTCTGGATTGTATGTAGATATATAGGAAAGTAATTTCTCACTTTTCCCAGGTTGGCGGTTTTAAGCGTTTTTCTTAATTTGAAGTTGGTAATTGCAGAGCATCATTTAAAACAATTAAAAGTAATTTTTAATGCAAATATTATAACATCAAAAGGCCTTTCTAGGATTTTTTGGTCCAAGGAATTTGCAATTCATTTTTACCGCCGCTGGGTCATCTTTTTTTGCGCTTAGGGGCAAACAAAATTAAGAAACATTGTTTGCACTCTTCCTTCATATCCATTCCATGTTTTATGCATCATGGTGCACCCAGCGGACGTTTTTGGCAAAAATAGAAAAAAACTGAAAATGCCCTACAGTGTAAAATGAAGCTTCTCCGATGACCACAAGTCCGGGTATAAGCTCGGATCATGAACAAATAACAGATGCGCCAATGCAAGTGAAGCATTTAATAAACAGTGTAGATGATGATATGCTCTCATTTTGCTTAATTTTTATATTCATTGTCGTGCTTGTCCTTCTAAGAGCTATACATGTATTTGAGCACATTGTACATATTTATAGCGTTCAATCACAAAACTAAATGTTTCTCCTTAGAGATGCTAATGGACACATTCATAATTACGCGCTTATCTAAATAAATATGTATATGTTCTTACGTACTTAAATTTATACATGTCCTTGGGCATGGTAGCCTGTAAATATTTTTAATAAGTTTTGTATTGCTCATGGAGATAATAGGTGCCTTATACATACAAATCGCACACAATCTTCAAAAGTGATACAACTCAAAATTGAACGTCCGACAGAAAAGGCGAAAAACTATTTCTTAGCACATGCTAATCATATGGGCACCTTAGGTTTTTTCAACAAATTATATTTAACAAAAATTTGCTCCAGCCTATGCTGAAAGGTAAATAAAAGCTCTGTGTACATATTTCCCTGCAGAAAAAAAATATCAATTGATAAAAAATAACCTACTTGTAGTTGGCTTTTTTGCGGGATTTCTATAAAATATATAACTTGTGGTTAGCTATAAAAAGCTAACTTGAAACAAGTGGACAAGTAGTGCAGGAGTAAAGCTCGAGATTTTTTTCTTCAAACGCGTTTCTATTTAAATATCCTGCACTTCGCAAATACTATTTCGAAATGAGTACAAATAAAAGGGAGATCGAAATTTCATATTATCATTTTGAAGTTATGTCTGACGTAGTTCTAATATGGGACCACCTACAGCAGAATATAGAAACAAATGTGAAATGTTATAAAATAAATAAAGTAAATAAAAAATAAATAAAAAAATATTTTGTTTTTCCTATTGATATTTTATGTCCAAAAGAAGTTAGTTACAAGTTAGTTGCATCAAATGCAGAGGTAACCACCCGTGACTATTTCGCGGCCTTCGCCATAGAAATATAGTTAGCTTTCGTCAAAGAAAATATACAGATAATAAGTGCCTTCCTTATCAACATAAAGTTAGCTTATAGCTAGACACATTTCCTGCAGGGTTAGTACATAATTTCAAAAACGCCAAATTTTGAGTTATGTCACTTTTGAAGATCATGTGCGGTATGCAAATAACTATGTATTGAACATACACATATTTTTTACTTTTTAATTATGGCTGTAATAGCCGCATGGACAGTGTAATGAGATTTATGTTAGTACATAAAGTCCTTGTATATTAGCAGTTAATGAAAATATTTCTTAAGCGGCTAATTGTGTAAACTTTAATGAGGATAAAATTATGCTATTGGAGCCGATGGGAATTTAATTTAAGTGCATAAAAATAATAAAAACACTTCTAAGTGAATGAAGTCAAAAGAAGATTAGGTTAAGCAATAAAGCCTAATTCTTTGGACGTAAGTTGTAAAAGGAGAATTGAAATAATGAATCGAATGCATTCCTTTGCATTCATTAACTTTTCGTGCTTTAAATAGGAACTTGTTACGCTATTCAATATTACATAAGCGGTACTCACTTTCCGTAGCATTTTAGGTGTAAAGTTTCTACATAGCAATCTAGCACGCATTTTGTTGTTGGAAGAGCAACAAAACAACTGGTAGCTACTTTACACCTAAAATGCTACTCAACGTGAGCTCCCCTATACATTCTTTGACGCAACTGCAGTAAAGTTGCGGTGCAATTTTAAGTTTGATAGCGTTGCTATGCAAATAGGTGTATTATTTAGATATTAGGGCGGAGTAATTTAATCGGAGAAAAATTTTGTAAGAAAGTGTATGGGAAATTCAAATTCTACGTAAAAATGGCGAACAAACTATATACTAAAAATGACGTTTGACCGTCCCAAATTTAAATAGAAAAAGCAGTATATTGTATCTTTTTTGGACGAAATACATTTTTCATTGTATCAAAAAATGGCATACATAATTTTCTGTTTTCTCGGTTATGTTAAGTAGTTTCTTAAATATGAAGAAAACACAAAATTTTGTAAATAAAAAATTTATTTGGTTCAGAAAAAATTATAATACACTTTCTTTCGAAATTTAATGACTCCGTCCTAATGTACATATACTTATGTAAGTAAAGGTACACACGATCGTCTACCAGTGCTAGTAGCTTGAGAATCCGAAATTCTCTTTACATAAATCTAACCGACAATACAGTTAAGTTGAATTTAATTTTATGAGAAATTGTGTCCTTTTGAAATTCCATGAAGATATCTTGCTGATAAATAAAAACCGAAAATTTGTTGAAAATTAATATTTAGTAAGTTCTATCACTTATCTACATATATTTATAGGCGCTTTTCTCGTGCCATATTGTATTATGTTACTGGTCGGTGGTATACCGTTATTTTACATGGAACTAGCATTAGGCCAACATAATCGTAAAGGTGCCATTACTTGTTGGGGGCGTTTGGTGCCTCTATTTAAAGGTACGTTAATTTTAATGCGAAAAAAGTATCACACATTGTCAACTAACTTTTTTTATTTTCTATCAATCAATATCTATAGGAATCGGCTATGCTGTGGTGCTTATTGCTTTCTATGTTGATTTCTACTACAATGTTATTATCGCTTGGAGCTTACGTTTCTTCTTTGCTTCGTTTACAAATGATTTACCTTGGACATCGTGTACAAACCCATGGAACTCCGACTACTGCAAACCGGTATAAAAATTACGGATAGTTTTTTAATTCATATTTTACAACTTTGATTACACCTTATGTCTGGGTTTTATGCAGTTCGAAGCTCAACAAAATACAATACCTCCCATGCAGCCCACAATTCAACCACAAAACGCTACTGCGAACATCACCAATTTTTCATTTCAAAATGAATCGACATTCAGCTACAACGAAAATCGAAGTTTAGAAGTTGCAACGACCACAGAGCGATTTCACTCAGCTGCATCGGAATACTTCAAGTAAGGAAAAAACATCTTTAAAGGATGATTATAAAATTTTCTTGGTAGTCCTATTTAAAACTATGTATGTACATATGTATTCCATACTAATATGTTTTTGAGTTAATATTTCAAATGTTTTAAAGTTGTCGATCTTTTTTCATTTCAAGCCGCTATATACTGGAACTAAACCGAAGCACAGGCTTAGATGATCTTGGCCCCATCAAACTGGATATGGCCCTTTGCCTGTTGGTTGTCTATATTATCTGCTATTTTTCACTGTGGAAGGGAATTAGCACATCGGGTAAGGTTGTGTGGTTTACGGCACTCTTTCCTTATGTCGTGCTGTTGATACTCTTCATACGTGGCATAACACTGCCTGGCTCCGCCATGGGTATTCGATATTATTTGAATCCAAACTTCAGTGCCATTTACAAAGCAGAAGTGTGGGTCGATGCGGCGACTCAGGTGTTCTTCTCATTGGGACCGGGTTTTGGTGTGCTCTTGGCCTATGCGTCCTACAATAAATATCACAATAATGTTTATAAGTGAGTAGATTTTATATAAACAGACCTATAGTGCTTATCATAACTATACGACACGACAGATATCGACAACTTTTTATTCTATTGTATTTTATAAAAATATTTTTTATTCTTTAACAAAAGCCTTATGAAACCAATGTTTTAATTTTTGTGCAATATCAAAAAAATTCAACAAACTTTCGTAAAGATTTTTGATATACAGGTTTTTAGCCCATTCACTTATAGTAAATAAAGTGAAAGTTTAAAGTAGCTAAGATTTACTGTTGATTTCTGGCAATTTTTTTTTCGTTGAATGTGCTGCTCATTTTCTCCGTATAAAAAATCTTCGAATATATATACTTTGTGTGGAAGAAAATTACAGACACCATTAACTAAGATTGCCAAAACTCAAGAACAAGTCGCAGCTACTCTAAACTCGTATTTTGTTGTATCAAAACTACTTCAAAACTGTATTTTCTAAGTCTTCCTAAGAAATAATAATTATAATAAAAATCTTTAAACAATTACGAAAGTTTGCTGATTTTTATTTTAATATTGCACAAAGTTTGAAACTTGCACTAATACGCTTTTTAGTAAAGAATAAACTATAATTTTACAAAAAATAATTTAAATTAAAAAATAATAAAATTAATGTCTAAACTTGTCAATATAAACCAGCATTAAAAATAATATACCATTTCATTAAAAACTTACAGGGATGCACTACTCACCAGCTGCATAAATTCTGCCACCAGTTTTATAGCTGGATTTGTGATATTTTCCGTGCTGGGCTATATGGCACACACATCGGGGCAGAATATTGAAGATGTCGCCACAGAGGGACCTGGGCTGGTTTTTGTCGTCTATCCAGCGGCGATTGCCACAATGCCGGGCAGCACTTTTTGGGCGCTAATCTTTTTTATGATGCTACTGACGCTGGGTTTGGATAGTTCGGTAAACGATTTCATATTGTACGAGTTACATACGTATGTATGTTTCTAAAGTTATATATTTTGATTGCAGTTTGGCGGTTCTGAAGCCATCATAACAGCCCTGAGTGATGAATTTCCGAAGATCGGCAAGAATCGCGAAATTTTTGTTGCTCTTCTTTTTTCGCTATATTTCGTCGTGGGTTTGGCTAGTTGTACACACGGCGGGTTCTACTTCTTTCAATTACTGGATCGTTATGCAGCGGGATATTCCATACTTATAGCTGTATTCTTTGAGTCGATAGCTGTTTCGTGGATTTACGGTGGGTCACTAAAGAAGATGCCTTTACTTTTAAGCAGTGTTGGCCCGAAAGGGGAATTACCTTGGGGTTGCCTATAAAAAATTTATAAACCGCTTGAAAAAGCTTGGAACGTCTATGCGGTTGACAACTCTGCGCAAAGTTGTCCTCCTTACATAGTATATTATTTCGCCTTCTTGTTTATGCGGATTTCAGTACAAAGTTTGCAATCGATTTTTATTTTTAACCTCTACACATTTTTTTATAGGCACAAATCGCTTCTGCGAAGATATAAAGGACATGATCGGCTTTCCACCAGGCATGTACTGGCAAATATGCTGGCGCTTTGTGGCGCCCCTATTTCTACTTTTCATCACAGTCTATGGCCTGATCGGCTATGAACCGCTTACATACGAAGATTACACCTATCCAGCCTGGGCCAATGCGTTGGGTTGGTGTATAGCGGGCTCTTCAGTTATAATGATACCCGCGGTGGCGATAATAATGATACTTAAAACGCCGGGTAGCCTGAGGCAGGTAAATAATCTTCTATCTGCATTTACAAAGGTCTGTTTATTTATGCGAATTAATTGCAGCGCTTGAAAATTCTCACCACACCTTGGCGAGATCAGCAAGTCTCCATCAATGGCGTTACGGCAGAGGCGACTCAGGTTCGACTCACTGATGCCAAAGAAGGTGCCGAAGTTTGAGATCAGCCATTTGCAAGATTTAAAATTTACTATGTGTAATATTTTCCGTTTTTTTTTTTTTGTGGAAATTTTCAGCGATTGAGTTGAAACGCTCTTTTTTTCTTTGGGATCATAGGAAGTGTATATTTAACTGAAATTGGTTCACTAGATAATATCCATGTGAAATTTAGGGAATTAGTTTTTAAGTAATGCATAGACAAAATACAAATTTAGTAGTCAAATTAGAATGTAATTAAAATTTTGTACACTTATACAAATGCAAATTTCACAAACAACGTAATGTACTTAGGTTTCGCTGGCACATTGGTGTGAAAGCTGCACAGCAAGCATGCAACTACAAAGAATTAAAAAAAAAAAAAAACAGAAACATACAAATATGCAATGCAAATGAAGTGAATAAAATATATGTTTAGTATATATATATATAATATAGATAATTGCATTAGGGAGTAGTCTGTAGGCAGTGTGAGACCCCAACCACGAAATTGTGGCAAATTCTTGCTTCACAAAATTCCATATACGTAAGAGTTCTTGTATATTTATAAGAGCGAAGGTACCAAACTAAGTATTTATACAACCATGTATGTATGTATGTTTATTTGATGTGAAAGTTTTACAAAAAAATGCAATGTCCAAATTAGAAAATGTATATGTATTTAAAATGCTGTGTAGATAATATTAGATTTGCAAGAATGAAGCATTCCAAATTACAAGAATTGGATAACAAATTAATAATAATTTGCATTAAAAAACTAGGCATGTTTAAAATTAAAATGTTGACCCCAGAAGGCCCTAAATGTTTGTATAGTAAGTAAGTTGAGAAGTGCTTGTTAACAAATCTATGTACAATCAAACAATTTTTATTGCATTTAACTGTAAGAGTACGAGTCTTCAGAAAATACTCGTCCATTTATGTTTGTATATTGAAATGCGATTGTTGAAGCTTTAAAATGTCCCTCTTCGCAACAGACTTACTTGTTGTTATCCTCCTAAATAATCTAGAGTTTTGTACATAAAACTAAAAACTAATAGAGAAAAATAATATTTTTATTAAAGGTGCAGGTGCCAAGCAAAAAAGTGGAGCAAATGTTTCGAAGGCAAATGAGCTGCTGCGGCAACATGTGTACCACTCAGCCATGTATACATGTTGCACAGTGGTGCTGGCACCATTAACAAAAACGCAAATCTTTATAGATATTGAAAGTTGAAATTCCACAAAATAAATTCTTTTTTTTCGCACATCATTTAGCACAAAAGCTATTTAAATTTCGATTACCAAGTTAATTAATCTATTTTCTTACATACTTTTTTTACACTGTATAATTGGGTTGGAGATTTTTTGTTATAGCTATTTTTACCAGAATGCATACATGTAGTATGTGTTAAAATTGTAAATACTAATAAAAAATATTAAAATTAATTGGTATTCGGTTTGCTAAAACTTGTTAAAGCTTTTTCTCAGCCATGAAGAAGTTTTAACGCAAAAAAGTTTTAATTAAACGAAACAAACATTTTGATTGTGTGTTTACAACAAAATATTTATGCACCTAAATTTCGATCAAAAATTTCATTTAAATACAGTATTTTACTTCAGTGCAATAGCATTTAATTGAGTTGTGATTTTAATTTTTTACTAATCCAATTAGGTAAAATTTATGGCGAATGTCAAAAATTTTTCCACAGCCATGAAAATTTTTGACTAATGCCACTA
>NW_023458561.1:67304302-67305313 GCF_013731165.1 Rhagoletis pomonella | reverse complement strand
GTCAAAAATTTTTCCACAGCCATGAAAATTTTTGACTAATGCCACTACTTAAATATAATAATTATGTATTAGTTTCATTGAGTCTAATTTATTAATTATGTTTAGGTTCTATAAAGTACAAAGACACCGCATCAAAACGTTTTTTTCAGTATTGGAAACGTTTTGAAATATGTATTTAGGTATTGAAAAGAGTTAATTATTTCAACAAGTTTAACTTTAAATCCGTTTATAATATTAAAGTTTATTTGACATTTATGTATGTATATACATTTGTTTATAATAAGTCTTTAACTTTGTAGATGCAAATCTGTTTGTAAGTAGTGTTTGGATTTTCAAAACAGCCAATTGGAAATTCAAGCCAAGCTTGCTATGGGTTATATGCAGAAATTTCTTTTACATTGGTTTGTATACTTTAAAATAAAGCTCCCTTGTTTTAAAAAGCATAAACTTGTTTCATTGTTTAGCGGTGAGAAAATGTTTCCGCAACATTTAAATTATGTGCAACAATGCTGCAATCGATTCACCACAAATATGGTTGAAATAGGCCCCACAAGCACAGGGTGGTTCATTTGATAAAGGAACAACGTTTCCGTTTTTTTCATCTTATTCAAATAAATAATAACCGTCATCGATTCGTCACTTCTCTGCTAGGTATGTTTGAGTTCCGGTCGCTTTACGAAACATTTTGCTTGAGAAAGAAACAACAACTTAAGCTAATAAGGATGGACGATAGCGAGTTTGGTTGTACCCCATTGAGTTCGTTCGTTTCGCCACTCGCTAACTGTAGGCGAATCGATGAGGCTTTTAATATCCTAAAATTTACTCTAAAAATTTTTTTTAAAAAGTCTACAAGTAAGCATGGAAGAATTGCAAATAAGCACGTTCGGAAATGCCTCATAAAAAACTGTTGAATAATGGAATGCAAAAGAAATATTTATCATTGTGGGAACCCTGCACCCTGTGAAAAGAGTTAGCGTGGACACAACCAAGTAGCACAGGGTGCTACATTTC
>NW_023458561.1:67303186-67304202 GCF_013731165.1 Rhagoletis pomonella | reverse complement strand
AAAAAAAAAAACGCTTAAAATCGCCAACCTAGAAAACTGAGAAATTATTTTCTTATATACACACAATCCAGACTTTCAGAAAAACTTGGTTTCATCAATTCTACAGAAAAATAATGAAAATGTCCTACAGTGTTATCATTCTGTAAAATAAAGCTTCTCCGATGACCACAAGTCCAGGTATAAGCTCGGACCTTGAACATAAAACAGATGCGCCAATGCAAGTGAAACACTTAATAAACAGTGTAAATGATGATATGCTCTCATTTTGCTAAGAGCTAAACATATATTTTAGCCTGTTGTACATATTTATAACGTTCAATCACAAAACTAAATGTTTCTCCTTAGATATGCTAGATGGACACACCTTCATAATTACTCGCATATTTAAATAAACTAGTGTTCGCCCAGCGGTTGAAATTCAACCGATAAAATTAAGGATAGTTTATGTAAGTTGAATGAGCTAAAATAACATTAGTTGGAATGGGTTAAGTGGAGGGGAGTTTAGCTTAGTACTTGGCATAACATAACATAACCATAACATGAGAATAAATAACGTAACATATGAAGCATAACACACCACAATATAACATTGCACACTCTTCAGTTGTATTTCCTTTTTATCCCTTTTTTCACCTCTATCTAAATCTTATTTATTTTGGTTCATTTTATGCCAAATGATGTTGCCTTTGATGCCACATCAAGTGATATCATGTCATGTGGTGAAATTGGGTGTGGTGAGCTGCGGTGTGGTGGAATTGGGTGTAGGAGTTACGGTGTGGTGAATTTAGGTGTGGTGAGTTAAGTTATGGTGAGAAAGTTGAGGTGTGGTGAATTTTGGTGTGGTGAGAAAGTTGAGGTGTGGTGAATTAAGGGTGGTGGATTTAGGTGTGGTGGATTTAGGTGCGGGGGTTAAGGTGTGGCGAGTTGAGGTGTGGTGAATTTAGGTGTGGGGAGTTAAAGTGTGGTGAATTAATGTGTGGTGAGCTCAGGTGGAGTAAGTTTTTAAGTTAAGATGA
>NW_023458561.1:67296875-67303086 GCF_013731165.1 Rhagoletis pomonella | reverse complement strand
AAAGAGTTAGCGTGGACACAACCAAGTAGCACAGGGTGCTACATTTCTTTCTGCTTTTCAGTTTTTTCTGTTGTACACATATGTACATATGTACATCATTCATACCCAGAATCCATTTTGTCGCCTTCCCTAGATAAGGTATTACAGAACAGCTCCTAGGCCAAGTGCAAAGCACATCTAAACATCACTACGAATAGAGTGCTCCCAGAGCTCCTTCTCGAGAGTAGGCTACTTGTTAAACAAATAAACTGACATCAGCTACACAAGTTTTAAAATAAGTTTGTTTGAACGATTGTAGCAAATTTGATTCGAATAAAAATTTGAACACACATTTACATGTTGTTGCTTTAGCTGAGTGCGCAGAGATGTTTGCTGTTATTTGTTAGCTTTCAGGAAGTGGCGGCTAGTCAGTGTTGCATTCATCCCGAAGGCCGGAAAAGGCTCTCATGTTTCCCCTAGGGATTTGCTAAAAATGCTTTTGCTAAAAACGCTAAACAGACTGATAGACCTTTGCATAAGAAACGCGATTCCTCGAGACTGTCTCTCAAGAGCTCAATATGATTATTGCAAGAAAATGTCGGTGAATACCGCCCTGCACACATTGGTAAAGTGGTCAGAGGAAACCTTCACGCATAAAGATTATGCAGTGGGGCCTTCCTCGATACCGAGCGAGCCTTCAACAATGTCACTCCAGAGGCAATAGTCAAGTATATTTATGATTGGGGGTTGAAACCAACCCAATAAGCTTACTTCGTGACAGAACTGTCGCGGCGGAGGCCGTTGAGGTGATGTGGTGATCTCCCAAATAGCCGCTATAACTACTACCTTCGTAAATTATATAAATATAAAAAAATACAAAAACATTTGAGTTTGGCGTATAGGTAGGATAAGTAAGTAGGGAAGTATGTAGACTTTTTTAATACTTCTAAGTGAGTGTTGAAATCGCTTGGAACAAATTTAATTTTTTTGTGATACTATTTGATTGAAATGCTAATAAAGGTAAGATAATTTAAAAACAGTTAGTTATTAGTCAGTTGTAATTCGGTGCGATTCGTGTATGTGCAACAGATATGTACTAAAATCTAAGTGCACTGAAGAATTATGTGCTACATATTTATTTATTTTCATATAAGAAAACCCTTGTGTATGTATGTATGTCTGTATAATACTCGCATTTGCGATTCTTTACATACCCTGCAGAAACAAATTATCAGTTGATTAAAATAACCAGCTAATAGTTAGCTTTTTTGCGGGATTTCGATAAATAACTAACTTCTAATTAGCTATGACAAAACTAACTTTGAATTAGTTGTAAAGTCGTGCAGACGTTATCGGGAGTTTGCTTTCTTTACAAGATCAAAATTTTACATTATTATTTTGATGGAATTCAAACGTGGGACCACCTACAAAAGAACATGTAACCAAATAAGCAAATATGTGCTGTTAAATAAACCAATTGAAAGAAAAATATAAAAAATAGAAAAACCTTTTTTATTGATAGTTTATGTCCAAAAGTAGCTACAAATTGGATGACATTTAATGCAGAGGAAACCAGGCATCACTATTTTGCGGCCATCGCCCTTCAAAAGTAGTTAGTTGCGGCCAAAGGAAATTGTTAATAAATAGTAACCACTAGTCGACTGCTAGTTAGTTAATAGTTAGCTACAAATTAGTCCCATTTCCTGTAGGGTATATCTAGATACGTATGTATGTGCGCTGCTAGTATTTTGTTGAATAATTGGCCTAAAAAAGCTTTTCTGGTGTGAATATAGTGCATCCTATAACAACGATTCCAGCAATAAAAAGTAAACTAATGAGTACAATATTATTCATCTATGTATTTATTACACACACATATGCAAAAACACTCAGGGCCGTTTACATAGTGAAGAGCTAAATCACTCGGCTGGTTTTTTCACACTGAAGTCGGATAGTGAATAAATTATAAGCATTTTACTTTTGTAACATAAACGCGTGCTTAGTAAATTAGTGTTTATGTAATTATGTTGAATAAACACTAAACTATTTATACTTTTGAAAACATGCAATGGATTTACGATGAAATTGTTATCATAAGTACTAAATGCGTAAATGTAAATAAAACTGGTACTTACCTACGTCATTACTTTAAAGAATATTGGTTTATTTGCTTATCTCATTGTTCGAAGTTAGATCGATTTCCTCTTCTACTTTCTCCGGAAGAATTCGAAAAAAATATGAACGAAGCAAAACAAAATTTAAAGAAAATATATTTTATTGGTGGTTGGTCTATTTAAAGCCCCATATTAATGATCTAAAAGTCCCATATTAATGATCTAAAAGTCAAGGTAAAAAATTTTTAATATCTTTAATTTTTACAAAGAAGAACATATCGTCGCTCGGATAAAAAAACATTGTAAATGCCACATACACTATTATTCGATAATTGCTCCATTGGATAGACAATCCTTTAATCTATTAGAAAAAATCTTTAGTTTTCTTAAATATCTCTTTGGCTCACTAAGTTATTCCAGAAAAACGAAATTGTATTTGTATGGTTTGTAATGATTTGTAAAAACTTCCAATGATAAGGGGATTACTTCGTTTACTCGTTCGTTGTAGAGGGAACTCGTTGGTATACGCCATCGTTGGATCATTGGAGCAATAGCACTGCGTCCAGTGACGACGTCCGTGCAAATGCTTATTGCAGATTTGTTTAACGTCGAAAATTTGTCAGTTCGTTTCTTGTTAAGCCTCGGCCCCACACGGTGGGCAGGAAGCAAAGATAGGTTGCATAAAAATGTCGACAAAAACTGAAAGCAGGGTTGTATTTGTTGATATTTTTAGGTTAAGAATCCCTTTGAATTGAAATCCTAGCTGCTCCTGTTTTAAAGATATCAACATTTTACATAGTTATGATAGGACCGACTTTTGCGAAAGAGAAAAACATCCTTGTGCATTAAATATTCAACAATGTATATGTGAGTAAATGTGTGTATATATATTATGTGAAAATATAAGTTTATGTAAGTTTTTAGCCGGTTTCAATCGTTTCCAAGGCGCACCACGTTGTTGGTTTTATTTTTTAATATTTTTTTCTTGCTTTATTTTTTTATATTTGTTTTTTGTTTCCTTTTATTTTTTTGTTGGCTTACCATATAATATAGTCACACATTTTAGTATTTAAATATTTTATTATTTAGTTAAGTTTTTATATATGCTGGAATGAAAATGTCATTACAGTTTTCTTCAGGCGACTCACAAATTTGGTTTATCAATCATATTTATTTTGAATCTATCCCAGAATTTAATGAATTCCCTATGAACTGACTTCCCGGCCTGCTCGGACCATAATCCTAAACCATCGTTATTCAAGAATGAAATAGATTGCTTTAAATGTTTAAGGATAAAATGGATTTTGACAGTTTGAGAAATTCTAGTACTTTTCAAAGCTGTGCGGAGTTCGTTAAGATTTTTATCAAAATTACTAAGATCCGCTTGTTTTGCGGAAAACCATGTATTCACGATTTTGCTCATGGCTTTGAACGAGGCAATATATTTGGTATGTTCGAAATTTTTTTGTATGTGGAAGACACTGTCAGCAAAAAATAAATAATTGCAAAAAATCAACGAAATTTTCTGGTAACTTCAGACTTGCACTTTACTAATTGGCTCAAAAGCTACATTTTAAAAGATCTGATTAGAAATTGTGATCAGATGAAAGTGTCTCCGAGCCAATAATTTTGTACGGCACGGTACTTATAAGTAATCTAGGTTTCACGAAAAAAAAATAAATAAATACAAGGTAACATTAAAATATCAGTCATTTGTTTCGTTGCTGTGAGCTTGTTTCAAAACTTCTGGCTTTTGCTATAATTGTAAAACTCTGTGCATGTCATTTTAACGTATTTAGGTACATACTTATATTAATCATCAACTATTGCTTATGCAAAACGTGCTACATTTAAAAAAAAAATCGCATATGAAAGAGCACCAACCCAACTCGTAATAATTTAAGTATACAAATTTTAGTATTTAGTATAGAAATATTCAATTGAAATACGCCAATATTAAAATGAAGCGCTTTGCACTTAACGGATGCTTTTTCATAATTAAGTTAAAAAAAAAAAATTTATTTAAATTCCATGCTGTCTGTAATGGGATTTGAACCCTGACGCTCTGGAAATTAGCAAATTGTGGCAAGCATCTTCGTGCACTCAGCTACAGCCAGACAAGTTCAAAATGTCCAAATGTTCAGTTTGATTCAACACCACGTGTGCGTGGTATGAAAGTATTGTTTTTAAGTACGAACATTTCAAAACGATAATCAAATAAAAAATATTCATGTTTACTATGGGTTATTTCCCCCAGTAAATTCATAAAATTTTTCTTAATATTACAACGCGTTTTTTCTCTCAGCGTAGTCATTTTTAAGCAAAATTTGTGCAACCAAATCGAAAACCGGGACACTTAAATGAAACCCGGGACATTTTAAGGTTGGACCGGGACACCGGGACAAATGGTCTAAAACCGGGACATGTCCGGGAAAACCAGGACGTCTGGCAGCCCTACACACAAAGCGCATACTTTCATGCGATTTTCTTTATGATCGCATTTGTGTTCTGGATGTACAATAGTAATTATTTCCTGACAGAAGAGTACATAAATACCAAAATAAATCTCATACAAGCTTTGAATTTATTTACTTATTATGAGGAGTACCGTTGGCCTAAGTTAGAGCATTTTTATTTCTTGCACAAGCGCAGTGCGACTTGCCTGCGCTACTTGCTTATACCAACAAACGTTTAATAAAAAATTACTACCGTATTATATAGCATACAATATTGTATACATACATACATATATTGCGATATTGAAAGTGTTTGTAATGAGAAAGTTCACGCTACAGAAAAAGGTAATTGTGGTGTTTTATCTAAGTTGTATACCGGTAGCGCCCAATAAATCTCGATCAATTATTCCTTAGGTAGGAAAAAATGAAAATGTTTCACATTGATTTGATCCGTTCTAGTGAGTTAAAAAAGGGGATTTGTATGAGATTTCTTTTCGTATAAATATGCTCTAATTATCGAGAAGTACGCCTTCCTCTTTTGCAAATATATCCTATCAGAAGTATATAAAATGTGGATATCTTTAAAACAGGAGCAGCTAGGATTTCAATTTAAGCGGATTCTTAACCTTAAGATATCAACAAATACAACCCTGCTTTCAGATTTTGTCGACATTTTTATGCAACCTATCTTCGCTTCCTGCCCACCGTGCCCAATACAATGAAACTTCACAGTCGCCTCGATTGCTTCTTGGTCATTTGTTACGGCTGTAGCGTACTAGTAAATTTCCCTCAGTAGATCAGAAATCGGTGATTGTACCAACCATGTACAGCCATCTAATTGGTTATTTCGTTCCCTTCGATAGCGCTATGTCTAGGCATCCAGCAGAGAGCAGCGAACAATTCTTGACTTTACTATCTTGGATTATAACGCTTAAAAGACTGCTTGGCTGTCAAGGTATATAAAAAGTGTTTGTCAGGGAGCTTTACTGTTTTTTTTTAACAGCCAATCAGCTTTCTTTACGTCAGTAAGCATAAGTCATCATCGCTAAATGACTCGATACCGAACAGGTATATGTCGAGAAAGAAAAATGGAATCGCGACAAGCTAAAATGAATTTTAAACGGAACAGTTTTTTATTCTCATAATCAAATCATCAAATATCACCGAAACCGTGCTTTTGGCACTTTAAGGTTAGGATACCTAAAAATTTTGACGTTCTAGAGCCAATTAGAGATTTGGATGCAGCGCCAAAAAATATGATATGATGTGTTTTACTGATCTAAAAAATGGCTGCAATTTAAAACTTGAGTAAAGTAATAAGAAATTTGTTAGCAAAATCAAAAATTATTTAATATTAAAAACACAAGATCACAACACTAAATTTTGCTAATAGCAATGAATTTTATGCATTTTATTTTTATTTTCAACTTCACTTCTTTCTTCTTCTGACTTTCCCCTTAGTTTTCCTTGTATTTTTGTTTTCTATTTTGCAGTTCCTACATACATACTTATAATGTCAGTATACATTTTTGTATGCATTTGCAGGGATTTTCTTAATATTTCACAATATACATACATGACTATGCTCAGTAAATGAATTATATATTTGTAAATGGCAACCAACATTTGAACTCATACAAAGTTAATTTTTGTTTTTTTTTT
>NW_023458561.1:67292978-67296775 GCF_013731165.1 Rhagoletis pomonella | reverse complement strand
GTTATAAGTGTGTATAAGAACAAAATGAAATATCAAAATTACTTTTTTCAACAAGCAGGCTAAGCTTTGTTCTACTGTAGATTCGATTTGCTGCTCTATGAGGTTTTTTATATGTATTACTTAGGTAATAGTATTTGCGATAAAACTGAATTACACACCCAAGGCTCCCTCACTTATTTCCATATACATACATATGTACTTAGATAAGTATATAAAACCAGGAATAAATGAAAGAGTTTTACATTTTTGAAGTTATTACCGGCTGTATAATTCGTCATTAAGTTAGGCTAAACACCATAGCGACTGCTGAGTGGAAGATCGACCTATCTCGGCAGCCACTTCGAAAACACCCTATCTCAAAAAACTTTTCAAGAGCGCCCTATTTCAGAATTTCATTGAAAAACAATCTATCTCGGAATTTGGTTGAAGAACGCCCTATTTCAGAATTCGATTCAAAAATGCCCTATTTCACTTCAAAATGTATTGAAAATGTGCTGATATAGGGCGTTTTAGAATCGGCAGCTGAGATAGGGCGTTTTTGAAACGAATTCTGAAATAGGGCGTTCTTCAACCCAATTCTGAAATAGAACGTTTTTGAAAAGTTTTTTGAGATAGGGCGTTTTCGAACTGGCTGCCGAGGTAGGTCGATCTTCCACTCAGCAGTCGATAGGTAGATAAAGATAAGGTGTTCCTTGATTTGCGGACTGGATTGTGGCAACGTCCTCAGCCATTGGTGATGTTTTGTTTGAAAATGCTCGTTTTTTATATGTATTTGAAGCTTTTCGGCCCAAGAAAAGAATGCTAGTTTATGTTTTTTTTTTTTGTTTTTGAAAACGCTTGTTTGAAAAAAAAAATATCAGAAAGGTGTTTAAAGTATCCCCATCGAACGCTTCATGATCATCGTGTTAGGCCTAGTCGGCGCAAAATGTGTGGCGGGAGTGGTCGCAAAACTTCAAAACCAACAGCCGAATGTACTTCATCGCCTACGCAGTATAGATCTAACTTTTAGACCATTTTATATTTTCCTCATTAAGGGACAGTTTTTCAGTGCACGGCGGTGCTCCATCTGGCTGGTTTAAACTAAGATCAGCCAATCAAATGTCAACCAGCTGCTCAATTTAAACTCAGTTTACTTAATCTAAACTTAAACTGGCATTGAAAAACTGGCCCTAAGAAATAATTACCAAAAAACAATTTAATGTTGAAGAGAAGTGCAGTAAGGTATTTGGGCCTAGTATTTTGAAGGTCCATATGTATAGACCATTGAAAAGGTCGGCATCAAAAAATTAAATGTTATTCGATGGAAATAAATCCGCCCCTACCCTGTGAATTGAGCAACCATCTAGAGATTTCGGGCATCCTGCTGTTGGCCCTGAGTGGAATAACAGCTTCAGCTGTTGACCTACAGAGAGTTCATCCGCCAAAAGTCCCTAGACCTGATAGCTCCAATAAATTTCGGGCGAGCCATGATATTCTCCTCGTCCGCCGAAACCCCCGAGGGGTTCCACAAAAAAAAACCGTCGCTACTCAGCCTGGCTACTACACATTGCTTCCCAACTCTTGTAGGATACAATGTTGTTCACCTTCGAAAGCATTGCTAAGGCTTTCATGTTTCTGCGAACTGTTTGACCTTTCTCTAACGAATACCCGATACAGGCCAACCAATATTTTTTAATATAAGCTGAGAAACAAAGAATTATTTTCTTCTCAGTTTCCGTATATCCTATAAATTCAGTTATCATCTGTTAAGTAGTTTTGCTTCTTTTACTCTAACAACTATAATGGTGTCCGCGGAATTCTCAATAAAGCCATAAGTTTCAGCTGTTGAAATAATTGAATTTTATTGCATTGGTTACGTATTGCATAGGTCCTCTCTCCACACTCCACAAAGAGCAAAGTACGAAAGTTTTTATAAACAGAAAAAATACTGATACGCACTAATGCTTTTCAAAAGGCGACGCCAGCCACGCGAACCAACACTACTTTATGCCCATAAAGCTAGTGAAACTGCGATTGTACTTTATTTTGCAAGAATATAGTATGTAAGTAAACAGTAAATATGTGTAAAAATACATATACCGTTGGACCAAGTTAAAAGTGAGCAAACTTTTTGATTTGTTATTTTCACAAGGCTGTCACATTATTTACAAATTAAGCCAAGTGCGCAACCAACAGTTAGCGTATATTCGCACCATTTTAGAGGGCGTAGTAGGATGTTTGGTTGCTTGCATGAAAGGTAATGCGCTTGTACTTTGTGTGAGCAAAAATCGAGAATCACATTTTATTACTGTTTGGATTTTGGCTTTGTATCTATGTATTTATTGATGGCCACTCCAAAGCGATGTAGTTTTTATTTTTAAATACTTTTCCGAAGGAATACAGCCTATAATAGAGACGAAGACTACAAAGAGCCCGGGCCTTAGGTTTTTTTTTAAATGCTCTCGCTTATTCCTTTGAATACTTTGTTTTATTTAAACAAATTATCGCTCCTAAGTGTATGGTTGTGTGATTTTGTTCGTTGGGTATTCATAGGTGAACCCTTTTTTTCGATACTACATAACCCTTGATTACTTTAAACCACACACTTTTTACTTTTTCCTCATTTCATAGCGCAAAACTTTCGCCGTCTCACATCACGGCAAAAGCGGTGGCCTGACGTTGGACTGGCAGTCTGGCTTCTCGCTAGCGGAAGGCGCCGACTCGGCCATCGTTTGGCAATATAAATTCTCCCAACTACGCGGTTCGAGCGATGATGGAAAATCAAAATTAAAACTACATTTTCAGGATCATGAAACGCGTGCAATTGAAACAAAAGTAAGTAGAAGCATACAAACACCATAACTTATTCTATATTTCATATGGAAATACATACATATGTACATTAGGGTAGTACTTAAAAATTAAAAGAACGATTTTTTTTCAGTTTTACCCCCTCAATCGATAAAACCATGGTCACAGATATCACATATAAATTTTAGTTCCGATTGGAGACTCTTAAGGCGTGTCGCACTGGTGGCAAAGTTCAGATTCCTCTACAGAGAGACAAAAAATTTAAATTATTATTTTTTCATCTAATACCTAAAATCGATACTACCATAGTCGAAGATATCACATATATATTTTAGTCACAACTGGAGCCGATTAAAGCGTGTCGCAAAAGGGGTCAAAGGCCTCTAAGGAGACTCAAAAAATTTGAATTTTTTTTTTCATTTAATAGACACCTACCCAAAATCGATACTACTAAAGTCGAAGATATCAGATTTAAATTTTGGTCCCGATTGGAGTCGGCAAAGACGTCTTCTTTGATATCGGGACCAATATTTATATGTCATATCTTCGACTATGTTAGTATCGATTTTGGGTATTAGGTCAATAGGAAATTAATCTTAATTTTTTGAGTCCCCATAGAGGAATCTGAAATTGCCTTAACCGTCGCCAATCGGGACCAACTTCGACTATAGTAGAATCCACGTATGAATTGAGGCTTAGGAAATCTGAAGTAAAAATTTGCTTCCTACATTTAATGACCACCCTAATGTGCATATGTATGTGTATATTCAAGCGTGCCTACCAACGTACACTCCACATCCCTTCATTCCGCATCGCGTATGATTGATGGTAATGAGTTCAGCACTAGTGAGAGGGCAAAGAATAAAGTCGACGGGGGCGAGTAGCTCTCGCATGCAACTGTCGACTGTCGACAAAGCCGTGTGACAGCCATATCAAAGTACCATTTTGCCATTTCTGAAAGTTCGCTTTGACTTTTTTGCGAATTTAAAAGCACGAAACAAAAGATG
>NW_023458561.1:67289434-67292878 GCF_013731165.1 Rhagoletis pomonella | reverse complement strand
CATCTTTTGTTTCGTGCTTTTAAATTCGCAAAAAAGTCAAAGCGAACATTCAGAAATGGCAAAATGGTACTTTGATATGGCTGTCACACGGCTTTGTCGACAGTCGACAGTCGACAGTTGCATGCAAGAGCTACTCGCCCCCGTCGACTTTTTTCTTTTGCCATCTCACTAGTGCTGAACTCATTACCATCAATCATACGCGATGCGGAATGAAGGGATGTCGGCAGGAGTTGGAAATGTGGAGTGTACGTTGGTAGGCACGTTTGAATATACATATGTACATATGTACATTAGGGTGGTCATTAAATGTAGGAAGCAAATTTTTACATCAGATTTCCTAAGCCGCAATCCATACGTGGATGCTACTATAGTCGAAGTTGGTCCCGATTGGCGACGGTTAAGGCGTGTCGCCCAGGGGACAAATTCAGATTCCTCTATGGTAACTCAAAAAATTAAAATTAATTTCTTTTTCACCTAATAACCAAAATCGATACTTACATAGTCGAAGATATGACATACAAATATTGGTCCCAATATCAAAGAAGACGTCTTTGCCGACTCCAATCGGGACCAAAATTTAAATGTGATATCTTCGACTTAGTAGTATCGATTTTGGGTAGGTGTCTATTAAATGAAAAAAATTCAAATTTTTTGAGCCTCCTTAGAGGCCTTTTACCCCTTTTGCGACATGCTTTAATCGACTCCAGTAGTTAGGTATCAGGTGAAAAAAAAAATCATTTCAATTTTTCGACTCCCCGTAGAGGACTCTGAACTTTGCCACCTGTGCGACACGCCTTAACAGTCTCCAATCGGAACAAAAATTTATATGTGATATCTGTGACCATGTTTTTATCGATTGAGGGGGTAAGAATGAAAAAAAAATCGTTCTTTTGATTTTTAAGTACTACCCTAATATACATATGTATGTATTTCCATATGAAATATAGAATAAGTTATGGTGTTTGTATGCTTGTACTTACTTTTGTTTCAATTGCACGCGTTTCATGATCCTGAAAATGTAGTTTTAATTTTGATTTTCCATCATCGCTCGAACCGCGTAGCTGGGAGAATTTATATTGCCAAACGATGGCCGAGTCGGCGCCTTCCGCTAGCGAGAAGCCAGACTGCCAGTCCAACGTCAGGCCACCGCTTTTGCCGTGATGTGAGACGGCGAAAGTTTTGCGCTATGAAATGAGGAAAAAGTAAAAAGTGTGCGGTTTAAAGTAATCAAGGGTTATGTAGTATCGAAAAAAAAGGTTCACTTATGAATACCCAACGAACAAAATCACACAACCATACACTTAGGAGCGATAATTTGTTTAAATAAAACAAAGTATACAAAGGAATAAGCGAGAGCATTTAAAAAAAAAACACAAGTCTGGGTTCTTTGTAGTCTTCGTCTCTATTATAGGCTGTATTCCTTCGGAAAAGTATTTAAAAATAAAAACTACATCGCTTTGGCGTGGCCATCAATAAACACATATGTAGATACAAAGCCAAAATGCCAAGCAGTAATAAAATGTGATTCTCGATTTTTGCTCACACAAAGTACAAACGCATTGCCTTTCATGCAAGCAATAAATCATCCTACTACGCCCTCTAAAATGGTGCGAATATACGCTAACTGTTTGGTTGCGCACTTGGCTTAATTTGTAAATAATGTGACAGCCTTGTGAAAATAACAAATCAAAAAGTTTGCTCACTTTTAACTTGGCCCAACGGTATATGTATGTATTTTTACACATATCTACTTTTTACTTACATACAATTTTCTTGCAAAATAAAATACAAACGCAGTTTCACTAGCTTTATGGGCATAAAGTAGTGTTGATTGGCGTGGCTGGCGTCGCCTTTTGAAAAGCATTAGTGCGTATCAGTATTTTCTGTTTATAAAAACTTTCGTACTTTGCTCTTTGTGGTGTGTGGAGAGAGGACCTATGCACTACGTAACCAATGCAATAAAATTCAATTATTTCAACAGCTGAAACTTATGGCTTTATTGGGAATTCTGCGGACACCATTATAGTTGTTAGAGTAAAAGAAGCAAAACTACTTAACAGATGATAACTGAATTTATAGGATTTACGGAAACTGAGAAGAAAATAATTCTTTGTTTCTCAGCTTATATTGAACAATATTGGTTGCCCTGTATCGGATATTCGTTAGAGAAAGGTCAAACAGTTCGCAGAAACATGAAAGCCTTAGCAATGCTTTCGAAGGTGAACAACATTGTATCCTTCAAGAGTTGGGAAGCAATGTGTAGTAGCCAGGCTGAGTAGCGACGGTTTCTTTTTTTGAACCCCTCGGGGGTTTCGGCGGACGAGGAGAATATCATGGCTCGCCCGAAATTTATTGAAGCTATCAGATCTAGGGACTTTTGGCGGATGAACCGCCTGCAGACCAACGGCTGAAGCTATTATTCCGCTTAGGGCCATCAGCAGGATGCCCGAAATCTCTAGATGGTTGCTCAATTCACAGGGTAGGGGCGAATTTATTTCCATCGAATAACATTTAATTTTTTGATGCCGACCTTTTCAATGGTCTATACATATAGACCTTCAAAATACTAGGCCCAAATACCCTACTGCACTTCTCTTCAACATTAAATTGTTTTTTTGGTAATTATTTCTTAGGGCCAGTTTTTCAGTGCCAGTTTAAACTTAGACTGAGTAAACTGAGTTTAAATTGAACAGCTGGTTGACATTTGATTGGCTAATCTTAGTTTAAACCAGCCAGATGGAGCATTTAAACTGAGTTTAAACCACCGCCGTGTACTGAAAACTGGCCCTTAATGAGGGAAATATAAAATGGCCTAAAAGTTAGATCTATACAGCGGTGTAGTACATTCGGCTGTTGGTTTTTAAGTTTTGCGACCACTCTCGCCACACATTTTGCGCCGACTAGGTCTAACACGATGATCATGAAGCGTTCGATGGGGATACTTTAAACACCTTTCTGATATTTTTTTTTTTTCAAACAAGCGTTTTCAAAAACAAAAAAAAAACATAAACTAGCATTCTTTTCTTGGGCCAAAAAGCTCGAAATACAAATAAATAAACGAGCATTTTCAACCAAAACATCACCAATGGCTGAGGACGTTGCCACAATCCAGTCCGCAAATCAGGAATACCTTATCCTTATCTACCTATGGTGTTTAGCCTACCTTAATGACGAATTATACAGCCGGTAATAACTTCAAGAATGTAAATTTCTTTCATTTATTCTTGGTTTTATATACTTATGTAATTACATATGTATGTATATGGAAATAAGTGAGGGAGCCTTGGGTGTGTAATTCAGTTTTATCGCAAATACTATAACCTAAGTAATACATATAAAAAACTTCATAGAGCAGCAAATCGAATCTACAGTAGAACAAAGCTCAGCCTGCTTGTTGAAAAAGTAATTTTGATATTTCATTTTGTTCTTATACACACTTATAAC
>NW_023458561.1:67280045-67289334 GCF_013731165.1 Rhagoletis pomonella | reverse complement strand
AAAAAGTAATTTTGATATTTCATTTTGTTCTTATACACACTTATAACACTTAAAAACACGTTTGGTTAAGCCAGAATGACTTTATCAGAATAAAGCCTCAAGTCATTCACCCCATTCCCTGTCATAAACTACATTTAATAATACACCTACATATGTAACTGAAATATTACTAAAATAATTGGCTTGCGTGAGACGCTACACTTAAAAGTTTACCTGTTAAGAAAACTGCGCTTAATGCTTATTGCCCTGCTATTAAAAATCTAGAATAAATTTGACTTGCCTGTGATTTGTAGAAGTACGTAAGTAAATAAGTTCTTATGCTGCAAGCATTTATGGCACACTCAGCATAATTTTTTTTTAACACATTTTGATGTTGCAGACACATGTGTCGCCAGTGCGGACTCTATAGTAGTGGTCTTCGAACCAACACCCACTATGTCGCACAAAGTCATGTAAGTATGTACATTCAAATGCATAATTTTATGGGTAGAAACCATTTTGTTAACAACTTTGTATTTTCTTGCTTCTATTCATGTACATATGTACATACATTTACATATATGTATGTATATTTGCACTGAAAATCACGCGACAGCTGATATCTTGATAGCCTTATTGATTTCCTTTAATTTCACTTCAAATAAGTTTCATGCATACATACTTAGCCACTTTCAGCTACATACGTATGTGCAATATGTTTTTTGTTTTTGCATGCTCGCAAATAGTCGTTGCTACTGAGCGTAGTAGTTGCGAAATGCTCATGTGTAGAAGTTTGGCAACTACTGGTACCTTGACTACATGAAAAATTAGTATGTACTAAGAAAAGAGCAAAAATTATACATACATATATGTATATATATACATACACACGTGTATATGTGTGTAACTATGAAATCACCGCATTGAACCGGCGGTCATTGTACTTCGAGCGAATGAGCAGAGTAAAAGGTCCTTTGATTGCTAACAAGTAACTTTTTGGTATAACATGCTTCTACAAGCGAATATTTTTTCTAGAGAACAAAAGTCTTGGAATAACACGAACAAAAAGAAGTAAACAGTCAGTGGCTACTGGACAGTGTCGGAAAGTTATGTTAGTTGGAAGTTATAAAGCTCAAGGGCGGTAACGATATGCGACTTGTGAAAATAGAGACATATGTAAGCATATGTATTTGTTAGGGTGTTCGATTGTTCAGCTTTTTTTCGAAAACCGGTTTTCGAGTTATTCGAAAAAAGGCCATTTGAAAACCACAGCTTCCTCATTTTCAAATTAAGAAAAAAAGCGGATATATCAGATTTATTTAACGAATATTTTCTCTATATTTAGTAACACTTGCTGTTAGTGTTTGGGTTACCAGTAAAACAGAAAAAAGGCGTGTAAAAATTCATACCTATTTAATGGGGTACACCGATCTTATGAAAGATTAGGTCGTTAAAACAACAGTCCTGTGTCGGGGAAAAAAATTTTCAATAAAATAAATATTTAAAACATCGATTTATTTGATAGTAAAAGTCCGGCTTACTCAGCATTCGAAAAATCACGAGTTCAAAAAAAAAAACGCTTAAAAATATCCTGAAAAACTCGACCGGGCTGGAGAAACCGTGTCAATCACCCTAGTATTTATGTAGTTATAGATGTATGTGTAGTTCTCGTGGGAAATATGTTTGTATATACATATATGAACATATTTGCAGCTTAAGTGCCTCGTGTGTAACCGCAACTAAGCACTACATATTAGTCGTAGCTCATTTCAGTATTTCGTACTGCAGGCGTTGTGATTTTAGTGTCTGGACATGGTCTTAAACTGTTCTATATTTATAAAGGCGTGCATATGTGTGCTTACATTTCCACTTAAATTTACACATATGTATGCTCCTGTCAAAATGTCAAAATATATGTATGTATGTAAGTGAATTTTTGCAGGGTTTGCTGCTTCTTTTATCCTTGAAAAAGGTGAAACAACAACCTGTAAAAAAGCTTTGAGTATTTATGAACATAAGTACATACACGCTAATATTTGTATGTACATACATGTCGTGTGGTGGTATATGAATCCCAGATTAGTAAAATGCCGATGATGTTATAATTAGCCGAGTGGCACGAAAAGAAATCGGCAAATTCTAGGAGTGGTTTCATCGCTTTGTATCGCCTATAAGTGACGATATTTAACATTCTGGACTCATAAGTCATTATACATCTATTCTTTAGATATATGTAAGTATGTACATATGTATATGTATGCCAGTCTGGCTAAAGTGCATGGCTTTTAGCGCAACCAAGCATACATACATATTTACAGCCTAAAACGATGGAAATTGTGCCATGAATGCCAAGTGGTTAACACTTGAGTGCAGCCTTGCGAGCCATGCCAAGGGTCAGCTGCCTTCATACGAGGCAAGGATACAATTTAAGTACAACGATTTGCACTTTTTCCGTGGTACTGCTAAATTTATTACAACTTGTTGCTGAATTGAAAATATTTAATAAAAATATTTAGTATTCAACTCATACCTGGGTACCGAGACGTTGAAGCAAAGATACGAAGACTTTTATCCAATCAGGAATCGTAGGGGTAAATATTATAACTGTTAATAAAAGATTGCATTGTAATACAACTTAGTCGCATAGCAGTCCATACAAATAGCAAAATCAATGCTAATGACTTGTTTTGCATTTCAAAAAAAAAAAAATGTTCGAAAATCGCTAGCTTGAAGTAGTGTTATAAAAATTCCTTGTGCTCTATTATATTCTTCCTAATTAATATAATAATAAAAGCTAGTGTTTTTCATGGTTCTCCATGCTTACCTGCAGCAACCTGCGATAGGCGCAACATTTTTCTGCTGCATAATAATGGTATCCTGGCCCAGAGTGCTCTACCGAACAAGCACAGAGTAAAATAAACAAAAATATTTAAACTATGGTCCCGACAGCCGTTCTCTACAAAGTTTCTAGCAGTTTTTAGTAAATCTACGGAATCTTTCTGAGAGTTAATTAAGTATTAATTATTATTATTTCATTACTTAGATAATTTACTTGAAATACAAGATTATTGACCTATATGTACTAAAATTTCGCAATTTTTGGTATAAGCCTTAGGGTCAAGTAAAAATTCAATGAAAATTACTAAAAATATAACGCGTGCTTATTAATGTTTCTGTTTAATTTTTTGTTAATACAATTTTTAAATTTTTCGGTTACAAAGTTTTCGTTGACGTGCCGAATAGGCCTGTATAGACTAAACTATCGTCTCATTCTTAAGCTCTACCCAGAATTACAGCGGACGACGGTAAAGCGGTTAGTGGTAAGTGAACAGCTGTTCAGTTGTCATCTGTCGTTTTGATTTTGAAATTTTCATTAAAATATTTTTACTTTTTCGGTAGGTGCGTATGTGTGATATTTGCTGGAAATAAAAATGGTTACAAACATTTGCGAACTTGTGAAAATAATAAAAATTATTACAATCAACACTAGTTAGTCTAAATTGGTCCATCGCAGAACGAAAAAAATTCCTTATACGAGCTATTAGAAGACGGAACGATAGTGCACAATACGGCAGAACTTTCTGGAGTGATACGCAGATACTAGGGCTTAATGCGTTCGTCTTCAATTCGTGTAACTTGTTTAAGACTGGGAACGGAGGATAATATTGGGTCCCTAGATTTTCTTCGTGAATAGTCATTAAATGTCTAGTTTCTTCTACAAATCGATGGCACAAGATATTTCCAAAATAAAGTAATGTTAATTCAAGTTGTTTGAAAAGATCAAATCATCTCGTCATATTTCCAATAAGTCAGTCCAACCGAATGTAAATAGAAGACCTCTAATGTGTTCAAGCCATTATTTCTTGGGGTAACTCATCAAAATTGTGATTCTTATTTCGGCATTAGCGTTACTGCTGGCGATACATAGTACCTATCAGTTTGGGTTTGAAATCACAGTCACCATTGAAACTTTCTCTCTTTCAATTCTTATGAGGAGAGAAGAATGTCTTTTTTTTGTATCGAGGACTAATCGTTTTCTTATTAAAGAAAAGAAAAATCACTCTTTCATTTTAATCGTTTTATTCCATGATTTATCTGATTTAAATTTTGAAAAAATTTGATTGTTTTTAATTTTGACCCGATGCTCTCGGTGGACTTTAGTACCCATTGTTACTTTTTCGTGGATATGCTTAACAGCGTATTGTCTGCGAGAAGGACAGCCGAATCCTCTCTACAAGTGTATGTATAGCTTATTCTACCTACCTGCCCTTCGAGTAAGAATGGGTGCTTGAGGACAAAAGGACAACTCTATTTGTCAATTACGTAATTTGAGAGTGTTTAAGTGAAACGAGGAGAGAGGAGAGTTGCAGCCCGGTTCCTTAAAGGGTTTGAAATATTTCACATCCCAAAGCAGGCGATGACCCGTTACTTTTACGTGGTTCCAAAGTATACGAAAAATGAGCATCAAGGCGCATTTCAGCGACTTCCCACAGCTCATAGTCCTATTTTCTAGCCAAGGTTTCCCATGGAAACCGGATTCCTTGAGAGAACTCGTGTGAACCCGAAAGATGCAAGACTTCACTGTACGTTGTCGCACAAGGTTTTTCAGCCATATCTGACGACAAATAAGATATTTCTTAATTTGTCTGCTCCAGCGTGACCAAGCTTATTATTTCATATCCTATATTGAGGATACATATTTTAAGGATTAAGCTGGAAAATTACATTTAAATACTTCCAGGAGCTCGTGAGCCAACTACGTTGAATATTTTTGATAGTAACACTGAAATGTGATAATCCATAGATTTTTTATTTCAGAAAAGAAGTTTACTCAGTCAAAAGATAGCGCGCTTCTATGTAGATTGTTGCAATAAGTAGCGCAAAATATTGATTTTTTCATCATAAATCTAGAACACATAATCTTAGGTATATGTATTAAGTTATATGTATGTATGTATGCATAAAAAATGACTTTTATCTGACGGTTATGTAATAATAGCCCTGACCTTACCTTAGCATAGGAACACACAAGGGAAACATCGCAGGTAAGTCCACACACACACCCACATAAGGCAAGCAACCAGCGATAAAAGCTTACACAATACTCACAAATAGAGTACTTACACGTAAACACAATGTTGCGTAAAAATGGCAAAAAATAATACGGAGCCAGCAAAATAAGGTGATTATAAACACAACTTTGTAGACAAGGTTAAGTTGCCACTAATTGCGGGCCAACATGCAAAATGGCACAACGGCAATGATGCGCTTTGGCCTCGAGCGGTTGCTGAAGTGACTGACTGACGACCGGTAATTGCACAAATGTTAGCAGAAGACATACAAATAATACCTCACACATCCACACACGTGCATATAAACATACGCACACGCAAACATGGGTAGGCAAACATACATTCAACCGAATTTACCGAAAGCCCTATGTGTCCTGAACACAACTTGCAACCAACCGCAAATGTGTGTGTATGTACATTAGACCGCACCACCTTAAAAACGACGAAAGAAAAGTGCGCCGTACACACCACTGAGTCTGAAATATTTTTGCAAGGCACCTACTAGGTCTCGCTATTTTACATTTATTTTAAGATCCGAATTTATTTGCCGAAGATAAGACAACAAATGTAAATACGAACCCTACGTTCGGCCAAAAAAATTATTTGTGTTTAAAAATTGCATTGCAAAAATACTTTAGATCAGCCCTAAGTCTACGGCAAATTTTTTGTTTTCTGGTATGATCTAATGTAGTACATACATACATATGTATTTGTACATATGGAGAGTGGTGTGAGACTCACCATTTACATTGTGGGAAAATGTGAAATGTAATGGAGTAACCGTAATAACCATAAACTGTAAAATCCCGTCATTCGTTCAAGTGGTTGTGTGTAAATGTTTAAGTGACTGTATTAAAAGCAAATCGTACGCTCAAAAGTACATTGCCACACACACACACAGACACACATAAGCCCGCAAATAATCATCAAAAAAAAAAAAAAAAGCACAACTGACTTACGCCCAATTTAATTACGCTCGTGACTATGGCCGCATTCCAACTATTCTCGATACGCAGCAACTCCTGGCGCGTCTCAACGCTCAGATAGCGAGGCTCATGTCCGGAGCTCTGCAGTAGAAAGCAATGTTGACGGCTATCCACCGTTTCCGATTCCTTCACAACGCGGAACATTGTCTGATAGACTTTGTAAGCCACCAATGCTTTCGACAAACCGGCGACATTTAACTGCAAATGGAAGAAGAAGAAGAAAAGAGAATGGTAGAGATATGTTCAAATTTGTGAAGACGCTACAGATAAGTGACTAAAAAGAAATGTAAAGAAAGAAATAAAGAAATCAGTGCAATCAACTAATAAATTAGCAACGAGGCATTAAACTCTTGCACGAGGCATAATAGGAATCACATTGCTGAGGCTCAGCATTCATTTACCCGTACACAATTTGCTCCGCACCCGAAATCCTTTGTGCTTTTGGCGTAGTTTTTGATTCTTTTCATTTTCTAAAAAGTATCGCACAGGGTGGCACGGAGAGGTAGTAACTTGTACGGAGTAAATTGCGTTTTATTCGTTTTAAATTGATTGAAATGGCTGCTTCGTTTAATTTGGCGCAAACAAATGGCTTAAGTAAAGTGGAAAAATTAGCTGGGCGTAAAAAAAAAAAACCTAAAGAGTTGAGTGTTGTTGTTTCAACTACTGGAGCGCACTAATTAGCTCGATTGACCCCCTCGAAACTCGTGCCTATATAATCGTATTTATTTTGTTTTCCTGCCATTAATGTTTGCAAAAGTTTTTAGCTTTATTACATTTAATTGCGTCGATTGTGCGCTTATTTTTTTTTTTAGATTTCCCGCATTTCGTGCGCACAGAGTTGCTGAGCCTTGAAACAAATTCATAAATATGCGCACAATGCAACAATGAAGCGTAAAAATAAGGCAGAATAAAAATAAAGCATTTATTGAGCATTTCATTAGATTTCCAACCATCGGCAAACTAATAGGGTTGCATACTTTCATTTAACATTTTGTAACATTTTTTAGTTTTAATTCGATTCTGAAGTTAGATTTCATTTTGAAGAAGTTTGGCCTGAAAACTCCTAGCGTTCACCAGCTACTTAGGGCCGTTTGAACCATATCTGGTTAACGTCAACTGGATGTAAAACCTCCAGTTGAACACATCGACTGCTTTATCGGTCGCATGCTGTAAGCAGTGAGCCGATAACGTCTATAGCGCTTCTTAAGTGGTAGCTAGAATTAATCACGTTTTATTTTCAGAAACGATGTTTTTTAAGTTGGTTTTTAAGGCTTGAAAATGAAAGGTTACTTATGGCCATAAAATAACGGAATTCGATCTAAAATTCGAATGAAAACAAACAAAATAAAATCTATAGGTCTATAAATTTTTTGAACCCAACTACGTGTTTGTCCTGTAAAAACGAGCCTTTAACTATCAAGTAGTATTTTTGGCTTTGATTCGAGTATTTAGTACTGTGCATAAGTCAATAAAAAAAAAATGAGAAGAATGGTCCATTCAAAGGATATTTATGTAAGCACAAATTGAGTTTGGTTATGCCCGAACATAGACTCATTTGGTCACTAGAATGCATAGCACACAAGCACGAAACTATAGGAGTCTGGCTTCTAACTCGCAGACTGATAATCTGAGATTACGAAAAGGATAAGATAAAACATAAAAAATTAGTATTTTGTGGAGGAAAAGAAAATCAATTCGTTTGTTCGTATTTAAGCCTCATAATAATCGCAGTATTCAAGCAAGATGTGCACAGTGGGTCGTCGATGGTACCTATCGTGACCATATGCCGCCCTTATTAATGATGTATCATAATAAGTTCCATCAGTGCTTACAGCTCTCTTCAGTCTGAGAAGGAAGTTCACCACCACCTTGTCAGGCCCTTTCAGAAAATACTTGGTTATTTTGCAGGTGCCAGCATTGCACCAGTGATGCACTTGATAGTTTCCTCTATGCTTGGCCTTAAAATTGCGTCTGGCCAAATTGAACGCTCCCAAGAACCGCAGTCCGCAAATTACTCGTTACTCTGAACACTAAAGGTCGCAATACCTCATGAGTAAATAGTTGTTTTTATGAGCTATCCAAATACATATATGCTTAAATAATATTTTAAGAAGCACAATAACTTTTCAAAGGCTTCGGAGCAGCTGACGCTAGTGCTCATTCGATTGGTAAACGATCGAAGTCAGCCATGCCGTATGGCCGCAGAGACCACATAGTCTAAGGTAGCCATCTCAAATGCCTCCTCAACATCAGCAATAAATTCCACTAACACTTTTATCCTTGTTACAAGTTAGTGCAGTATTGATTCAAAAGATTTTCCACCCTGGTAGCATGTTGGTGCGTACTAAGGGGCGTGCTCCGAAGATTTTTGCTGACTTATAATCATCTATTACGGTTTGTGAATGAAGATTCAGATGACAGACGGGCTCTAAACAACCTTTCTGGAGTACTTAAAATCTTATCTTCCGATACCTTCATCTAAACTTACATGCGGTGTTCTAAAGGCTCATTAGCCAAAACATTCACAAGTTCTTTAACAGAGCAGCGAAATAATGAAAAGGGTAGCGGAGCATAGCAGTGCTGGAACATGTTGAGTCATTTGTCATTGTTTTCACAAAAGGCTGCAATGACTTTTTACAGCAAGTAAACAAAATTATACCCAGATATTTGCAGAAAGTGTATTAGATTCCCTTAATGAAATGTGTAGAACTAGAAAATGTATGTTTTTAGTTCAAAACATTACCTTAAAGAGAAAATACTCAGAGGTCTGTTAAAATTTATTTCAATTCTCATGTCTGGAAATTTGGTGGTAAAGCAATGCGATGGAATGCCAATTGGTGAATAAAAATAATCTGTACTCAATACTTTTCAACTATTTGCCGCTTAAACCACAGTGCGTGCCTGCGCTGCCGTTTTTGTGGCATCAAAATTTCCATTCGCCTTGAAGCAGCAACATAGTCCATGAGCATTTATAGCATAAAATAGGATTTTTATTTGCATAGCATGAGTGCTTTGAGATGTTTTTGCGAAAATATTTCAATGCAATATATATTTTTCCCCACTTCTATCTTGCACCACAACCAACGTAAAGCTTAGAGAGTGGCTGCAGGAAATGCAATTTTCAATTTTACTTTATTTTGATGTACTTTATTTCCGTTTTTGTTTTGTATTTTTGTTCTTATATCTTTATTTATATTTTCCTGTTTTGAAATGTAGCAGCGCAATGAAGGTTCAATTTTGTTTTTTTTTTTT
>NW_023458561.1:67271538-67277045 GCF_013731165.1 Rhagoletis pomonella | reverse complement strand
CATGCTCGCTAGTCAATGCATTACGTAGATGCTTATGTTTTTTTTTTTGTAACTAAGCATACTGACACTTCTGTGGCAACGGTGTTGATTTATTTCTTCAACAAAGGGACCACAAGTGCGCCCAGGTGAAAGTTGATCCTTGCTGCTTTGTATTCATGCACTTCAACTTTAACCATAGCATGCCGACACACATTATGCAGCACGTTGTAGCGCAGCGCAACAATTCATGGCATCGATGTATTCATGATTTTCCGATTTTTTTTTTTGCTTCGCGAGAAACTTTCAGCTCGACGCTACTTTTTATCCCTGTCATTATTTGAGTTACAATCATCCTCCTGAGGATATGCGTGTAACTTGCATTCATACCTGTACAGCTAAATACGTAGTGTATGTATGCAGATATAGCCACACCGTTAGAGCGATGGGGGTTTTTTACACAATTTTTGCCACTGGCAATTTGCAATCAAGCGTTGTAGCTGGGAGCATTCTGTAAAATTTTGTTTGTATGCTGAAAGAATCCTTTTGTCTCATTGTTGTGGTTTAAGTTGATTATGGTATGAAATGGTAAGTAAGTATTCTGGAGGTACATACATACATACTTAAGTGCAAGTGTGGACTTTGGTGCTTTTGGAGCTTTTGTGCTCGCAATTACACTAATTAATTTGATGGCGAGGACAATGAGCTTCTGTATTTGCGAAACTAGGTTGACGTTTGCAAAAAAGTGTTGAGTGTGAAATTATAATAATTAAAAATTGTGTTGGCTGCTGATGTGCCCCATTCATTGTACATATGCACGTATAAAAATACATACATACATATGTACACAGCATACAGGGCAATGGCCTAGTGAAGAAATACTCTTTGAAAGTTTTGTTCTTTGTTTAATTTCTTAGGGAGGTTTTTAGAGGGGAAAAACCAATCTTGTGTTTACAAATTTTTATCGTTAAAGAATTTGAAATTTGTTTCAATTTATTCAATGTTAGATACTGAGGTCCATTCAGTATCAAAAAATTGTTTCGAATTGTTACTAGTACTTGCAAGTTTTTACTGGAAATGCATTCAATAACCCAAAAAATCTGAAAGAGAGAGAGAGCGAACTCGAGAGCGTAACAACGCGAAAGAGCTGCAAAATAGTGCAAGCAAAAATTTTACTAGCAGGAATTTGCAGCAGCCAAAAAGTAAGGTTATGTTTCAAATTCAAATGTAAATGAAGTGTGATTTGATGAAACATAAAATGAAAATATGGATGAGCAATTTAAATCTTTTTAATGTATATTTTTTTTGTTCGTATGATGATGAAACTATTACCAATTAAAAAGAAAATTGCGCGCCAAAACTTAAGCGTCAGAAAGTGTCAAAATGGCGTAAGTTGCACGTTTTTACTAGTTTTGTGTTTAATAACTTTTTCTGAAAAATTTGTCTTGCTCTCAATTTTACTCTCCATTTTTCTTTGACGCGCTCGTTGCAGTTTTTATTTGTTGAATGGACCTATCATTTGTTTACGCGTTTCCTCCACAGAGATAAAACTATTAGACCAAACAGTAGATTTCTGAATGTAGTAGAGTTGCCATCATAACAAATTTAACGATAGTCAAATTCAGCCTCTAACTTCAAGTGCAAACATAGAGACGCCTTGCAGACAACTACAAAGCAGCTCATTCGATTTGGTAGGATAAACGCATACCCGATAAAACAAAAAATTTGCCCACAAAAAGTGTGCTCCTGCTCCGTTGGTCGTCTGATACACAGGACATTATAGCGGTTGTCCCTCGTGATATCGAGGGATTTTGTACACCGCGAGCAAATCACAAGCTTACGAAAACGGCTAACATCCATCTCGGTGCGTTCTTCAGCGTTGGTGGTACGGTAATTCAATCTCAGTCACCACATATTCATCTATGCAAGCCGCGGCAGTAAAAACCAGCGGTAAGTTTACTGTTTATTTCATCATCGCAACAACATTTCTGGAGACATGAACTCGATTTCCATGGAAAACTCATCCGCAGACGATAAACTGACTTTACTTGACTTCGCTGATTATTCGGTAGATTTTTTCAGAGGTTGCGATTTCCAAGTAAACAGCGATTTCGGCAATCTCATCCACTATTTCATTTACTTGCCCTTATCGCCTGGAACCCTATAGTATACAGCCGTATGCATAGAAAAAGTTTCCCTGAATCTTAGAACTGTCTTGAGCCCATTGAGATATGCCTTGATTGCTTTTATCGCTGCTTAATTACCAGCATACATACATGTACATGCATACATACATATGTACATACGAATGTGTTAATAACTAAAGAGGCCGTTTTCAGTGTCGATGAGGGCGAATTCTGCGACATTTTTGCCTAAAATACGCCGCAGTTTTAATGTCCCCAAACCATTTCAGGTGGCTTCAGATCCCACTCCGGCCAATATTTTTCAACCATCCGTGTAGATAGTAAAGGTTCCGCAGTCTTGTTTTTAAACTGGCAAAAAAAAAAAAAAATTATTTGAAAAAATTTTATTATATATTTCAATCCAGTCGTTCTTATATCGATGGCTGAGTGGAAGATCGACCTATCTCGGCAGCCAGTTCGAAAACGCTCTATCTCAAAAAACTTTTCAAGAACGCCCTACTTCAGAATTTAATTAAAAAACACCCTATCTCAAAATTCGGTTCAAAAACGTCCTATCTCACTTCAAAATGTATTGAAAATATGCTGATATAGGGCGTTTTTGTATCGACAGCTGAGATAGGGCGTTTTCGAACTGGCTGCCGAGATAGGTCGATCTTCCACTCAGCCATCGATATGCACCTAATTCGATATTTGTTTTTCCTTTTTTCCTTTCAAAATTTCCGAAGTCCGCAGATTCTATTTTTTTAATGTTGGAAGCAGGAACCCATTAAAATTACGCCTAAATGAAGCCAAATATTGCCATGAAATGTCCATATATTTGGTGCACTTTGAGGAGTTCCACACTTTTATGGAGAGCATTTAAAAAAAAAAAAAAATTGACATTGTTCCTTCATGCATTTACAACAATTGAGACTTTGGCTTTTACACATAGAGGAATGTTATTATGAATTGGATAATGCTCCACAAGCAAAGCAGCTTGTAAACAGAAGCGATTCGGCTTATGAAGTTCTCTAATATGTACATATGTATATATGTATATAAAATTGTGCTTTAAGACGTAAAGTTCAATCAGGCATTAACGAGAGTGTTGTATTTATGTAAATACTCTTCCAAAATTTAACTGTCAGCTAATTTGCTTATTTTAATCTTTTGATTACCTTGCTACTTGCGCTACACGTAGCAACAACAATGCTAAACAACTTCGGTAATACTCACTTGTAGATGTGTCAATCCAACAACATTATCGGTTATCAATTTAAGCCATTGACTGAGAATGGCCAAATCATCACAGTGTATTATGCCAGTCGAGGCGCCATTAAGGCCGCGTACTTCAAACGCATTGGGGCGTAACTTATCCGTGCCATAGATATATCGCGTTACGTAGGCCATCATCAGCGGCACTGTGGCGTCAAAGAAGTTCAATTCCCAAGTCACATGATGATGATGATGAAGTTACAGAGTAGCAACGGTAAATGAAAATGTCAAGTGCAGCAAAAGGTAACCCGACCCGGCGACGTATCGCAGCATATCAACAAAAGAAATTTGAGAGGTGCGAAAGATGGAAGAGAAGAAGAGAACAAATTTAATTAAAAACGCAATGAAATCAAATTACAAATACAATTAAAGCTGAGCAAATAATTAAGAGTTCGTAATTGCAAATTGCCGACCGAGTGAGTGCCAACTGCAAATTGCAGTTTTTCTCGCAGCACGCAGATAATTTAATGCACGTGCGAGTGTTTTTACGGTAGCGCAAGCACGCACTCTTTAACTAATTCACTCACGTATGCGATATAATAATGAATACCACATTATTTGATGTGAATAAATAAAGCGAACATGTGGAATAATTTGCTATATATGTATGTATGTACATTAAAGTGGTCCAAAAATGTATGTAAAAAAAAATAAGGTCGCATTTTTAATGCCGCCAGCCCCTAGGATTGTTCTATACCAAAAAAAATATACCTCTATTTTTTATTTTGAAATAAATAAAAAATTTAGGGAGTGCTCAAAGCGCTCAAAGTTTTCAATGTATTTTATATGGGGGAAAAACAACGTTTCGTAGAAATAGTGTAGAATTCTGGAAAATCAATATTTTTCGATGGGAAAACTTTGTTATCTTCAGGAGATTCCCGGTAATAATACCCAATTGCTTATTTAACAATTTTTTCATGGTAACTATATCTTATAGGTCCTGGAAAATGCAATGGGGGGACCGATAAAAAATCTTTTATCAGAAAAAATGGTTAAATAAACAATTGGATATTAATATTTTAAGTCTCCTGAGGAGAACCACAGTTTTACGATTGCAAAATATTGATTTTCAAGAGTTTTATATCATTTTTACGTAAATTTGTTTTTTTCCCCATACAAAATACATGGAAAACTTTGAGCGCTGAGAGCACTCCCTAAATATTTTTTGATTTCAAAATAAAAAAATAGGGGTATATTCATTTTCGGTTCAGAACAATCATAGGGGGTGGCGGCATTAAAATTCCGACCTTATTATTTTGGACCACTCTAATGTACATGCATATAGAGATAGTACGTACATCTATAAGTACATCGTATAAGTATGGATAAATATTTTTTGCATGAATATACCTGCCACCACCTCTACCCATTTCTTCTCCGGTTCGGAGCCGGAGCAAATTGACATCGGACGACTGCAGCTGCGACTTATTGTGCCATTATTTACCGAGGACTTGTAGCCTTCGTCAGCCTTTAATTCCGCACATGTTGCATCATTGTCCGAATCGGGCGTCTCCTTGGCAACTGCAATGTGAGCAACACCAGCAACGAATGCATTAAGGTATGCAATTATTTGTACATATGTATGTATGTATGTATCTATGTAAGTGTATGTGAAAGTAGTAGAATACACGCAAGGCAACAGCAAGGGGCAGGGGGGGGGGGGGGAAGGAGAAAAAGGTAAAAAATGTGTAAAGCAAGCAAACTTGGAGTTAATAAAAAAAAAAAACATAATAGAAGGCAAAGTCTGCATGGATGTGCAACTCTCTTTGTAATGTAAATGTACTTTGAAGTATTTGCGTGCAGGGAAAATCACACAATCACCGGACAGACACACGTACATATGTTACTATCATGTTTTTGTTTGTAAGGACATTTTCCTGTGCGGAATAAGTGAGTTGTCGGTTGAGAGAGTAAATGTAATGTGACAGTTAAAAAACACGAAATACAACTGCAAGGATGCGCATAACAGCCCTACAAGAAAATTTGACGCCACATTCCAAGGGGTACTTTGAAAAGTTATTAGAACAAGTAATTTTTAGCAAAAAAAAAACCGACTTCAACTCTCATATAAAAAAGAAATATATATATATATATCTCATGATCCGCTGATCGGATCTTAACCACGGTGACACG
>NW_023458561.1:67270050-67271438 GCF_013731165.1 Rhagoletis pomonella | reverse complement strand
TTATAAACAATCTATGAAATTGAAAATGAAAAACGTGGAGCGCATGCAATACAAAGCATTCGATTTAATTGACAATAGTCAAACTACATAACGTAGACCTAAAATTTCTACAGCGAAAGTAGAACTTAGAAATCGATTTTAAGCGGTCCATTCATATATTACTTTTCATATCAATTCAAGTGTATTACATGCGCCCCACGCTTTTCATTTTCAATTTCATAGATTGTTTATAATGACTTTTGCTAAAATTTCAAAATCAAAAGTTATCAAAACAAATTCTATGGGACTGAGAAGTATTATTTTCTACTTTTTAGTCCATTTATAAAAGCGTTGTATATTAAAAAGTTTTTTTTTATATTATTTATTATATTTTATAAAACAAAATATAGCTCGCTACAAAATTTTAATTTCTAAACTATAAAATTGAAACACAGAAATGATTAAATATCAGTACTCATAATGATTACGGTTCCTGTCGTCAAAAGACAGGACAATATTTTTTTTTTTATACCTGGGCATTGGTAAGAAAGAAAACAAAAAATAAGAGACTAAAACTAAAGCAAGCGAAATTGGACGGATTTTGTAAAAGTACGTGAATTGGATTATCATTGAGCCATTTATTTTGTTGCATGATAATGCACATATCTTTTATATACATAAATATGTATTTACCCTAAATACGCTTCGAATGCATCGAGCATCTGTCACTTATCTTCACTCAGTTAACTGCCACAATTCAACTTGTTTGTTCTACCACAAACAGTTGGTGGTGCTCAAAAATCGATTTCACCCCAAGGCTGCTCCCCCTTTCATATGTATGTATGTATGTATTTACATAGTCGTGCATATATACATACATATATCTGAACTATGATGCAATAAGTTATACACAAAGCAACCGAAATTTTCGCAAAAAAGGAAATTTTCGCATGCACGTCCGTTCTTTTCGCCATTGGCATGAGTACCAAGTCTCGTACATAGATTGGATTTGAGCATACATACATACAGTCACGTATACGCCATGTCGACTTTACAGTGAATAAATGATACGCGTACAACTTGCTATGCCTGTACCTTTGTACATTCGGTTTGAGCTGAAACAAAATAAAGTTGTTTTCGGAAATTGCAAAGAAAACTAGGACAGAAAGGGTTTAACATTAGCATCTTCCGTTTGCTCTAACATCTACTTAGTACTACATATATGTATATAAACATACATACATACATACTTCCGTACACAAGCTGGTCGCCAAATGGCGCCAGCCAACTTACCACAACTCGTGTCGGTGCATGCAATTTCAATGCAATGCAAAATGTAGTGGCAAGTAAATAAGCAATGATTTCAAAGAAAATCTCATTGATAACCATACTTATATAAAAAAAAAAAA
>NW_023458561.1:67261755-67269950 GCF_013731165.1 Rhagoletis pomonella | reverse complement strand
TACATACATATGTATGTGTATTCGTTTTTTTTGCCCTCAACATGCATGCGAGAGCAGGTAGTACACCTCACACCGCTTAAACCCATTAGTTTGCCCACGCACTTGCTGCTAGTTAAACCTGTATGTATGTATGCAGAAATGTAAATATATATATATATATGTATATGCATGTGCAGATATACGAAATTTGTATGCACTTATTTTACTTGCTGCTGTGCATTATTTTGTCCTAATTTTAAGAGTGCATTTGAATTTGAAGTTTTGAATGAATGAATTAAAATATATTTGGGTCGAAGGAATTAAGAAAGGGGGATAACCCTACAAAAATACATAAATGAATTGGCAGTTGTTACCTAAAAAAAAAATGAAAATGTTATTACGAAAAAACGTAGTTTTATGAAGGCAAAGAAACCAAGCATATTGCCGTCATCAGTACTTGATTTTGTAAGATTTGCCAATAAAACTTGCTATATTTGTTACGCTTTGCACAAGCTAGGTTGGTAATAAAAAGGGGCGACATTGGTCTATGGTCTGGGAGTTGGAAGAATGGGGACTTCCAGCCTTACACTATATTTATTTCGAAGTGAACTGTTTTATTCCGCGTGCTAAACTGTGTTTCGAGGCATTAGACAGCATTCATTTTGCCATCAAATTATTCTAATTTTCGAGGAATTGTGAGAGTGTACGACTCAATCAGCATATATGAAGAATAAGAAAAAGGAGTTAAAAACTGGATAATAAATAAACATGCGATGGCATCAAAAAATGTAAATATGCATACATATTTGAATGTTAAATTCTGATTAACGATGACTTCAGAAACATTCGCATAAATTTTTTGCAATCGCCGTTTCTTTTATGCGCAAAAAATTCAATAGTAATTGCTGTGTAATAGAAGTTTTATGCATGACTCGTTTGTAAAATTTACCGGAAGCGAGTGAACGAAAAAAATAAATAGCCAACAAACAAACGCATGCATGCAGCGGACGAATCATACATATAGAATAGGAAGTTATCAAATTCCCCGGAAGTGTATGCCATGATTGCTTGCAGGCAGTGGATGCATCAAGTGGACTATGCCTATGCATGGTGTTGCCTACTTTTATTGGGACGAAATTTGCATATCTGAAATTTTTATCACTTTTTATTGTTCAAAGCAAACAGTTTTTATAGCAACGCTAGTGGAAGCACCTGATGTTGCCGCTCTACGTAGTATTTGGCGCAAAGTGCAGGTGCAAAAAATCGTGGAAAGTTGTTTTTTTTATTGCTGGCGGGTTTGCCATGGACCACCATGGACACGCAAATCGCTGAGCGTAAGGATTCACTCGCTGTCATATTTGGAATTCGGAATTCATTTCCTTTTCATATGCATGTGCGTAACAGATCGAGCAAAATGTGTCAGTCATATGCTAATGTTTTGTTGTTTTATGTGTTTGGTTGTTGTTGTTGGTTGCAGACCCAATTGCCGAGGAATATATTGAATACTACATTTTTGTTAAAATTTTTTTTTTTTCCAAAAAATGTGTGGAGGCAGTAAATCAATAAACAAATTGTGCCAACTCTCTCTGCCATAAATTGATTAGGTCATAATTCACTTCGAAAAGGCCACTCTAGCAATTTGAAAGCGTTTTTACTCAAATGTGTTTTTTTTTTTTAAATTTTTCCAAATAATACTTACCGGTGGTGTTTCAAAAAGCATCACTTCAGTGCCTTTCAGTACGAGAAAGCGTGGCTTGTAACTTTGCCAGGAGATGTTGTTGTTGATGACACCCTCATTCACCCATCCCATATATTCGATTCGTTCGCCTACGGCGAAATTGCGATTGTAAAGCTTCATCTGCAAAGAAAAAAAACGGGGGAGAGAGATGGAGAAAAATAAATGAAAATTAATGTATGCATGTATGTATGAATATATATCACATACTTCTATCATAAAACCATAATTTTTAAAAGAGTACTCAAGATTTCTTATTTTCATTTAAGAAATATCCCTCATCTAATAAATTAAAACGAAATATGCGTGAATCAGAATCAACTGCGCCATATGAGTAATTCTTCTTTACAAATTTAGAATTCAGGACGAGTTAAAACGATTTTAAGTTCAATTTGCTTTCATCGAAGTTGTATAGAAGAATGTGGAAAAATAAAATTGTTGCCCGAATCACGTGAATCGGTTATGTTTCATAGAATTAAAAAACCATAGCTTTTTCAATATTTTTTTCGTTTCTGAAGGTTAAAGTTTTTTCCAGGAATTTACAGTTTTCTGAAAAAAAATCTGGTAATACTGGCTACAGCTGAAGTGTTTTTAAAAGAGTTTAGCTTAATTCAAGCCCTTTTAATCAATTGAGACGACAGGGTTATATCTAAAAAAGCCTAAAAAAAATAAAATAATAAACAAATTTCAAAATAATTAAAAAGTAATGTGTTTTGCCAGAAACCTTACGCACGTGTCCTCAGAAGTCTAGTTTATTGGTTGGTTTATTTATCCCTACTATCGTTCTGACCTCCAATGACATAAGTAAGTCACTACGATCCGTTAATACCTTCAAACCAATTATACTTTTCGATTCATCTACATATCAATATTAGTAATGAAGATTTCACAAAAGGCATTCTTGCTAAGAAGTCCGAGAGAAATATATACCTATGTATGCATGTCCTAGCATGTTTTACCCAACTATGAAAAATTACAAATAAAATACTTTCATCCGGTTTAGATAAGTCCATTGGCTTTCAGACATTCGTCTTGACTAAATGTCTATTTTTTCATTAACTCATTCATTGCTTCCCCTATTATAATATATATAGAGGTATTGACCATCACGAGTCCATTTGCGATTAAAACGATAAGTTCAAGGGTACAAGATACAGTGCAGGTGACTTGAATAGAATTGATTCCGATTTACTTTTATTAACTTTTTTTATAAAAATATAACATGTACCATAACGAAACCACGTAAAATGGATTTTCAAACTTTACGCAAAATTTACAATAAGTCAACAGATATTCAACAAAATTTCAAACATTAAAAACTCCATTTTTGAGTGCGAAAGTTTACAAAAAAAAAAACATTTTGATTTTTGATAAGTTTTTTTTGGTGAACACCCTCGGCAAAAAAAAATGATGAAGGGAAAGTCTCAAGGTTTGAAATTACACAAAACACCTAAATCTAATTTTGACTTGTAGATTAGATAAAAATCTGTATTCCAGATCAAGTCATTTTCATTGCTATGACAAAATCAACGAAGAAATTTGCTGGATAAATTAAAAATGTTGTGAATGGTCAAATGAAAATGCGTATTATTTTGTATAAAATTTGAGCAGAAAAGAATGTTCCCCATACGCCCATATGGTATGAGTGTGTTTGGTATATTAAAATGTTCCCCTGTTAAACCTCAATATGCTATAGAAAATAGGTAAAAAAAAACTGACCAAAACGGTACAAAATTACTTTAAAATACATCTCTGTTTATTTCTTACCGCGAACTCAATGCAACGGAAGCGAAAATAGCTCAATAAGAGCATACGCGAAAAACCAGATTTCTATTGTTATTTTCTACAGCGTATTGACCTTTAAGTATTAATTTTTTTATCCACAATGCAAACTTAAAATTAAAATGTCTTTGGAAAATGACCTGCTTAACCTGCGACCCAAAATCAAATTTACGCGTTTCCCCGTTTTTTGTGTCATTTTAGAAACCGGAACAGTGTAAAAGATACTATTTTATTTTTCCGCTCGAGCTGAACAGCAAAAATTTATTATCATATATAGTTAATCATCTGCCGTGTTTCCAAAAATATACAGTAGCTCACAGCTTATTTCAACCAACTTGAATATAGAACTTTAATTGATTGTAGCTTTTAAACTAAACGGAATATCAAACAAATTTCAATGCAAACTAGTAGATTAATATTGCTATAATACCGAATTAAGTGTATCTATTTTCAAAGATGTCTTTTCAACAATTTTTTAATACAAAAACTAAAAATAGTGAAAACTATAATGTCACAGCTTATTTCAACCAACTAATCAAATATGAATATATATATAGCATTAGTTTAAGTTTTTGAGATTTCAGTAGTTTGTATGTCCTCCTTTCATATCTATTACCGATTTCAATCTTTTTGGAATCGACTGGACTAATTTTCGTGTTATCTCGGGACTAATTTTTGACCATTCTTCGGATAAAGCGTTTTTCAGATCGTTTTTGCTTGAAATTTTATGTTTGCGAATATTTTGATCTAATATCGCCCATAAATTTTCGATCACGTTCAGATCAGGTGATTGAGCCGGTGGAGCCATCAAGTGAGGGCAATTCCATATAAGCCACGATTGAACAATGCCCGACTTATGTTTCGGGTCATTGTCTAGATAATACCGAAAATGTGAACGAATGCCGAGATTTTCCGCACTTTATAGTAGATTCGCTTTCAAAATATTAAGATACATTGTTTTGTCCACCGTATCTTCTATAAATGTCAAGTTACCAACACCTGCTGTCGACATACAAGCCCAAACCATGACGTGTCCACCTCCGTGTTTTACTGTGGCCTTCAAATTTTTATTCTGCAGCTCAGTATTTGGCTTGCGCCATACATACGACGGGCCGTCGGAGCCAAAAATGTTAAATTTCGACTCGTCAGCAAACAACACTTGGTCCCAAAAACTGGAGTCCTTGTGAACATGCTCTTTTGCAAACCGAAGGCGGCTTTGTTGATTTTTTTGGCTGATGAGGGGCTTTTTGCATGCTACTCTGCCATTAAATCCGTATTTGCGCAGAACTCTACGAACCGTTTCCGCACTGCTTGACTTTCCCAGCTCATTGCTTATGTCAGTTGCCAGTTTGGGGGCCGTTTGCTTGGGGTTTTCCCTTATATTACGCAAAATATAACGCTCATCAGAACCATTGAAAATTTTGTTTGGCGCGATTCTGCCTTTGTTATGGGCTCTGTTTTCGCGCACAAAGCGTGATATAATGCACTGTACCGTTGAGTCGCTTAAATTTACCATTTCAGCGATTTTCCGGCGCGAGTGTCCATTTTTGAAGTGGCTGAGGACCAACTCTCGCTGCTCAATGGTGGTGCGTCGTCCCATCTTCGAAAAAAACCGTTTATAATCAAGCTCGATGTCAAACAAATTTTTAAGATGTTATAGCTTCGCACGAAAATGATGGGAAAATTAAAAAAAAAATAGAATTTTACATGAAAAACGATGGCTTCTTCGACCAAATATGCCTGGTTGAAATAAGCTGTGATATTGTAGTTAGCACTATTTTTGGTTTTTATATTAAAAAATTGTTTAAAACACATCTTTAAAAATAAATTCAATTAATTTGGTATAGTAGCGACATTGGTCTATTTGTTTGCATTTACATTTTTTTAATATTCGGTCTAGTTTGAAATTTATAATTACTTGAACTTCTAAACTCACGCTGGTTGAAATAAGCTGTGAGGCACTGTAGATCCGCAATAAACTCAATATTACTAAGTAGCAATTGATTTTCTCCCCTCTGTACTGAAACTAATTTATGTTTAAATGCAACACCATTGCGACGCAAGATATCACCAATATCTTATTCCTTGTTCAATAAATGTAGTTTATTTTTCTTATGATATATGAAATTAAATAAATACATATACATTAGGGATGTTAATATTTCGGCTTTTTCCGATCCCGGGATTTTCGGGATGGTGTTGTCCCAATCCCGGGATCCCGGGATTAGTCTCGAGATTTAGATATTTAGTTTTCAACAACTTGAATCGAAAAAATTGCTTCTATATTGTTTGAGAAGCCCTCCTATCATGAAATAAATAATAAATAAATGGGTTTGAAACTTACTTTTTTATTTAAAGTGGCGTTTATATATTTTTTTTCTCTGACCGCACGATTTATTTTGAAGGACTTTGTAATTTCAGAGATATGATTAATTCCAAAAATTGTTAAAAATTTCAATGCAATGTAGAATAAAAATACGCGTAACAAATGCCATAGCAAATTTCTTTAAAACTTAAATTTTTTGGATCCACAAGGACTAATAGGTAAGCTGACAAAGTTAGAAGAACGAAATTTGAGGATGTTATCGAGTATATATAAGCCCTTAACATATAATTTTTTCAAAAAACAAATATTGCGAAATTTCAAGAATAAAATTTTGAAATGACATTTTCAATATTTACCAGCCCTTCTGCACCAGAAACTTGAATCTGTTTAAATTCTATAGGATTTTCTCATTAATTTTATACCCATATCCCGGGATCCCGGGATTAACATTCCTAATATACCTAATATACATACACATACGCTCACAACTTGTTCACACTCTTTCTGCTTCAATCAATGCTTTTTATTTTTTTTTTTTTTAATTCATCTACGACTATTAATTAGCATTCCATGCCAGAAGTAACTACCGACTTTTTTTTTAAAGCCAGCAACAAACGCAATTAAAGCCTTGATTTACACATTTGTTTTGCAAGTGTGTCAGACATTTGTTGCGTTATTTATGGCCAATTTTTCTCCATTTCCTTCCCCATACTCGATATATGTACATATGTATGTATGAGTTTTTCATTGCTTCCATTTGATATCTCCACTACTTTTTGTTTGCCTTTCAGCGGCCAGTAGCATTTCTCTGCTGTTGGTAGTTTTGTGTTGATGTTGCCCTACAGTATAGTACAGTAGACTACAGCCGTCAACAAATACATACGTACATACATATCTTGTGAGCCTTGTACTTCGATCGACTGTTGGTGGTACGCTTCAGATTGTATGGTTTGTATGGAATTGCTGCATTTCCGGTTGCCTTTTGTTGGTACAGCAAAAAGGAAACTACAAACAAATACAGGGAGTATGCTTGCCTGACCACTGAATATACATATATATACATATGTATATATACATATTTTTTAAATAGCTCGGATTTTTCTGAACACAAAATTTCAAAAATGCGTTTTTTCGGAAATTCTTTTAAGGCAATTTTCCTTGCTTTCTATAACTATTGACATACTTAAAAATCTGTAGCTATTGCTGATAGCTCAAATTTTCTACTACCCACTAAATACTTCTACTTGATTAAGGCTGCAAAAAATGCGTCGATGTTATTGAAATAACTATATTCCGGTTCAAAATTCGATGCTTACAATTTCTAACAACGCAACATTGGCGACACATCGATGCCAGCTTCATCGGATTTAGCGTGACTCTCAAAAATTTTTGATTGCATTTTGATTGAGAAATTTCAATTTTAGAGTCCGGTATTGAGAATGCTAACCAAACCGTTAAAAAGATAGCAGCCACCCCTCTACGTTCATTATATGGGCTCTGAGAATTTCCACAGAATCAAGTTAGAAACTTGGGTCCTAACAACCTAACTATAGGAAGGCTATAGGAAGAGTTTAATTTTGACTTGAAAAATTGTAAAACATTGGAAATTATATACATATGTTTTTCTGGCTATCTATCTTAGCATCCCTAGGAGGCCTAACCCAGTGGCTAGTTTCCTGAATTAAACTATGCTTTAGCTAATCTATAGAATTTCAGGTAGAAAAGTCTTGAGTTCTGCTATTAAATAATGAAGTGCAGACATATGGTATTTGACAAAATAGATTTTAGTCGAATTTCGATCGATTTTATTTAATTAAGACGTGTGTCAGCTGCACCCAGAATGAACGAATATCGTGATATATGTGCATTAGGGTGTTCCCAAAACAGTAAAGTCGGAATTGCAATGCTCTCACCCCCTAGGATTGTTCTATATTGAAAAAAAGTATACCCCTATTTTTTTATTTTGAAATCAAAAAATATTTAGAGGTCGCTCAAAGCGCTCAAAGATTTCCATGTAGTTTTATATGGGAAAAATAAAATTTTTCGTAGAAATGGTGTAGAATTCTTGAAAATCAATATATTTCGATCGGATCTGGTTCTCTTCAGGATACTCTCAATAATAATATCCAATTGCTTATTTAACCATTTTTTAATACTAACGATTTTTTATTGGTCGCCCCATTGCATTTTTCGGGGTTTTTGGTAGACCTATAAATTATAGTAGTGAGGCACTCTAATGTTCATGCATACATACATACATATGTATGAGGTAGGTATGTATGTACGAAATGGTAGTATGTAGTACATATGTATGTATGCACGCTTACATGCTCGCTAGTCAATGCATTACGTAGATGCTTATGTTTTTTTTTT
>NW_023458561.1:67229190-67261655 GCF_013731165.1 Rhagoletis pomonella | reverse complement strand
TGAAATGTAGCAGCGCAATGAAGGTTCAATTTTGTTTTTTTTTTTTTGTATATAAGTATCAATGAGATTTTCTTTGAAATCATTGCTTATTTACTTGCCATTGCATTTTGCATTGCATTGAAATTGCATGCACCGACACGAGTTGTGGTAAGTTGGCTGGCGCCATTTGGCGACCAGCTTGTGTACGGAAGTATGTATGTATGTATGTTTATATATGTAGTACTAAGTAGATGTTAGAGCAAACGGAAGATGCTAATGTTAAACCCTTTCTGTCCTAGTTTTCTTTGCAATTTTCAAAAACAACTTTATTTTGTTTCAGCTCCAACCGAATGTACAAGGGTACATGCGTAGCATGTTGTACGCGTATCATTTATTCACTGTAAAGTCGACATGGCGTATACGTGACTGTATGTATGTATGCTCAAATCCAATCTATGTACGAGAATTGGTACTCATGCCAACGGCGAAAAGAACGGACGTGCATGCGAAAATTTCCTTTTTTGCGAAAATTTCGGTTGCTTTGTGTATAACTTATTGCATTATAGTTCAGATATATGTATATATGCACGACTATGTAAATACATACATACATACATATGAAAGGGGGAGCAGCCTTGGGGTGAAATCGATTTTTGAGCACCACCAACTGTTTGTGGTAGAACAAACAAGTTGAATTGTGGCAGTTAACTGAGTGAAGATAAGTGACAGATGCTCGATGCATTCGAAGCGTATTTATACGTAAATACATATTTACATAAAAAACATGTGCATTTTCTTACAACAAAATAAATGGCTCAATGATAATCCAATTCACGTACTTTTACAAAATCTGTCCAATTTCGATTGCTTTCGTTTTAGTCTCTTTTTTTTTTGTTTTCTTTCTTACCAATGCCCAGGTATGCAACTAAAAATATAAATCAAAAATAACTCAAGGCTTGAACAGCTTTTAATGGAAAAATATTGTCCTGTCTTTTGACGGCAGGAACCATAATCATTATGAGTACTGATATTTAATCATTTCTGTGTTTCAATTTTACAGTTTAGAAATGAAAATTTTGTATCGAGCTATATTTTGTTTTATAAAATATAAAATAAGTTTTTCGAGTATTATTTTTTCGCTCTGAAATAATGATCATTTTGTGAATTGTTATTTTTTTTTACCAAAAAGGTTATTATTATCTTATTCATAAAAAACAATTGTTATTTTTTAACTCTGATTTTTGTAATTGAACCGTGTCGCGAATTGAGTTTTTCGATCTGCCAAATAAAATTTAAAACTCAGCAATTAATTTTTATTTTTGAGATATAAAATAGCGTTCAATTAAATTGTAAAATAATAAAATAAAAAGTAAAAAAAAAAACATAAAAAGTAATCATTAATTTTTATAAAAAAAATCAGAAAATTTTGATATTAGCTAATCAAAAAATAACAATTAAAGTTCTAGTGAACTCGATGAAGGAGCTTAATGAGAAGATAGGGTGATCTCAAAAATCGGAGCTATAACTTCTACGCTATGTAAGATTATTGTTGCTTTTCCATAATATTTTTCATTTCAAATTTCCTCAAGCTAAATAAAAAAATGTGAAGTAATTTTTCTTAGACCAAATAAAATAACAAGGAAAAAATTCTCAAACCAATCATTATTTCAGAGCGAAAAAATAACACTCGAAAAATGAATTTTATTTGCGATTAAAAAAATAACTCAATATATGATTATCTGTATATTTATATAAGACATGAAATAACATGTATATACTCGAATCTGATTACATTTTTCTTCTTTTTTTATTGGCGCTGTAACCGTCCAAGCGATTTTGGCCGAGTCCAAAAGAGCACGCCAGCCGTTTCTTTGCCCAAGGGACACTTATTTTTTTTTATTATAACTACGTGCATAAATTTTTTAAAACAAACCATTTTTAGTTACTATGAAATTTCTTTAAAATTAACGAGGTGAAAATGTAAACAGACCATGCTTTACGCCACACACTTTTTATAGTTAATTTCTTCATGCAACCTAAAAATTTGCAGGCAAGCTTTTGTCCTTGATGGAAGCTAATAATCAGCACTTAACCTGATTAAGTAGTTAATAAGCCAAAATCTTGTAAACACTTGAATGCAAGTGCGCTCATCTACATTTGCCAACCCATATACATACCTACATATGTACGTATATATGCACCTAAAAATGTACATGTTTACACGTAGTGAAATGGCTTGGGTTAGATATGAATGGCGGCAAAATACTTAACGCCCTAAATAGTGGCAACTAAGTACATAAGTGCCGTTTTGTGCCATTCAACTCGCCTGACTATGCTTAAAGCAACCGAACGATGTGAACTTAAATATATATGCTCCTAAATAAAGATAGCTATTTACTGTGGTAGTAGTAGTTTGTCTTTATTGAGCTATAAATAAAATAAAAACAAACATAAAGGATTGATAGAGCCTTGCATTGGCTTCTATGTTCTATTAAATTGCCTTTTCTACGTTGTATGAGTTCGTTGCAGAAATTTCGCCAAGTTACTACAGATTTTATTGCGTCTTCCCAAGATAAGCTCATTCCACTAGCTAAATTTTGCATACTGTTAACGTAGAACACATTTTTACGAAGCAAGATCTCCTTTAGCACATTTGGAAGCCTATCCTCTCCGTAATGAAAAAGAGTTCTGCCAATATAGTTAATGCAGCCAAAACGTGACTGTCCTCAGCTCCCGTATCGTTGAAGTTTGTCCGCCTCTTCAAAACAGCAAATAGATCTGCAGACTGATAAAAACACTTTCCATTTCATTTGAATATGTATGTGTGTTTTCACCAAGACCAAGAATTGTTGCCAAACACAGCTGATTGCATTTTTTGCCTGAACCTTTGTAGCTTCTACGTGTTTGCTAAAACTCATTTTCTGGGTAAACAGTACACCTAGGTATTTAAATTCTGGAAGAATGGCTATTGACATACCCTTTAATGACTTTTTTTTTAGAACTTAAGCTGTCTCTCCTTTGACACACCACGATTTCCGACGAGTTTTCTACTGTTTTGAAATTGCATATGCAACGTGGATACCGTGGATGCCTATGCGATGGAAAAACCAGGTGGGTAAGGAGTTGGCTTCATTTAGCATAGACAGGAAACGACTGGAGGGTTTTATTGGATTTGGTCAAAATCAATTAAGCGGCTACACATATATAAGAAGATTTAAAAGTAAGGAACTATATGCTGCTTGTTTTCGTTTCAGAAGTTTGTACAAAACACATTGCAGGCATTGCCCAGCCTTCTGGCTTAGATGTTGGCCGGTCAGCTCTTGGGTTGTTTAGGGATCGTATACCCCAAGCGCTATCTATGACATGATTTCTGAATATTGCGAAGACATTTTCCTGTAGTTTTAATTGAGGCTAATATCCAATCTTCAAATGAAGTCAATGTGGAATCGTTCCTGGATAAATCATCTAAAACCTCGTTTTCGTGAATACTATACTATACTGATTAGTAACTATATTCCAGAGCCGGACGCTACGCCTTGACGGTAGCATAAGCTACTAAATATTTATGTTAAAAAGCCGAGGGATATCGGCAATAGCGCCTATTATGACTGGGAAAGATTCGAAAAGTCCGACAGATGCATTGATATTTTTACTCATAGTCATCCAGAGTAACCACGCTAGTGTCAACACATTTCGACGCTAGTTGGATAAAATTGGTCTCATGCATATCGTGGGGCTAATAACATAATTGGCGCTAGTGCTTTTCTTTTATTGGTATTAGCGTGGCAAAGAGTGCAGCAATCGTTGCCTATTGTTGTTATTGTTGAAGCAGCAACTCAGCCCTGCTTAGATCGGCATGCGAAGAGATGTCTCGAGTCGTGGATGTCTCTTCGCGTGCCGGGCACTCGTTGGAAACATCTACATAGAATCTGCTCAGGTACGAGTTTAACCTGCTGCAATAGCCAGAGCGAAGTAGAGTTATGGTGGTGCGAGTCTCCTGAGGTAGCGTATCTCATCCACGTTAGGGGGTTGTGTTCGAGAGTCGGCGTTATTTAGGACCGACTCACTGTGAATGCCATTAATGGCCTGTTGGTATACTGCCGGGTCCAGAGTTGTTTTAAACCCCTCCTACTGCCTCCTGTCGGGCCTTGCCGAGGGTGCCACTGCAAGCAGGTGTTTGTTCAGGTGCCCGCGTTTGGTAAAACGTACTAGGAACTGCTTAAATAGAAATGGGCTATGCTCCTTGAGCCTCGTCGGCTGTCCGGGGAACCGTGTTTTGGCAAATCTCTACCTTCGTCTACTGCGTCTTGCTGGTCGACCGATCAATTGCTTTGTGTGTTGCCAGCAGGAGAGCAAATTATCCAAGGTAAATCCGTAAATATTAGGATTATTCACCGCCGGAATTGGTTCGCCATTGACGTGAGTATCCAGCTGTAGTCTGACCTCCTTCTTATAGGTGGTGAAAAGGGTTGCCGAGGATTTCGTAGAGGAGAGGGCTAGGCTCTTTGCAGTGAAGGAGCAAAAAAGTTCGGAGGGGAAGGCGTTTATTTTCGAGCACAAGTCATCAGTTCCATTCCCGGGCGCTGCTGTCGTCGGCACAAGAGACAATAGAGACTCCTTCTGGTGGTTGAGGGAGCCTGGAAATATAATAATTAAACATCAGCGGGGATAGGACACCACCATGTTAAACCTCCTGTCTAATTTGCCTCGATTCGCTGGTTTTATTTCTGTGGAAATATATTGCTGGTCGCTTATAATTATTAACCTTCCTTGTTTTAGTGTACCGTATGTGAGGATCTACAGGGAATAGGTTTGTTGCAACAAGGAGCACATCCGCAGGACATTTTCATAATACCCTCGCAGATTGCTAGTTTTTTTTTTTTAACATTATACTGGTCCCGTAGAATTTGAACCAAGCCAGGAAACTACAACACAAGAACGAAATGAGAAGCTGTTTTTCAAAGCACACATGCACTCGAGGTTTGCCATTGCCCGCCGAGGGGCGACTCCTATGATAAAAAAACTTTTTGTTTTTGATGTTAGTCGGAAGCTGGGCTCGATCTCAGGCGCTGCGGATTGGTATTGCGCACTGCTTACCACTACACCACAGCTTACTTACTTACACATTTAATACTAGAAAACACCAACAAATTACATATTAAATCGAGTATCTCAAAAGAGTATGTAAGTAGGTAGCGATGACGTCAGCATTTAACCTATTTTCTGGGTATTTGGCGCTGTAAATCCAATATGATTGATAAGCATATAATAACCGTAGACAAGACACAATCAATAACTATCACATTGATATGTTCGTAAGCTTGAGTAGATGCCGCGGTAAGGATGATTGAGGTTCACTTTGTAAAATATTTTTTGGCTGACTTGAGGCGACGAAAAATGGATAAATTAAAAATTCATGAATTCTCTAAGAAATATTTAACACGAGTTTGGGCAGCGAAGTCTGAAGAAAGCAAGACATTTGTTGAAAAATAAATTCCTCAAAATTGCTTGACAATAGCCGAAGTCTTACGATATTGCCGTAAGCATAGAAAAGCAATCACAAATGCGACAAAGATTATTATTGACAGTAGTGAAAATAATGGTCCCAATAAATTTACAATAAGATTTTGTAAGAGTGATGTCACAACCAACAGCGTCTGATAGTGGCGTGACATAAACGGTAGGATCATGTAATCGAAGCAAAGTGAATGAATGATGAGGGAAAAATATTATATTAAAAATAAAGAAAGAAAATGTGATGTGACGTACAATGCTGAAGTCATTAAAACTGTCTCACAGCTGATATGACATGAAAATGCTCTACTTGCAAGTCAGAACATGTGTGTACTCGTGTATCCACAATGCCACATATTTTGTAACGAGGTTTTCGGTAAGGGCAGATGTTAAAAATACGCACTTAACCTGCTGCACTGGCGCCACGTATGCAGGCAGCATCAATAGCACTCAAGTGACAGGTTGTACACATGTAGCTACCACGAAAGTGTGGTACCGACAATAGCAACCGCATCTACGAGTATGTATGTAAACGCACACAGAAGCCGTAAGGTGTGATTGGTGTTGATGTTGATGTTTCTGTCGCGACAAAGGCCATTCACCGATATGTAAATACGCGTGTCATGGCGTGCTGTGAAATGCCATTACAACGAAATATCGAAAAAGTACACACTACACACTGCATAAATAAATAAAAGCACGTACATATAACCGCAAAGGATGAAGAAAAAAGTTAACAAAGGCAACAGTTGCGCATAGGTGTATTGCTTTTGTGGCGCAATGCGTGGAATTAAATTGAAAATAGAAATTTGTATTTATTTTTCTTTGCAAAGTAAAACCGATCGAATTTTGGTAGCACTTTTTGCTGGCGGGCTGAATGCGACGCGTGTTGAAAGTTGATATTTACATACATACATATGTATTCTGGTAAATAATTCAACATCGCTTTTTAAACACACGCAGAAGTACCAAGGCAATTTGATAGTTGGATAAGTGATCCCCTTGAGTGGTAGCTAATAAAAAAATAATTACAGTTATCATTTACGTGGAGCACATGAAATTGACATTCGATAGTGTAGGAAGGAAAAAAATAGGCTACGCATTTCGCTGAATCAAATGCCACACATGGATATGCCACAGACTTCGAAATATTGTAAAAAAGGGCGAACAAAATTGAAAAAGTGTGTCATTTTGAGGTCGAACATACTCTTCACCTCGAATGGAAAACTGTTGAAAAAAGTCGACGAAGTACATCAAAAAATTCAGTATTTAACACCGACAAAAAGTTTAGTATAATTGAAACGCAAGCCAATACGTGTATATGATTTCCATAAGAGTTAAGAATGTGGACCTTAAAGGACGTCATACTAAGGTTAATGAATTGGTAAGAAATAGTTAATAATGACCTGCTTGAACTTGGCAAGTCCAATGTTTTTTTTAGATTTTATACACTTTGTAGCTGACTAAGGCACAATTATCGCTTTTTGTGGCCATTTGGATCCACTTCCTAAATCCTATAGTGCTTTGTTGAACAATCTGAATTTCTTGATGGAATTATTAGCATCGCTTATGTTGGCTTTTGATAGGTCTGCTATTTGTGTAACTGGCTGTTTTCATTTATACATATATAGTATTTCCTACTTAATATTTGCAAGGTCTTGGAATTCACAGAAGAAATGCCCGCTGCTTTCTTGGGTCCCATTTTAGCCGCGTGCATGCCCGGGGATCCGAAAGAGAAGCTTAGAATACTAACAGGTAACCTTACAGGACACTGCAAACTAAAAGGACATCTATACAAGCTGTGGTTATGGTCAACATGAACTCTTGAGCACATACACTCCTTATCCCCGAAAGCGCTGTTGAACTTTTTCTAAGGGAACTAGGTTCCCAATGTTATTGCGAAGCTAAAGCTGAGGCTGACTTCCATACTACATTCCTTTCATTCGCCTTTTTGTTGCCCCATTCATCAATTAGTTGTGTGTAGCAGCTCATAGTGTCTGTCAGCATGATTTTCAACGTTGTAATTACATTTCATGTTCTTTTTTTTTAGTTATTTTTTTAATGCTTTAATTAGTAATTCGCTTTCAATTACTTATGTATTATGTATGTGTATATGCGTAAATTTAAATTGACACTCATGAGCATGCTAAAAAATATACAATACAATTTTATATGTTTTTATACATAATTCAGTGCTTATCGCTGGGGCGTGTGCAGCAGCAAAAATATACATTAGAGAAAAACACTATGGCTTGCAACCAAAAGCTCTTTACTAAATAATTTGTGTTGCATAATTTTGTGTACACATACATATCGCTCATTTACTTCAATAGTGTTTTAATGAAAAAAAATAATTAAAATATTGAGTTAAGTATATAAAGATACTTCTTCTTCTTCTTGTTCTAAGCTGTATTGATCAACAGTAGTGCACTAGAATAAAATATGTATACATGTTTACTATGGGAGTATATGTATGTAAATTCAAAACTTTGAGGACGTTTTTCGCGAGTTTTGCTTTTTTGAGTTATGACACTATTGAAGTAAATAAGCGAGATATAAATATATATATATATGCACACAAAATATAAATAAAAAAATATAAACTCAAATTTGTTGTCGAGTTTGTTGCACATTTTTAATGAGCATCATGCATTTACATGTTGCTACTACGTGGCGTATGAGTGATGTGCGTGGAATTAACTGCAATGCGTTGCTTGTTAGCGCATTGGTATGCACATATGTACATACATATGTATGTGTATTCGTTTTTTTTGCCCTCAACATGCATATGCGAGAGAAGGTAGTAAACCTCACACCGCTTAAACCCATTAGTTGGCCCACGCACTTGCTTCTAGTTAAATCTGTATGTATGGAAGCAGAAATGTAAATATATATATGTATATGTATATGCATGCACAGATATACGAATTTGTATGCACTTATTTTACTTGCTGCTGTGCATTATTTTGTCCTAATTTTAAAAGTGCATTTGAATTTGAAGTTTTGAATGAATGAATTAAAATATATTTGGGTCGAAGGGATTAAGAAAGGGGGATAACCCTACAAAAATACATAAATAAATTGGCAGTTGTTACCTAAAAAAAAAATGAATGAAATATTAATTTATTCCGCGTGCTAATATGTGTTTCGAGGCATTAGACAGAATTCATTTTGCCATCAAATTATTCTAATTTTCGAGGAATTGTGAGAGTGTACGACTCAATCAGCATAAATGAAGAATAAGAAAAGGGAGTAAAAAACTGGCTAAAGTATGTATGCTATCTTTACCAACTGATAATAAATAAACGTGCGATGGCATCAAAAAATGTAAATATGTATACATATTTGAATGTTAAATTCTGATTAACAATGACTTCAGAAACATTTGCATACATATTTTGCAATCGCCGTTTCTTTTATGCGCAAAAAATTCAATAGTAATTGCTGTGTAATAGAAGTTTTATGCATGACTCGTTTGTAAAATTTACCGGAAGCGAGTGAACGAAAAAAATAAATCGCCAACAAACAAACGCATGCATGCACCGGACGAACCATACATATAGAATAGGAAGTTATCAAATTCCCCGGAAGTGTATGCCATGATTGCTTGCAGGCAGTGGATGCATCAAGTGGACTATGCCTATGCATGGTGTTGCCTACTTTTAGTGGGACGAAATTTGCATATCTGAAATTTTTATCGCTTTTTATTGTTCAAAGCAAACAGTTTTTATAGCAGCGCTAGTGGAAGCACCTGATGTTGCCGCTGTACGTAGTATTTGGCGCAAAGTGCAGGTGCAAAAAATCGTGGAGAGCTTTTTTTTTTATTGCTGGCGGGTTTGCCACCACCATGGACACGCAAATCGCTGTGTGTAACGATTCACTGGCTGTCATATTTTGGAATTCGGAATTCATTTCCTTTTCATATGCATGTCCATAACAGATCGAGTAAAATGTGTCAGCCATATGCTAATGTTTTGTTGTTTTATGTGTTTGGTTGCAGTTTGCAGACCCAATTGCCGAGGAATATATTGAATATTACATTTTTGTTAAAAATCCTTTTTTCCCAAAAAAATGTGTGGAGGCAGTAAATCAATAAACAATTTGTGCCAACTCTCTCTGACATAAATTGATTAGGTCATAATTCACTTCGAAAAGGCCACTCTAGCAATTTGAAAGCGTTTTTACTCAAATGTGTTTTTTTCTTAATTTTTCCAAAAAATACTTACCGGTGGTGTTTCAAAAAGCATCACTTCAGTGCCTTTCAGTACTAGAAAGCGTGGCTTGTAACTTTGCCAGGAGATGTTGTTGTTGATGACACCCTCATTCACCCATCCCATATATTCGATTCGTTCGCCTACGGTGAAATTGCGATTGTAAAGCTTCATCTGCAAAAAAGCGGGGGGAGGGATGGAGAAAAATAAATGAAAATTAATGTATGCATATATGTATGTGTGCATGTAAGTATGAATATGTATCATATACTCCTATCATAAAACAATTATTTTTAAAAGAGTACTCAAGTATTATTTTAATTTAAGAAATATCCCTCATCTAATAAACTAAAAAGAAATATGCATGAATCAGAATCAACTGCGCTATAAGAGTGATTCTTCTTTACAAATTTCGAATTCAGGGCGGTTTATAATGATTTTAAATTGAATTTGCTTTCATCAAAGTTGTATAGAAGCATTTGGAAAAATAAAATTGTTGCCTGAATCACGTGAATCGGTTATGTTTCATAGAATTAAAAAACCATAGTTTTTTTCAATCTTTTTTTCGTTTCTGAAGGTTAAAGTTTTTTCCAGGAATTATAACAGTTTTCTGAAATAGAATCTGGCAACACCGGCTACAGCTGAAGTGTGTTTAAAAGAGTTTAGCTTAATTCAAGCCCTTTTAATCTATTGAGACGACAGGGTTATATCTGAAAAAGCCTAAAAAAATAAAATAATAAATAAATTTCAAAATAATTAAAAAGTAATGTATTTTGCCAGAAACCTTACGCACGTGTCCTCAGAAGACTAGTTTATTGGTTGGTTTATTTATTCCTACTAGCGTTCTGAGGGTTGCATCAACACGCGAAGAGTGCAAGAAACACTTTCGCCTAAAACCTCCAATGTCATAAGTATGTCACTACGATCCGTTAATACCTTCAAACCAATTATACTTTTCGATTCATCTACATATCAATATTAGTAATGAAGATTTCAAAAAAGGCATTCTTACTAAGAAATCCTAAAGAAATATATATGTGTGTAGGTCCTAGCATGTTTTACCCAACTATGAAAAATTAAAAATTAAATACTTTCATCCGGTTTAGATAACTCCACTGACATTCGTGTTGATTAAACGTCTATTCTTTTCATTAACTAATATATTGCTTCCCCTATTATAATATATATAGAGGTATTGACCATCACGAGTCCATTTGCGATTAATACGATAAAGTCAAGATACAGTGCAGGCCACTTGAATAGAATTGATCCAAATTTACTTTCATAAACTTTTTTTATAAAAATATAACATGTACCATAACGAAACCATGTAGAATCGATTTTCAAACTTTACGCAAAATTTAGAATAATTCAACAGATATTCATCAAAATTTCAAACATTTAAAAACTCCTTTTTTGAGTGCGAAAGTTAGAAAAAAAAAACATTTTGATTTTTGATAATTTTTTTTGGTGGATACCCTCGGCAAATGCTCCCCTATTAAACCTTAATATGCTGTAGAAAATAGGTAAAAAAAAACTGTCCAAAACAGTACAAAATTTCTTTAAAATACATCCCTGTTTATTTTTTACCGCGAACTCAATGTAAAGGAAGCGAAAATAACTTAATAAGAGCATAAGCGAAAAACCAGACTTCTATCGTTATTTTCTACAACGTATTGACCTTTAAGTATTAATTTTTTTATCCACAATGCAACCTCAAAATTAAAATATCTTGAGAAAATGACCTGCTTAACCTTAGACCCAAAATCAAGTTTACGCGTCTCCCCTTTTTATGTGTCATTTTAGCGTTCCTACAGTTGTATTAAATAAACAAGAGGAAGGCTCTCAATAGGGAGGATAGGATCAAAAGAGGAGGCTATCGAAATGGTCGGAAATGCTTTATCATGCTGAACATATAGAGTATTTAAGTAAGACCTGTATAGAGCTCTAAAGTTATGAAGAAACTGGAACAGTCTAAAAGATACTATTTTATTTTTCTGCTCGAGCTGAACAGCTCATATATAGTTAATCATCTGCCGTGTTTCCAAAAATATAGATCCGCAATACACTCAATATTACTAAGTAGCAATTGATTTTCTCCCCTCTGTACTGAAACTAATTTATGTTTAAATGCAGTCCCTGCAACACCATTGAGACGCAAGATATCACCAATATTGTATTTCCTGTTCAATAAATGTAGTTTATTTTTCTTATGATATATGAAATTAAATAAATACATATACATTAGGGATGTTAATTTTTCGGCTTTTTCCGATCCCGGGATTTTCGGGATGGCGTTTTCACAATCCCGGGATCCCGGGATTAGTCCCGAGATTTAGATAGATATTCATTACTTTTCAACAACTCGAATCGAAAAAATTGCTTCTATATTGTTTGAGAAGCTCTCCTACCATGAAACAAATAATAAATAAATGGGTTTGAAACCTACTTTTTTATTTAAAGTGGCGTTTATATATTTTTTTCTCTGACCGCACGATTTATTTTGAAGGGCTTTGTAATTTCAGAGATATGATTAATTCCAAAAAGGGTTAAAAAATTCAATGCAATGTAGAATAAAAATACGGGTAACAAATGCCATAGCAAATTTCTTTAAAATTTAAATTTTTTGGATTCACAAGGACTAATAGGTAAGCTGACAAAGTTAGAAGAACGAAATTCGAGGATGTTATCGAGTTTATATAAGCCCTTAACATATAATTTTTTCAAAAAACAAATATTCCGAAATTTTAAGGATAAAATTTTAAAGTGACATTTTCAATATTTACCAGCCCTTCTGCACCAGAAAGTTGAATCTGTTTAAATTCCACAGGATTTTCTCATTAATTTTATACCCATATCCCGGGATCCCGGGATTAACATTCCTAATATACATACACATACGCTCACAATTTGTTCACACTCTTTCTGCTTCAATCAATGCTTTTTATATTTTTTTTTGTAAATTCATCTACGACTATTAATTAGCATTCCATGCCAGAAGTAACTACCGACTTTTTTTAAAGCCAGCAACAAACGCAATTAAAGCCCTGATTTACACATTTGTTTTGCAAGTGTGTCAGACATTTGCTGCGTTATTTATGGCCAATTTTTCTCCATTTCCTTCCCCATACTCGATATATGTATGTACATATGTATGAGTTTTTCATTGCTTCCATTTGATATCTTCCACTACTTTTTGTTTGGTTTTCAGCGGCCAGTAGCATTTCTCTGCTGTTGGTAGTATTGTGTTGCTGTTGCCCTACAGTATAGTACAGTAGACTACAGCCGTCAACAAATACATACGTACATACATATCTTGTGAGCCTTGTACTTCGATCGACTGTTGGTGGTACGCTTCAGATTGTAAGGTTTGTATGGAATTGCTGCATTTCCGGTTGCTTTTTGTTGGTACACCAAAAAGGAAACTACAAACAAATACAGGGGAGTATGCTTGGCTGACCACTGAGTATGCATTCATATATACATATGTATAAATAGCTCGGATTTTTCTGAACACAAAATTTCAAAAATGCGTTTTTTCGGACACTCTTTTAAGGCAATTTTCCTTGCTTTCTATAAATATTGACAGACTTAAAAATCTGTAGCCATAGCTGATAGTTCAAATTTTCTACTACCCACTAAATACTTCTACTTGATTATGGCTGCAAAAAATGCGTCGATGTTATTGAAATAGCTATATTTCGGTTCAAAATTCGATGCTTACAATTTCTAACAACGCAACTTTGGCGACACATCGATGCCAGCTTCATCGGATTTAGCGTGACTCAAAAATTTTTGATTGCATTTTGATTGAGAAATTTCAATTTTAGAGTCCGGTATTGAGAATGCTAACCAAACCGTTAAAACGAGCAGCCACCCACTCCTCTACGTTCAAATGCATTATATGGGCTCTGAGAATTTCAACAGAATCAAGTTAGAAACTTGGGTCCTAACCACCTAACTATAGGAAGACTATACGAAGAGTTTAATTTTGACTTGAAAAATTGTAAAACATTGGAAATTACATACATATGTTTTTCTGGCTATCTATCTTAGCATCGTTGTTGATTTATCCAGTGCATCGTTGTCGCCCCCCAAAATTGGCATCCCTAAGCTTGATAAGTACCATCTGACTTCCCCCTCTAAGAGGGAGTCATGCGCTCTTTTTCTATCGAGCCTGCGAAGTACAGCTGGTATTGTTGAGCCTCTCAGTTAACTATTGCTAGTATGTACGTAAATTTGCCATCTTGCTGCCTTAGGAGCCCTAACCCAGTGGCTAGTTTCCTGAATTAAACTATGCTTTAGCTAATCTATAGAGTTTCAGGAGAAAAGTCATATGGTATTTGACAAAATAGATTTTAGTCGAATTTCGATCGATTTTATTTAATTAAGACGTGTATCAGCTGCACCCAGAATGAACGAACATTGTGATATCTGTTCATTAGGGTGTTCCAAAAACAGTAAAGTCGGAATTGCAATGCTCTCACCCCCTAGGATTGTTCTATATTAAAAAAAAGTATACCCCTATTTTTTATTTTGAAATCAAAAAATATTTAGAGGTCGCTCGAAGCGCTCAAAGTTTTCCATGTATTTTTATATGAGAAAAATACAATTTTTCATAGAAATAGTGTAGAATTCTTGAAAATCATTATTTTACGATCGGATCTGGATCTTTTCAAGATACATTCAATAATAATACCCAATTGTATATTTAACCATTTTTTAATACTAACGATTTTTTATCGATCGCCCCATTGCATTTTTCGGGGTTTTTGTGGGTTTTTGGCAGACCTATAAATTATAGTAGTGAAGCACTCTAATGTTCATGCATTCATACATACATATGTATGAGGTAGGTATGTATGTACGAAATGGTAGTATGTAGTACATATGTATGCATGCACGCTTGCATGCTCGCTAGTCAATGCATTACGTAGATGCTTATGTTTTTTTTTTTTGTAACTAAGCATACTGACACTTCTGTGGCAACGGTGTAGATTTATTTCTTCAACAAAGGGACCACAAGTGCGCCCAGGTGAAAGTTGATCCTTGCTGCTTTGTATTCATGCACTTCAACTTTAACCATAGCATGCCGACACACATTATGCAGCACGTCGCAGCGCAACGCAGCGCAGCGCAGCAATTCATGGCATCGATGTATTCATGATTTTCAGATTTTTTTTTTTTGCTTCGCGAGAAACTTTCTGCTCGACGCTACTTTTTATCCCCGTCATTATTTGAGTTTCTATCATCCTCCTGAGGATATGCGCGGAACTTGCATTCACACCTGTACAGCTAAATACGTAGTGTATGTATGCAGATATAGCCACACCGCTAGAGCGATTGGGGTTTTTTTACACAATTTTTGCCACTGGCAATTTGCAATCAAGCGTTGTAGCTGGGAGCATTCTGTAAAATTTTGTTTGTATGCTGAAAGAATCCTTTTGTCTCATTGTTGTGGTTTAAGTTGATTATGGTATGAAATTGTAAGTAAGTATTCTGGAGGTACATACATACATACTTAAGTGCAAGTGTGGACTTTGGTGCTTTTGGAGCTATTGTGCTCGCAATTACACTAATTAATTTGATGGCGAGGACAATGAGCTTCCTTCTGTATTTGCGAAACTAGGTTGACGTTTGCAAAAGGGTGTTGAGTGTGAAATTATAATAATTAAAAATTTTGTTGGCTGCTGATGTGCCCCATTCATTGTACATATGTACGTATAAAGATACATACATATGTATGTACACAGCATACAGGGCAATGGCCTAGTGAGGAAATACTTTTTGAAAGTTTTGTTCTTTGTTTAATTTCCTAGGGACGTTTTTACAGGGGAAAAACAAACCTTGTGTTTAAAAATTTTTATCGTTAAAGTGTTTGAAATTTGTTTCAATTTATTCAATATTAGATACTTACATATCGACTGCTTTCAATAAAATTCTGAAATAGGACGTTTTTGAAAAGTTGTTTGAGATAGGGCGTTTTCGACCTGGCTGCCGAGATAGGTCAATCTTCCACTCAGCAGTCGATATGAGGTCCATTCAATATCAAAAAAATGTTACGAATTGTTAAAAAGTTTTTACTGGAAATGCATTCAATAAACCAAATAAATAAAATTTTAAAGAGAGAGAGCGAACTCGAGAGCGTAACAACGCGAGAGAGCTGCAAAATATTGCAAGTAAAAAAAAGTTGTTCGAGAATAAGGTGGATTTAAGCAAAGGCAGCTCACTGAAATTTTCTTAGAAGATATATGCAAATGATATCAGGTAGGTTTCGTTGTTCGTCTCATACACAGGACATTATAGCGGTTGTCCCTCGTGATATCAAGGGATTTTGTACACCGAGAGCAAATCACAAACTTACTCATCCGCAGACGATAAACTGACTTTACTTGACTTCGCTGATTGTTCGGTAGATTTTTTCAGAGGTTGCGATTTCCAAGTAAACAGCGATTTCGGCAATCTCATCCACTATTTCATTTACTTGCCCTTATCGCCTGGAACCCTATAGTACACAGCCGTATGCATAGAAAAAGTTTCCCTGAATCTTAGAACTATCTTGAGCCCATTGAGATATGCCTTGATTGCTTTTATCGCTGCTTAATTACCAGCATACATACCTGTACATGCATACATACATACATACGAATGTGTTAATAACTAAAGAGGCCGTCTTCAGTGTCGATGAGGGCGAATTCTGCGACATCTTTGCCTAAAATACGTCTCAGTTTTAATGTCCCCAAACCCTTTCAGGGGGCTTCAGATCCCACTCCAGCCAATATTTTTCAACCATCTGTGTAGATAATAAAGGTTCTGTGGGCTTGTTCTTAAATTGGCCAAAATTATTTGATAAAACATTATTGTATATTTCAACTCGATATTTGCTTTTACTTTTTTCCCTTAAAATTTTCCGAAGTCCGCAGATTCTAACTTTTTAATATTGGATTAGTTCTGATGTTTGGAATACCAATTACGCCTAAATGAAGCCAAGTATTGCCATGAAATGTCCATATATTTGGTGCACACAATGGGAGTTCCACACGTTTTATGGATAACACTTTCACAAAAAAAACTGACATTGTTCCTTTATGCAATTACAACAATTGAGACTTTGGCTTTTACACATAGAAGAATGTTCCCACCAGAAAATTTTTGTTGCCGGCAATAAGAAAACCTATCGTCCTCGGGAACAAATTTATTGCCGGTAATATCGCCATCGTATCGCTTTCTTATTACCGGTGGCTTTAATACGTCCGCCGAAGACAACTAGCCTGGGCGAGCCGTTTTCTTATTACCTGCATAGTCGTTTTGTGAATGCCACAGGCGATATTTGAACAATAATTAGTTGAAAAAATTTCATTTTTTTTATAAAATTTTACATTTGTTTTTGAACACAAAATTAGAATTCGAAAACGGAATAAATTATTTCCCTCGCTATGGCGCTTCCTATGATTTGCAATCCTATCTTTGGCATATATTAGATACCTTTGGAGAATCCTGTTGAGTCGAACTTCGCCTGTTTTGTGGGAATTTTGACATAAAAGGAACGATGTTGCCGATTTCTCACCATGGCAATAAATCGGCGAGTCGCCAATTTGTTGCCATTGACGATTGTTGCCCATTTTTCATGTTTTGCACGGTGGGTTATTATGAATTGGATGGTGCTCCACAAGCAAAGTAGCTTGAAAACAGAAGCGATTCAGCTTATGCAGTTCTCTAATATGTATGTATGTATGTATATAAAATTGTGTTTTGAGACGTAAAGTGCTTTTCGAAAGTTTATAATCAGGGATTAGCGAGAGTGTTGTAAGTAAAGACTCTTCCAAAATTAGTGCAGAAGCAAGCCTTCTCAATAATTTCTTCTACGCTTCATTTTGCCTTTTACGTAGCCTTTTAACGATGCAAAATCAGCTAGTTAATTTACATTACGATTATCCTCACTTCACATACTTAACTAACTGTCAGCTAATTTGCTTATTTTAATCTTTTGATTACCTTGCTACTTGCACTACACGTAGCAACAACAATGTTAAACAACTTCGGTAATACTCACTTGTAGATGTGTCAATCCAACAACATTATCGGTTATCAATTTAAGCCATTGACTGAGAATGGCCAAATCATCACAGTGTATTATGCCAGTCGAGGCGCCATTAAGGCCGCGTACTTCAAACGCATTGGGGCGTAACTTATCCGTGCCATAGATATATCGCGTTACGTAGGCCATCATCAGCGGCACTGTGGCGTCAAAGAAGTTCATTCCCAAGTCACATGATGATGATGACGTTGTTACAGAGTAGCAACGGTAAATGAAAATGTCAAGTGCAGCAAAAGGTAACCCGACCCGGCGATGTATCGCAGCATATCAACAAAATAAATTTGAGAGGTGCGAAAGATGGAAGAGAAGAAGAGAACAAATTTAATTAAAAACGCAATGAAAGCAAATTACAAACACAATTAAAGCTGAGCAAATAATTAAGAGTTCGTAATTGCAAATTGCCGACCGAGAGTGCCAACTGCAAATTGCAGTTTTTCTCGCAGCACGCAGATAATTTAATGCACGTGCGAGTGTTTTTACGGCAGCGCAAGCACGCACTCTTTAACTAATTCACTCACGTATGCGATATAATAATGAATACCACAGTATTTGATGTGAATAAATAAAGCGAACATGTGGACATATAGACAGACATGTACGTACTAGTATAAGTATGGATAAATATTTTTTGTGCATGAACATACCTGCCACCACCTCTACCCATTTCTTCTCCGGTTCGGAGCCGGAGCAAATTGACATCGGACGACTGCAGCTGCGACTTATTGTGCCATTATTTACCGAGGACTTGAAGCCTTCGTCAGCCTTTAATTCCGCACATGTTGCATCATTGTCCGAATCGGGCGTCTCCTTGGCAACTGCAATGTGAGCAACACCAGCAACGAGTGCATTAAGGTATGCAATTATTTGTACATATGTATGTATGTATGTATGTATCTATGTAAGTGTATGTGAAAGTAGTAGAATACACGCAAGTCAACAGCAAGTGAAAGGGGGGGGGGGGGGGAGGAGAAAAAGGTAAAAAAAGTGTGAAGCAAGCAAACTTGGAGTTAAAAAAAAAAAAAAAAACATAATAGAAAGCAAAGTCTGCATGGATGTGAAACTCTCTTTGTAATGTAAATGTACTTTGAAGTATTTGCGTGCTGGGAAAATCACACAATCACCGGACAGACACACGTACACATGTTACTATCATGTTTTTGTTTGTAAGGACATTTGTGCGGATTTTGTCCTGTGCGGAATAAGTGAATTGTCGGTTGAGAGAGTAAATGTAATGTGACAGTTGAAAAACACGAGATACAACTGCAAGGATGCGCATAACAGCCCTACAAGAAAATTTGAGCCCACATTCCAAGGGGTACTTTGAAAAGTTATTAGAAAAAAGGAAACAGCCTGCAAAAGCATTCATAATATTATTATAATTTTGGCGCAAAAAAAAAAATTATTAAAAATCAACGCGATTTTCTAGCGTCTTGAAGTTTGCACTTTGACCTACTAAAATTCAATGGGCTAGTTTTTTACATAGCAACTTCGGTGGCGCGCGGTCTTAAGAAAAGTTCGCGAATATATTGTAATTTACCATATTTAGTACATTAAAATAAACATTTCATATGTGCAGCTTTAGTTGATATTCGATCATAATAAATAAATTCCTTAAGTTTAAGATTTAATTTTCGCACGGCCACCTCTTGTAATTTGTTAGTTTTTGCCTTAGGAATGCACATACGTTGCACTTTTCTACTCGGAAAGCTGTCCACTGCATTCAAGAGCAAAATGTTCTTAATTTCTGCACACGTTCTTAATAGCCAAATATGCAGAAGCTGACATGAGCATAAAACATATGTATGGATGTACGTATGTACATTAGACCATACCGGAAAAAAATTCTTCGCACAGCCCTGAGTGTAAATTATTTTTACCCCGTTCTAGTACTTACCCACCAGTTCTCAGCTCTTATCACACTAACGTACCACCCTAATGTCACCAAAAACAATCATTAAACTTTTTCTAAGGAAGTATTTTGATTATTCTTGTAGACCTATCAAAAAAATCTAATTTGATTATCGATTGACGGTGTCTATATTCGGCAAAAAAAAAATCGAAACTGCCTTACGAAATTCTCTAGACTCAGGCAAACTTTTTTTGTTTTGGTGTAAGCTGGTAAGCCTAATGTACATACATACATACATAGATAGATACACGCTTATACAATTGCCAGTATGTATGGTCGAGTAAGTGAACATTAAAGAAGAAGTGTGCAAGCGTTAAACTGGAAAATGAAAGTTTATTTGCGAGCGAAAATGGGAAAATATTTTGTTAGTGTCAACAGTTTTTTTTTGGGCTTGATTTTTAAAAGGAGGTAGAAAACGAACCAAAATCGTTCCAGCAGCTTTCGTACTCGTTAACATTATTTTCTTGAATTTGTGCACATTTCAGAGTAGGACACATACATACATACAAACTATACACACGTACCCACCATGCAAAACATGAGAAATAGGCAACAATCGTCAATGGCAACAAATTGGCGACTCACCGATTTATTGCTGTGGTGACAAATCGGCAACATCACTTCATTCATGTCAATTTTGAATAAAAAAGTTCTCAAAAATTCCGAAACTTATGAATATGGCGTCAATAGTATTGGCCAAAAGCATCTAAATTATGCCCAAGGACAAGATTGATAAAATAGGAAGCCTCACAGCGAGAAAATGAATTAATTCCGATTGTAAGTTGCAATTTGGTATACAGAAAAGTAAATGAAGTATTAAAAAGAATAAAATTATTCCAAATATCGCCTGAAGCGATAAGAAAAAGACTCATTCAGGCAATAAGAAAACGACTCGCCCAGGCGAGTTGCCTTCGGCGGACATTTTAGAGCGACTGGTAATAGGAAATCGATTCGATGGCAATATTACCGGCAATAAATTTGTTTCCGAGGGCGACACGTTCTCTTATTGCCGGCAACACAAATTGTTTGGTGGGGTATGTATGCGTATATATGTATGCCTGTGTGCTTAATGAAAATTTAATACTTTAAGTTTGTTTACACGAAATTTGGTCTGCCCAGCACTTTTCATGAAGTGGACACGAAAAATAAAAAAAATAATTTTTTTTGTCTTTAAAGATGAACGACACGACGCAAGGGATATAAAACTTAAAGGCGCCTAAAACAGCATTGTAAACAATTTCAAGTAGTTAAGACGCCCAAACACACACTACTTATTTATATGTATATGTACTTAAGAAACAAACAAGCACAAACGAGGCAGCACATACATAAACACACATTTTTTTTTGTTTTTACCAGCATACGAGTGTGTATTTTTATGTATACCCTGCAAAAATTTTTGCGACTAATCTCAAAAGAGAGTATTCCGAGATTACTCCCAATCGGGTACAATTGGACATTAATTAGTCACAACTAGTCTCATACGGGGTATAATCAGAGATCAATTAGTCCATCCCTTACGGGTATAATTGGAGATAACTTAGTCCCCGACTCATCTCTAACGGGTACTTTTAACGATTTAGTGATATGTACGCACTTAGTCAACAAAATTTCTTGTGCGGCGTGGCTACAGAGAGAAAGAGTATTCGCTTAACGAAACTGAGTACTCCGGTTCTAATATCAGCTGACGCAAATTTTTATTTTTATTTTTTAAAAGTGACCAGTCGCTTTTTGTACCCGTTCGGGTATAAAGCGGAACAATTAGTCTCTTCATAGGACAAGCTCGAACAAAATCGATTAGTTCATTCCATATAAAGATATCAAAGTGGTATTAGTCGCATGTCTCGGATTGGTCACATTTTTTGCAGGGTATAAATACATATGTATAGCTATATGTATATATGTGTTTGTTTATAAAAGTGGGCCAAAAGGTGAAGTGAGTGAGGCCGCCTCGATTGCTGTTGTTGTATGGCCTTTGCCCGGAGGCTTACTAGTTGTAGAATTTTTAAAATACTCGTGGAAAGTGGAAAGCTTTGTGTGCGTATATGTATGCATAGGCTTAACATACATATATACTTAGTCAATTAAGATATGTGCGCTCTTTGTACTTGCTTAAGTTTATATAAAATTCAAAGAAAAAAATCTTTAATTTACTACGTCTTTCTTTTTGTTTTGTCTGAGGAGTGTTTAATGTTTAAGGATGATGTATGTAGCACCCTGGAGGTTAGTTGTTTAACATATAATTCGGCGAGTTATTTATGACATATTACTAGCATAATTAAAGCTTTCAGTTGCCTTATATTCAAATAAGTTTGTAACTCCTGAAAAAAACAGAAATTTAAAATTTGGAAACGGATAGGCTGTAGGTATTTGAAAATCTTTCTTGAAAAAATTGGGGAACATGTAACAAGGCACAACCTAGGGTTCTCCTCGGTCATTAAGGGTTTGAGAGCAAAGAAAGAGCTGATATTCTCGGGAAATCAGGCCGTGATGACTCCAAGTCTTTCATTGGTCCATCAATGGGTTACACAGCTGAGCCTCTATAAAGAGATTTTGAAAGGATTAAAGTACTTGTTTTTTTCTCGTATATATTCAATGAAAGGCAAATTTGCAAGTCCATAAGAGGCACAAAAATAATACGAAATCTTTTAAAAAGGAACGAATACTTCTTTGGTCGTATGGAATTTAGCCTTGCTTTAAACACGCAAAATGTTGTATTTAAACATTTGCGAAATACTTGAAAAAGTGGTTAAAAGAAGTTTATTCCTCTGTTGTAAAATTTGTAAAAATGGACTTAGGAACTTCTCACTTTAAGTTATCGATATGTTAAAATCGAATTGCCGAATTTTATATATATATATGTTTTGCAGAGTATTCTTAAAATCAATATTCGATATTGCAATACACTTTCCATCGGCGGTAGCTTCCGCCAGGCGCTTTAAAATTTCTAAAAAATGACGGAAACTATCTTATATTCTTAGCCGCGAACATTGCAATGCCATCTTGGTAAGATGGGACTCTCTGAGGAGATAAACTGAAGACTTTGCGGGCTGGATCGGATTGCCCACGTGTTATTCGTAAACGTGGACGACTATCGAATACATATGAAATTTGGAATATAACACTCATAAATAATCTAAGGGTGGAGCGATCCTTTAAATAACATCGCCATCGTCATACTATCCAAGAGCCTAATCACTGCTCAAATATAGTTTTTAAACTTAAGAATAAATGTGTGAGCATTAAACTTGTAACTTAACTTAATATACACAAACTCAAAGGAGTCGATAGTTTAAAGCACCCAAACGCAAAAAACAAGGGCGTGTAAAATGAAAAAAAAAAAGAAATGCTCTATGAATTTATTCACTAGGTATGTATGTATGTATGTATGTACGAGTATGTACTTCGTAGTAAGCGAGCAGTCGTTAGTGATGAAAAAAGGCTAGCACTTCATGATTATTTTTATGAATTGTGTATGTAACATCGTTCGTAATTAATTTTAATTAAAATGTAAATGTGTAAGTGTGTAAGTGAGAATCCGGGGGTAAGTGCTCTAAAACCTTCATGTGCTTGTATGTACATACATATATACCACCGCATATGTTTGCATTAACACACATACATATATGTATGTTTTAAAAGATATACTTAAATATGTATGTACGCATGCATGAATTGTGTGTGTGTTAACTCAAAAGCACATTGGCATACGCGTGCCAATTGTGCGCCACTTCTGCTCTGAACTTTGTTTTTGAAAGAAACTTTCCAACTTAATGAACACAAGTTTTTCTTCACTTAAAACAGCAACCTTCAAAATAATGAACTGCATATTTTTTTTTTTGCTGTAATGTAATGAGTACAATTAAAAAAAAAAATTAAGTGCAATATGAACTTAAAAAAAAAATACTTTAACTTTTGATTGTCTTTAAGCGTCCTTTTAATAAATGTGTTAAAGCGATTACAAATTAAGCGGGAAGTAGCGGAAAAAAATTAAAAGCAAAAAGCAGGTGGAAGGGTTTAGCCAAATAAAAATATACACACTTACATATGCACCTATATATACAAGATTTTGAAATATAGACTAACTTTCAAATGAAATAAAATTAAGAAAACGGGTGTACAGAAGAGGGTATCAAATTATTTAAGGGAGAGAATAAGGCTGCGTTTCACTAGATTCATTTAAGGGGAAATTTATTTTAATTTAATTCAATAAGCTTTTTTTTAAGTAAGTAAAAATATGGCAGCATCGTGTTAAAAGTGATAGTAAGAGCAGGTCTGGTATACAGGTAAAAATGGCTGATACCCAATACTGTGGTTTGTGTATATTGATCAGCTGATTATATATATAACATCTCCCAGTGTGGTTATTCTGATTTGATTTTTGTTTAAGTGAACAGCATAGGCCACTTAAATCAAAACCAAAATCAAATTAAAATTGATTGGCGAAAACAAAAAATCCGAAAACTAAAATAATTTGCACTTAGATTCATTCTCCGGTGAAATGCAGCCTTAGTGTATGTATTGTGTAAACTTAAACAAATTTGTCTTAAATCATTGTAATGCATACTTACGTTGCTTCTGCAGGAATGGCGTCGCCGCTCGGTAATGCTTCACCGTCAGTACGACTATATCGCCAGCATTGCGCAATATGTTCACCGCATCGTCATGCGGACAGGCTGTGATGTATTCGCCATTCACCTTAATTATCGCATCGCCAACAAACAGTTGGCCGGTAATGTCCGCCGCTTGGTCCTTGTAGATGCGCGATATTAAAATAGGCAATTTGTGCTCGGCACCGCCTTTTATGCTCAAACCAAGGCCGCCTTGCTTTTGACGGGTAATCTGCACCATGCGCTCCTAAAGCCGGATAGGCAAATAAAATGAAGAAGCAGGGATGAAATATTAAGAAATGCCAAGTAACGCTAAAGTCGTTTTTATCCCTACTTAAAGCGAAGGAAATACGGTAGTGGCAAAATTTACCGTTCTTAAATAATTAAGTAGATGTGTTCAATCTAAATTACCTAAAAAATTTAAAATAAAGTGAACCTACATGAAATCCATTAACCAAATTAAATTTTTGTTTTAAATATGCTTTAAAACACTAATATTCTAACTGTCTATCGACATAAATTTATTTCTTACGTAAATGCACTTTAAATGGCTTATTGTCAAGGTTTAGTTGATTTGTAAAAAAAAGCGAAGTATGTGAATTTACGACTAGTTTTGCAATCATGAGAGCATACATTAATTTTTACTATTTGCAACAAAAAACACATTTCCTCAGTTATCTTTGTTGCATGCCGTTGCCTTTGTCAAACTTGTTTGTACTCGTTTTCCCTCAAGGACATTGTCATGTTCTACATGCAATCGAATATTTAATTATATTTAATATCACTGTTATCTTTGAGCTCTTTTGAGTGTTTTTCCAGCAGACAGTTACATGAAATATGAATACGCATGTCTACATACATACATGCATACATCTTGTGTGTGTGTGTGTTGGTACGTTTAGAGTGGATGCACGAAATATTAAATTTTGCATTGCGCTCAGCTACTCAGCTACATCTACTATGATAAATCCCTCTGGGCACTTTCGCAGTAGTTGGCTAGAAATAGTATTAAACTAGTTTCAAGTTAGAAGCACAACGCTTCTCATTTGTTTTATTAAAGCTAACTTAAGATGTGCTTTCGCCTGCCAAATAATTGTTAACTTGGCAAAGTTTTTTCATTTTAGTGCAATTTAATGGGCGGAATGGCAGCATTAATTTCATTTACCTTTGACTCCATTGGTGGTCCATTGTGTTGGGGATTTGTTGGTGTAACTACCTCTAATCTTTGTAAGGTTACTAGTTCCATAGTTAAATTCAGTCTAACTGGTTCTGGTTTGCTTTTGCCATCGCTGACATTTACCATACCAGTACGGATCTGCAAAAAAAAAGAAGAAATTTGTATGACAATAAAGTGTAAACACTATTCGCATTACTAATCAAAAGACGCATTTGGGAATTACATATGTATGTGTGTAAACTCTCAACTTAAGATTGTAGAAATCAGATAAGACATACACACATAAATAGGTAGAGAGAAGGAAAGCGGCAACTTTGTGATCATAGCGAGGGCTAAACTACATAAATATATAGTATATATACATACCTTCAATAAATAAATACTAATTGTGCTTCAAGCATCTTCTTCCACTCTAACCACTCGACCACGACGTTTATCTTTTTCTAGGCAATATGTATATATGGAAATATTTTAAATAGCCCTAATATCAGTTTAATCACTAGACTTACAATTGTCTGATCTCTCATGAGAACAATGATACGTCCAAGCAGAGAGGTTTATGCGAATCAGCTGGAGTGATAGCCCCTGACCAGATATCGATCTGGGCCTTTCCAGTTACGTATGTAGAGCCGATTCTCGAAACTTTTAAAATTTTAACTTTTGCTAGTTTTTCCTGACAAGCTTTCCTGAGTGTATGAAATGTTTAACAATTTCAGTGAATTGGAAAGGCCACGCCCTCATTTCCAATAGCCGCCACTTTGCTCCAAGAGCATGGGAATGACTTCGGATACCTCCATATCAAGTTTCAGTACTCTCCCATGAAAAATTCAGTTTCTATGGAAGGTGCCAAACCCCTTGATATATAGAAATTATTTTTAGCCTATAACAATCCATGGAAAATATGTTTGGTCCTTCATTAAAATTTGTATAGTGTAAAGAAGCTTGATAGAGCATATCAGGAGCTATTTGTTGAAACTTACAACAAGATTATAAAGATGGAGATTATTGAAAACCGAAACATTTTTATGAGTGGCATATTTTTTTCTCCGATTGCGATGGAATTTTTAGGAAAGTTTTTATTTTGTAAAAAACAAAAATCGGATTCCTCGCAACAAAAAAATCTTGAATACGAATTTTCAGAGCAGTCGAAAATCGTAAAATTTTACAAACCGGTCCCGCCTAAAAACTTGAATTTGATATTACTCAATTAAATGACCTAACCTAGAAAAATGACCATCACCACTTTATTCAGCGTACCCAAATTGACTTTACTACTTAGGTCTTTGGCTTGTTCAAAATAAAAAAAATTTAATTTTCAATGGGAATTTGTCGCCGAAGATGAAATTAAATTTCATTTGTAATTCAAGCTACATAAAATTTGATTCGTATATGAATTGAAAGCGTGATTTGGCTACCGCCAATATCCCCAATCTGGGATCCGATAATTATTTGGAAACTGCAGATTTTTATGCAGACAGCGGAGCCTAAAAATATGTACCACTTAACTTTAAACAAAATGTATACAAATTTATACACTAGGCTCCGTATTTTCCATAAACATCCGCAGTCTAATTATTAGGTATTAATAAATGAAATAAATTGTGTGTATAATAAATAAAAACAAAAATACTGAACAGAACTTACCTTTAAATTTTGATCAACCTTTTCCTCGATAGGGGTGGCCATTTTTGCATTGATCTTCATATTTCCTGCAATTGAAAAAATAATATTTATTGAAGATAAAATTTTAAATTTTGTGCAAAAATTATTTTAATATACTTTTTAAAGCGCTGTACTGAGTTCAGCCTTAATTTAGCACGCAATTCCTCTGACTTGTAGGTATTGATGACATTGAAAATAAATATATCATTGACTGGCCGTTAAACTATTTTAACTCATTCTATAAATGCCAATTAAAAAATCAATAAACGCAACTTTTTCCATAAACATATACACACACATACACGTATGAAATACTTTTAAATAGCTTCATTGCAACAAAACTTACACCAACAATACGGAAAGAGCTTAGCAACACTAATCGCCAAGCACCGACAATTAATTAAACAGACTTAGCAAAATGCCCGCCAACAACCAGCAAACGATAAATGCTTGCAACCAACCAACTCAGTGACAGTCACTAACTCGAGTCAGTTAAACGAGCATGATAGAACAAAAAGCATGATAAATAGATTAGTCTATCATTCAGCCAGCGATGAGTCACTGCTGTGGCTAAAACACACCACTAAATAATTGTTGCTTACTCGACGCTTTTGTAGCTGCATGCACTGGTGCATGAATGCCCCCATTGTGTTGGTGTCAAGCCCTCTTGCTTAAATAGTTAGCGAACTTCTAGCAACCTGCCGAGTTTTGTGGCTGAATCATCGAAGCCGGCAACGACGAAAGCGACCTAGCCAAATTGGTTGAATAATGGCTTAATAAGCGCGAACAATAACAAAAACAATAGGACAGAAAGCTAAGCACCAAAATGACGGCAGAAAATAACATTGCGAAAACAAAAAAAAAGAAAACAAATCAAACCAAAGCTAAAATGTAAGAGTAAACACTAACTGACGGTGCGTATACGCCCTGTACATAGATTGTGGCTGGCTGGCACACCTCAGTGTGCGCCGATGTCAGACACTTACTTACTCGTACATACATACGCATGTGTGTACGTAGTTGGCAGTTGAATAGGGTGGGGTTTAGTACCGCTCACAACTATTTCGGGCTATTCCGTCCAAATGGGTGGCCCGATCCAAAAAAAAATTTCACACACTTGTAGTCAAGGGTCGACGCAATATTTTAACACTCACTTTTGTAAATTTTGGTTACTAATTTATTTACAAATTGGGTTTGAAATATGCCCTTTTTTGTAAAATTCGGAAATTAGCGTACATTTATCACTCCTATTCTGCTTAAATTAGCCACTTTACCAATATATTTTTGTATTCCCCTTCACTTTACACTTTACTTGATTTGTTATAACTTGCTTTACGAGTTTAATATTAACCAATTCATCACAATTCATTAAATAAAAACACCTTCAAAATCACGCGTCTGACTTTGGTTGCATATGCAAATTAAATGGCGGAGTTCAGCTGTCAAACTCCAAAATATGCAAAAGAATGAGAGACAAAAGAAGATAGGATATAACCCAGTAAGCATTAAAAATATACAAAGGTGTTCTCTGCAAAAGGTGTTCAGCTCCTTTTCTTCGCAAAACAGAAAGGAGAATTCTACTGCCTGAGGGTTATAATTCCTAAGTGCGGCCGAAGGCCGCCTACGCAGAAAGGTGTTCTCTGCAAAAGGTGTTCAGCCCCCTTCTTTGGCAACACAGAAAGGAGAATTCTACTGCCTGAGGGTTATAATCCCTAAGTGCGGCCGAAGGCCGCCTACGCAGAAAGGTGTTCTCTGCAAAAGGTGTTCAGCCCCCCTTCTTTGGCAACACAGAAAGGAGAATTCTACTGCCTGAGGGTTATAATCCCTAAGTGCGGCCGAAGGCCGCTTACGTAGAAAGGAATTCTACCCAAAAATACATTTGTTAAAAAGAACATTTTTTTTTATAAAAACTTTTTTTCTATTTTTAATTAACTTTTTATTCTTTATTCAAAATCCCCCCATATCTAATTTGGCATAATTTCTTTTATTAAAAAATCCCACGGTTTCTGTTAGTTGGGTCATATTCCACTTCAAACTGCTCAGTTTGCCTAAGAAAAATCCGTTTTTCCCCCTTTTTCAAACGGTTCCCTAGGTGCCTGTGGGAGGAGTCCAAGGGAGGGGTTCCCCTTTTTAGAAAGCGGCGACTGTCTCCTTTCTATTGGGGGGTGTTTTGGGGACCCCGCCCCTTCCCCCTCCGCCCCCCACCCAAAAAACGGTGTGAGTGGTACTAAACATTTCCCGTTGAATATTTCGAGCAGTGCGAAAAATCAATTAATTTTATATAAGCAAAACACTGTTGAAGCGCAACGAAATCAGATCAGATCGCTTGCAACCTACCTAATTGTTGAGGCGTTAAGCGGTTGCTCACCACAATGCGCACCAATGTGCTCACTCAAGTAGTTGGCAAGTAATGCGTGCCAATAAACTTGAACAGGCCTCGCCTGCGATTGGGGATAGAAAGGCAAGCATCTGAAGCCTCTGCGGGCTTAAACATATACATATGTACTATGTACAAAATGTTAAATGCGAATTGCTAGACAACAGTCAAAAAGGTTTGTTTCCGGAAATTTAAATGTTTTACTAAAGTAGGATTTGCACAATACTGAAATTCTAAGGAATTTTGGCCCTAAAAACGTTTGCCGGTTTGGGCTGAGAACAAAAAAATCTCATAAAATGTTTCTCTCCTTTCCGAAGATGCGCCAAATGTTCAGCCCATCCGTCTATTTTGTTAGTGGATAACCTTTCCTTCATTGCCATGATTTCGTTGAATGTTTATGCGCTTAACTATCTTCGAAAAGTTCGTTAGTCCATCTTCTTCGGTACCCGTCTCCACTAAAAACAGAACCATAGATCTTGCATAGAATGAGTAGTTTTCTCGAAAGCCAGCAAAACCTTCTCATCTTTGTGCGACCTCGTCCACGTTTATGAAATGACGGATGACAGAGAGATGTGTAGAGCGTAGTTCTTCTTCATCGAGAGAGTTCTCTGCTGTTCAATTGCCTGTCGAGTCAAAATTAGCACCTGTTGGCAAGGGTTAAGTATTATTCGCGTAATATTTTGGTTTTCCAATCGAAATGTAACACTATTCGGGAGCAAAATTCGATTGGCACATAAACTCGTACTCGAACTATGTAGTTCACTCGCACTAACTTTTCGGTAATATTCAGAAATGGTGAGTAATATTTCAAATGCAAAACAAAAGACGATACTAAGATAATGTTAATTCCGTTTCTCCAAGTCTTCGCTAATAGAGTGAATGCAACACCTTAAATTTCTGACGATCTGTTTGTTGGTGATTTAGTTCTAACTATTATTTTGCCTTCATCTATTCAAGACGGTTAAGAAAACTAAAACAAATAAAATTTAAGCTGTCTATTAGAGAACAATAAGCAATTTAGAGCGACTCCTCGAACATCTCTATACCCCAAGCAATGCAAAGCACAGACGCTGCCACAACTAAATATGTATGTACACATAGGTGCTTTTTTCTTGTCGCCTTTGTGGCTATCCTTAATTTATTTATTGTCCTGAACATTGTTGAGACCATTGTTATCGGACAATAAAGTTTTCATAAGGCCTTATTATGGCATATAAGTGCGCTTTCGTGCAACTTTGCATGTACATACATACATACAATAAATAAGTAAATAACTTGGTATTTATGTATGTATGTATGTACATATGAATGGGCATAGAGGGCTGCCTGTATTCTAGGTTATTCGCCTATCTTCGGACATGGCGAGATACATATTTGCAGTGCTTTCAGCAACCACACGCTTGTTTACTTCCGAATTTAGGTCAACGGCAATGCATTTACTCGCAATGCATATATATACACACTTGAGAGGAGGGAGAATGTTGAGGGTGTTAGAGTTTGAGAAAGGTGCAGAAAGGAAATGAGTTTGTAAACTTTGTCAGTCACGCGCTTGGTGACACTCTGCGCTTATGATAGTTTTCTTTTTTTGTCTATTTTGAAAGACAACACGGACAACTGAACCAACACATTAGTGTGCTCTCCTTTGACGAAATCTGCATACAGGATGAGTGTTTGCGAATTGGCAAGTTGACTGTCAGCTTCCAACGACAAAGAAATTGTGCTAATTTGAAAGAAGGCGACGGCATCATGTCCGGTAGAGGTTAATTGAGCGTGTGCGAAAAGCGTCAGAGAGCAAAGCGATTTGTCTGGAACTTTACCCAAGGTAGCGTGCTTTATACGGGTATGTGTATGTACATACATGCCTTGCCTTAGAAGGGGGAAAAATTGGTAGTGAAAAATAATAAATTCGCTTATGGCTGAATAAGAATTAACAAGACGTGAGCAGATTTTTCCTGATACGGCGGTAAATAAAATAGTACTTGTCGCAAAATGGGGGAAATGGCCGACTAATAGCACGCAAACTCTCTGTAAGGCGAATCACTTTGTTCAGCCATAAAGCAAGTTCATAAGTATAGAACTACTGGTTTTCGAAATGTTTAAAAGTTGCGGATTTTCAGAAGGAAGTTTACCATCAAGGAAGCGGAAGTACTTCAACCTGGGTATGCTCCAGCTAAGTCCAGTGTTTTCAAGCACCTCTATATGGGAGTGTCAACGGCAGAGAATGACTAATTTGGCGTGGACAGTTAATTATTTATTTGCTGTTACATTTTGCTTGTGAGCAGGCTTGTACTTATGTATGTATGTATGCAAACTCGTACTCTAACTGAATTAAAATAGGAGCCAACTTTAATGCTTTTGCATGTTAATCATTATTAATGAGTAATGCCATGTATTAACATGCTTATGTATGCTTCGTATGTTCATGTATTATCGTCGTAATCGCATTTTTTACAAACTACACAAATGAAAAAGGATAAGGGAATTGCTATTACGAAACCAACTACATATTTGCATGCTTTGTTTTGTTTCATGTTTTGTGGTTTCCGATTTCAAGCAGTCATGGTGAAGGATTAAATGGCAGAATGAATTGTAGCAAAGCGGTTTGCTTGCTGAGAGCGTGTTTGCACAGCTGTTATGAGCTGAATCATGTAAAACACTGACCGAGGAAATGACTAAAGCTTTTGAAGTTTTAGCTTGTTTATTTGAAATTACAAAAAATTTAGTTGTCTATCAGTAAATTTTTATTCATTACATACATATGTATACCTAACCATATCAAAGGAGATAACCGCAGAGGCCTCTGAGCGAAGAGTGCTGAACTTTTAGGTTCGAATGTAATGGAAGCTCGGACAACCAGCTGTAAATTTAAATGCCGATATCATTCTTCTTCTTCTTCTTCTTAATTGGCGCTGTAACCGCCTAAGCGAT
>NW_023458561.1:67222492-67229090 GCF_013731165.1 Rhagoletis pomonella | reverse complement strand
AAAAACTTGAATTTGATATTACTCGATTAAATGACCTAACTTTATTCAGCGTACCCAAATTGACTTTACTACTTACGTCTTCGGCTTGTTCAAAATAAAAAATTGAATTTTCGATGGGAATTTGTCATAAATTAATTAAATTTCATTTGTAATTCAAGCTACATAAAGTTTGATTAGTATGTGAATTTGAAGCGTGATTTGGCTACCGCCAATATCCCCAATCTGGGATCCGATAATTATTAGGAGACTGCGGATTTTTATGCAGAAAACGGAGCCTAATAATATGTACCACTTAACTATAAATAAAATGTATACAAATTTATACACTAGGCTCCGTATTTTCCATAAAAATCCGAAGTCTAATTATTAGATATTAATAAATGAAATAAATTGTGTGCATATTATATAAAAACAAAAATACTGAACAGAACTTACCTTTAAATTTTGATCAACCTTTTCCTCAATAGGGGTGGCCATTTTTGCATTGATCTTCATATTTCCTGCAATTGAAAAAATAATATTTATTGAAGATAAAATTTTAAATTTTGTGCAAAAATTATTTTAATATACTTTTTAAAGCGCTGTACTGAATTCAGCCTTAATTTAGCACACAATTCCTCTGACTTGTAGGTATTGATGACATTGAAAATAACTACATATATCATTGACTGGCCGTTAAACTATTTGAACTCATTCTATAAATGCCAATTAAAAAATCAATAAAGGCAACTTTTTCCACCGCATGCGAAGCACAATGGACTTACATATATATAGACAAACGTATGTAGGATGTATAAAATACTTTTAAATAGCTTCATTGCAACAAACAAAACTTACACCAACAATACGGAAAGAGCTTAGCAACACTAATCGCCAAGCACCGACAATTAATTAAACAGACTAGGCAAAACGCCCGCCAACAACCAGCAAACGATAAATGCTTGCAACAACCAACTCAGTGACAGTCACTAACTCAGTCAGTCAGTTAAACGAGCATGATAGAACAAAAAGCCTGATAAATAGATTAGTCTATCATTCAGCCAGCGACGAGTCACTGCTGTGGCTAAAACACACCACTAAATAATTGTTGCTTACTCGACGCTTTTGTAGCTGCGTGCACTGGTGCATGAATGCCCCCATTGTGTTGGTGTCAAGCCCTCTTGCTTAAATAGTTAGCGAACTTCAAGCAACCTGCCGAGTTTTGTCGTTGAATCGAACGACGGCAACGACGAAAGCGACCTAGCCAAATTGGTTGAATAATGGTTTAAGAAGCGCGAACAATAACAAAAACAATAGGACAGAAAGCTAAGCACCAAAATGACGGCAGAAAATAACATTGCGAAAACAAAAAAAAAAAAAAAGAAAACAAATCAAACTAAAGGTAAAATGTAAGAGTAAACACTAACTGACGGTGCGTATACGCCCTGTAGTAGATTGTGGCTGGCTGGCAAACACCTCAGTGTGTGGCGGTGTCAGAAACGTTGCGTTTGCTTGTAGTACTTACTCGTACATACATACGCATGTGTGTACGTAGTTGGCAGTTGAATATTTGGAGCAGTGCGAAAAATCAATTAATTTTATATAAGCAAAACACTGTTGAAGCGCAACGAAATCAGATCAGATCGCTTGCAACCTAATTGTTGAGGCGTTAAGCGGTGGCTCACCGCAATGCGCACCAATGTGCTCAAGTAGTTGGCAAGTAATGCGTGCCAATAAACTTGAACAGGCCTCGGCTGCGATTGGGAATGGAAAGCCAAGCATCTGAAGCCTCTGCGGGCTTAAACATATACATATGTATGTACAAAATGTTAAATGCGAATTGCTAGACAACAGTAAAAAGGTTTGTTTCCGTAAATTTAAATGTTTTACTAAAGTGGGATTTGCACAATACTGAAATTGTAAGGAATTTTGGCCCTAAAAACGTTTGCCGGTTTGAGCTGAGAACAAAAAAAATCTCATAAAATTTTTCTCTCCTTTCCCAAGAGGCACCAAATGTTCAGCCCATCCGTCTATTTTGTTAGTGGATAACCTTTCCTTCATTGCCATGATTTCGTTGAATGTTTATGCGCTTAACTATCTTCGAAAAGTTCGTTAGTCCATCTTCTTCGGTACCCGTCTCCACTAAGAACAGAACCATAGATCTTGCATAGAATGAGTAGTTTTCTCGAAAGCCAGCAAAACCTTCTCATCTTTGTGCGACCTCGTCCACGTTTCTGCGCCATATGAAATGACGAGTGACAGAGAGATTTGTAGAGCGTAGTTCTTCTTCATCGAGAGAGTTCTCTGCTGTTCAATTGCCTGTCGAGCCAAAAATTAGCACCTGCTGGCGCGTGATATTTTGGCTGACACTATTAGTGGTGTAAGTGATGGATCCCAGGTAGTCAAAATACTTTACTACTTCAAAGTTGTAACTACCAACAGTGCCGTGTGCCACAGACATGGGGTAAAAAGGCATTCAGTGCGATCACCCTGCAATTCCAATCGAAAGGTAACACTATTCGGGAGCAAAATTCGATTTGCACATAAACTCGTACTCGAACTCTGTAGTTCACTCGCACTAACTTTTCGGTAATATTCAGAAATGGTGAGTAATATTTCAAATTCAAAACAAAAGACGATACTGAGATAATAGCTTCGTTCCCCACGCTTTCCGGGCTGCTCCGGTAATTAGAGAGTAAAAATAAGTTACTCTCTCACAAGTGTCAAAAATGTGCCAACACGTGCCAAAAGTGCCCAGAGCGTGAGGAACGCATAAAACCACATTTCGTGCCCGGAATCAACATATCAGCTCTAAACAATGATTTTACGTGTATTTATCATATATGGCTATTAAAATTACCAAATAACTACATTTTCTGAAAATTCTGTGATATTTTCCACTTTTGTTTTTATAAAATTTGCTTTCGGATTTAAACAACAACAGCAGTTATTTCAAATTGCCCTTTTGCACATTTGTGCCCGGAAAAAAAGTCCGGGCTGTTTCGTGCACAAAGAAGAAGATATTTACGATCCAAAAGTGGAACGTATTCGCTCTCTATTACCCATTTTTCTAGCGTGAGGAACGCTTTCTGGGCTGCTTTGGGCACCCGTGGGTACCCGAGGGCTCGTGTGAAACAAACCTATTGTTAATTCTCGTTCTCCAAGTCTTCCTTAATAGAGTCAATACAGCACCTTAAATTTCTGGCGATCTGTTTGTTGGTGATTTAGTTCTAACTATTATTTTGCTTTCATCTATTTAAGACGGTTAAGAAAACTAAAACAAATAAAATTTAATGTGTCTGTAAGAGAACAATAAGCAATTTAGAGCGACTCCTCGAACATCTCTACACCCACAAGCAAAGCAAAGACCAGACGCTGCCACAACTAAATATGTATGTACACATAGGTGCTTTTTTCTTGTCGTCTTTGTGGCTATCCTTAATTTATTTATTGTCCTGAACGTTGTTGAGACCATTGTTATCGGACAATAAAGTTTTCATAAGGCCTTATTATGGCATATAAGTGCGCTTTCGTCCAACTTTGCATGTACATACATACATACATACAATAAATAAGTAAATAACTTTGTATTTATGTATGTATGTACATATGAATGGGCATAGTGGGCTGTCTGCATTCTAGGTTATTCGCCTATCTTCGGACATGGCGAGATACATATTTGCAGTGCTTTCAGCAACCACACGCTTGTTTACTTCCGAATTTAGGTCAACGGCAATGCATTTACTCGCATGCATTTATATACACACTTGAGAGGAGGGAAAATGTTGAGGGTGTTAGAGTTCGAGAAAGGTTCCGAAAGGAAATGAGTTTGTAAACTTTGTCAGTCACGCGCTTGGTGACACTCTGCGCTTATGATAGTTTTCTTTTTTTGTCTATTTCGAAAGACAACACGGACAACTGAACCAACACATTAGTGTGCTGCTCTCGATTGACGAAATCTGCATGCCGGATGAGTGTTTGCGAATTGGCAAGTTGACTGTCAGCTTCCAACGACAAAGAAATTGTGCTAATTTGAAAGAAGGCGACGACATCATGTCCGGTAGAGGTTAATTGAGCGTGTGTGAAAAGCGTCAGAGCAAAGCGATTTGTCTGGAACTTTACCCACGGTAGCGTGCTTTATACGGGTATGTGTATGTACATACATGCCTTGCCTTAAGAAGGGGGAAAAATTGGTAGTGAAAAATAATAAATTCGCTTATGGCTGAATAAGAATTAACAATACGTGAGCAGATTTTTCCTGATACGGCGCTAAATAAAATAGTACTTGTCGCAAAATGGGGGAAATGGCCGACTAATAGCACGCAAACTCTCTGTAAGGCGAATCACTTTGTTCAGCCATAAAGCAAGTTCATAAGTATAGATCTACTGGTTTTCGAAATGTTCATAAGTTGCGGATTTTCAGAAGGAAGTCTACCATAAAGGAAGTGGAAGTTCTTCAACCTGGGTATGCTCTAGCTAAGTCCAGTGTTTTCAAGCGCCTCTATATGGGAGTGTCAACGGCAGAGAATGGCTAATTTGGCGTGGACATTTAAATATTTATTTGCTGTTACATTTTGCTTGTGAGCAGGCTTGTACTTATGTATGTATGTATGTAAACTCGTACTCTAACTGAATTAAAATAGGAGCCAACTTTAATGCTTTTGCATGTTAATCATTATTAATGAGTAATGCCATGTATTAACATGCTTATGTATGCTTCGTATGTTTATGTATTATCGTCGTAAATAATAGCATTTTTTACAAACTACACAAATGAAAAAGGATAAGGGAATTGCTATTACGAAACCAACTATTTGCATGCTTTGTTTTGTTTCATGTTTTGTGGTTTCCGATTTCAAGCAGTCATGGTGAAGGATTAAATGGCAAAATGAATTGTAGCAAAGCGGTTTGCTTGCTGAGAGCGTGTTTGCACAGCTGTTATGAGCGGAATCATGTAAAACACTGACCGAGGAAATGACTAAAGCTTTTGAAGTTTTAGCTTGTTTATTTGAAATTACAAAAAATTTAGTTGTCTATCAGTAAATTTCTATTTATTACATACATATGTATACCTAACCATATCAAAGGAGATAACCGCAGAGGCCTCTGAGCGAAGAGTGCTGAACTTTTAGGTTCGAATGTAATGGAAGCTCAGACAACCAGCTGTAAATTTAAATGCCGATATCATTGGGTGCTGGAAATTCGATAAATGTTTTTTTTTATTGTATATCTGTGCATGCTATTTTTTTTAACTTTTGTTCCGGTTGTGGAGCAATGTACATATATTCATAAGGAAACCCTTAGAAAAAATAATTATCCAGAAAGAAAGTTTTTGTTTTATCCTCTCTTTTATGCTTCCAAATTCGGGTTTACATAAACAGTCTACAAACTCACGAAAGTGGTTCTGAGCCGAGCAAAGCCGTTCCGAGCGAGCGAAAACATTGTAACTATACGAGGGTTGAAAATGTATTTTTATGAATGTCTTCCAGCAAATTCAACAAATATGCTTGCCACTTTTCATTAAAATGAAGTTTGTGAAATACAGTCCCAATTTCTGAGAACGACGAGGATTTGAGCTAATTCGGTCGTTTAGCCACACTTAAGTTAGATTTCCACATCAAGATTTTCAAGACTCTTCAGATATAAGCCTAGTTCTGTGCATTTAATAAGTATGGTAATTTTTTAATGGATTTGGTAACTCTTTTTTGGTGATTTTGCTAACACATACAATTAATTGTGGCAACTCTGCTATGCTACCCACTCCTATCTCTCGTTTGACAAAAGTTATTTTCAACAAAATCAGTTGAATCCTTATTAATTGTATATGCCCATAAGATTTTCAAAATGATAATAAAAAACTACCACTGAACTAAATAACTCGCCTTGTATAAGCATTGCCTTTAGCGTGCACTAAGTTGTGCATAAGAATCGTGTAAGTATTTTCATTTAGGCGACCTTAATCAGTTGTGCTCGATAGCAATTTTATCAAAAAGGAAAAAAAAAATCAGATGCAGTTGTGCTCCACTAAACAAAATGCGCGCAAAAGACGATGTCACTGCGCATTTATTTATGTGGCCTCAAGTATGTACATACATACCTACATTTGGAAATTCTTTTCCTTCTCAAACTTACTCCACGTTCGTGGGATTGAATGAGCAGCCATTTAAGTAAGTAAAAATTTCGTAATACGAGAAGTAGCTTCATACATTTTTAATGCATGGCAAAAGCGATATGAAAAATAAGCAAATACTCGGAAGAATACGGCAAGCAAAAAAAAAAGAATTGCGACGCACACTTTATTCCGCTACAAGGACTTTTCTCTTGGATGGCAGCAGCTCATTCACTTACTGGTTATCAACGTTTCAGGTAGAAGGGCTCTTGTAAGTAGGTTCAGTATTCATTATGCATACATATACGCATCTTTGTCACATACATACATACATATGAATCGAAAGGGCAAATAAATAGTAGAAGGGAAACTGAGAGAGAGATGAATGAACAGGTAAGATGTTGCTTAACAACTTGTAAGTTTGTTTCCCCTTTATTCTGTCTGTTTGATTTGCATTTTTGCGTTTGTCTCCGATTGCTAAGTGCGCCCAATAATTACTTCGTTTGGCTG
>NW_023458561.1:67217436-67222392 GCF_013731165.1 Rhagoletis pomonella | reverse complement strand
GTCAAACCTTCAAACACCCCCATACACAGCACAAATGGCTTGAAGCAAAGGGAAATTTCGCTTGGTTTGTCAAACCGCTTGTGTGGTGTATTTCGCTCTTAACTTTGAAACGATAGCCGTTCAAACGATACTGACAAAACGATGTTGTCAAAACACTGATTTATGCATTTGTGTTGCTGTTACGTGTTACTGTTACTGTTACGTGAAGCAAAACTGGAATCTAGTTGACGACATCGCACATACGATCAAACAATGTTTGATTTTTATGAAGCAAGACAATCTCGACACGATATCGTTCAGACGATTGTCGTCATACGTGATTCATGCCCAGGCGATTTTTTAGCCGTATAAAAATTCTGATTAAAAAGCTAAAAATGTTGAGGAAAATTTGCGAAATTTTTCACAGTTATGTGTGTATAAGGTTTGGAACTTTGATTCATATGGTTTTCGTTAAACAATGAAAAAGATTTTCATAAAAAATTTTTACTTGAAAATATTTAGAAAAAATCACGGTATACTCAGTTTTGCCCGGCAAAGTTTTGTAATTGGTATGATGGAAGATTTTGCAAAGATTTGTTTTTATTTTGTCTTGGGATAGAAAACCGTATTGAGACGTAAATGCAAAAACAAAACGTGTTGTCGGATTTTTAGTGGCAACAGGTTAAATCGTAGATTAATTGCAATGTATTAGTCTATTTCCGGCCAAGTCCAGATCATTCCGACGTATATGCGAAGAAAAAACTTGTGTGACTGGCTAGAGAACCAGTGAGGAACCTGATGTCAGCTCTGTTTAAAATACATAATTATTTATTCCATAAGGTCAAGGCACAAACAAAGTTTTTGCTGACTCCTTAAGCTAGAAAAAACATTAATTATAATAAAACACTATAATGTATTAAAAGGATAATGAGAAATCAAGGCCGATAGAATTCGAGATCTCGTTGCAGCCGCAGAGAGCAGGCGACAAAGAAGCCTACCTTGCATAACTATCTTAGAAGGGATTGAAGTTATGTAGAATTCTCAGTGATAAAAGAAAATTCATATTTTGTAACAAAGATGGACAGGCGACAGTCCCGTGAATTATATTAAAAACGAAAGCAAGTGAAAGAATAGTTGTTATGGTTTCAAGAGGTTGAAGATTAATAAGAAGCAAAAGTGAATTGTAAGAAGGTTAAGAAAGTATGTGTTGGATCAGTAATTTTCAAGAGACGGAGAGCAAATTTCTATATATTTCCTAGTGAAAGGTTGTCTAAAGTATGTGAACTTTCTAAGGTCCCTCGTCCCTTCCCTGTACCCACTGAGACCATAAAATTATTCCGAATTCACATGATACTCACACCAATGTCAAATAGGTTTACGCCGCCAAGAGTTGAAAAAATATCAAAACACCTTGACAATCAAAAATGCCTGTATGGCTGTGAGAAGGGAGGCTAAAATCTCTCTCACTGCGCTATCTGTCCCTTGTGATTGCAAATATCTATAATCAAGGTTTTCTTAGACCTCCCGTTCTGGAACTAGGTCTCGAAATTTCCTTTCAGATCTCATTTCTTTTTGAATAGATAAGAAAGTTGACATCTTTTCAATTCTGTCATTGGCGCTTTTTCATATCAATAGAACATGCGGGGCGATCCAATCAACACGAAGGGATAAATCAATGCCCAGAAGTCACATAAAGTAACCTATTTAGACTCCGTCGTCCTTCCAACCGCACTTATCCTGGTAAGATGTGGTATCCTCGACTTTAGTAGTATCGATTTTGGGCATTAGATGGAAAAAATAATAATTTTAATTTTTTGAGTCTCCTTAGAAGAAACTGAGCTTTGTCCCCTGGGCGACACGCCTTAGCCGTGCCCAACCGGGACCAAAATTTATATGTCATACAACAGTAGGGGTTGAGAATTAGGAAATCTGATATAAAAATTTGCTTCCTGCATTTTAGGACCACCCTAATGTACATTCATGAGCATGAATCGATGACTTCGTTAAACAAATCAGACAATAAAGATTAATTGCGCTTTAAATTATTTGCAGCACTTAATTTTTTTAGAAACAAAATTTGCTAAAATTATATTTTTAAAAATTTTCGTTTAAATCAAAACCTTGTTTGAATAATGGATTTTTTTTTACTGAAATCTAATGTTTAAATTCTCAAATTGAAACTTATGAACTACATTTAGGCCATTATTATTTCGAGAAGAAAAAATGAAAAACTTTTGAATTACATTGGTGTTGGTTGATGCTAATTATTGAAATGTTTAATTAAATACAAATAGTGTTTTTTCAATTTGTTTTTATTAGATATTATTCATTTGGTGTTTTGATAAAAAATACTGGTTAAAATACTGGTAATTAAAATTTGCGGGTATTTTAAAATATTAGTAAAATTTTGTAGTCGTTTAGCGCATATCAGTGAGGGCGACACCTATTATTTTAGAAAATAAAGCACATTTTTTCTATGTGTATAAAAGCTGCCAGTGTCTAATGAGAAATGGGCAAAATTTATATAAATCTGGCATCGCTTTGACACAAATGCTTTTAGCTAAGTTTTTCATTCGCGTTATAGAGCTTTTGCGAAATTTTCCATGAACATCCCAAAACAAACTTACACAAATAAGCGTCTGCGCAAAGCTCTACTCACTAGTGACTTTCTGTTTATATGGTTATCAGCTTTTCAATGCAGTTTTCCCGCAGCGTTTTCATGCATCAGCCGACTATTTCGAGGAAGCTGCTTCAGATGGCCGCCAATAGCACAAAAATCAACGCTTACCACCTAGTAGCAGAGTTTATAACTGTTGTTTGCTGTTATCGGCAGATGTCGCACCGACATTCGCTCAATCACCGATATGCGCTAAATGGGCTAAATGCGCTAAATTACTAAAATTTTTAACTAAAACTTGAAAAATACCTGCAATTTTAAATACCAGTATTTTTAGTAAAAAGCAAAATAAATAAATAAATTGTAAAAAAAACTATTTTTATTTAATTAAACATTTCATATTAACATCAATCAACCAACACCAATGAAACTCAAAATTATTTTGCAAACTTGCTGAATACATACGTATACTATGTTTTTGGTTAAATTTTTTTATTTGTTTTTCTTATTTATGGCCTTATAACTTTACTTGGGTAGAATGTTTCGTAAAGAAAAATTTGTAACGGACTTATATACCTATATGTTGTTTCTTAAATTTTATACGTACTATTTGTTTTACGTGTTTTGGCCATTTACTGAAAGAAGGAAAAGTGGTCGCAATTCTGCTCGATATGGAATTGAATAAGGTTGGCATTATTTCTCTATTCCAAGTATCTTCAGTTGTAAGTTTTAACTAAACTTTATTTTTTAGGGTTCTTTCTAATCCTATGCTTAGATCGGGATAGTTCGTAGGTCATATTAAAATTTTTAGGTGTGCTCCTTTTAGATATATGTATGTTATTTTTCTTGTCGCAAGAGAAAATGTTTTTGTATGTAATTTTTACTATTGAATTTCATGAAAAAATTGCTAATAGTTTCGAAATCAGCATAGAAAATCTTCGACAAAATTCTTTTCTAAGGTAAAAGCCAGTCACTGTCTAGTGAGCCGTGTAATTATTGAAATTAAAATAGCTCTCTAGCGGAGCTTTATGTATGTTCGCATGAGAAAATTATGTAGTAATTATTATTAAGAAAATTATATATGTATCTCGATTAGGCAGTGTCCATTATGCTTTTCCTTTCAGTAAAGTCAATAACTCGGAATCAGCGAAACACGAAAAGTTTTTGCATACTTTTAGCTGCTGTAAGCGAAAATTACAATAATCTAAAAATGAGCAGCCAATGGGCAGCCACGTTGCGGAGTATTGAGCGCTGCTAAAATTTTCCAACGGCAAATCGCTTTGATTTCAAAGTCAATAATTCTTTTCAAGTCAACAAGTATAAGTTGCATAAAAATGTGCCGTTAAAGCCATTTGGAGCTTTTAGGCGCATGAACGGCTAGTCGTTGTATTTGTGGAAGTGGGAGCAAAGGCTGCTTGTAATACCCGCAAATTCGAACATTGGCAATAAGCGCGCAGAACTTTTGCATTGCTCAATTTCCCGGCTACCTAAAATATGCAAAGTAGTCATAATTTAACTTTTGGCTTTGAGCATTCGTACTCGGTTTGATGTTAGTTGTTTGGTTGTTGCTGTTCGAAAAAATGTTTGAACACAAATTCTTTGCAAACAAAACTTTTTTATGCCGCAACTAATTTTGAAAAGGCGGTGGTCGCAAAAAAAAAAAAAAAAAAAAAACAAAAAACCATTGATTTTCCTTCATTGAAAGTCATTCGGTGAAAAATCAAAGTAGAATGTAAGAAAATGTAAACTCGTAGATGCGTGGTAAAGTTAAAGGTTCTTACATACATACGTACCTAGATTTATATATACTCAAATTAGCCAAAAAGTATTAAAAAAACTTTGTTCATATTGCACAAATTATGCACGCGCTGTTTGCTAATAAAACAAGAAATAAAAACCATAAACAGCGTGGGCCAAAGCAGCCAAGATCATGCAAAGTATGAAACCAAAATAAATAAAGTACCCAATGTAGTAAGGTCCGCAAAATATTGCTTGTGCCGTGGAATTTATTAACCACACGGTGCGTAGTAGATACCTCTCTCGAATGCTTTGCATATAAATACGCAACCTATCGATAAGTTTATGTGATTTCCCGCTCTGCCATGCAACCTTTCTACTGCACAGCCTTTCACATATATGTACATAAATAACTCCTTTTGCACGCCCACAGCACCTAAAAATCGCACAACTTTTTTTTTCTTGTACGCAAATGAAGATAAATGAAGGTGTGCGCAGTGCATTTGCAGATTACTAAAAGGCGAGTAAAATATATTGAAATGAGTTTCCTTCGAATGGCCGCCATTTTTTTTTTGCCATGTAAATCCATAGTTTTCGCCTCGAAAAGAAACTTTTTTCATTTA
>NW_023458561.1:67210168-67217336 GCF_013731165.1 Rhagoletis pomonella | reverse complement strand
CGATCTTAAGAAAAGTTCGCGAATATATTGTAATTTACGATATGTACTACATTAAAATAAACATTTCATATATGCAGCTTTAGTTGATATTCGATCATAATAAATAAATTCCATAAGTTTAAGATGTAATTTTCGCACTGCCACTTCTTGTAATTTGTTAGTTTTTGCCTTAGGAATGCACATACGTTGCACTTTTCTACTCGGAAAGCTGTCCACTGCATTCGAGAGCAAAATGTTCTTAATTTCTACACACGTTCTTAATAGCCAAATATGCAGAAGCTGACATGAGTATAAAACATATGTATGGATGTACGTATGTATGTACATTAGACCATACCGGAAAAAAAGTTCTTCGCACACCCCTGAGTCTAAATTATTTTTGCAGGACGAGAAATACCCCGTTCTAGTACTTACCCACCAGTTCTCAGCGCTTATCACACTAACGTACCACCCTAATGTCACCAAAAACAATCATTAAACTTTTTCTCAGGAAGTATTTCGATTATTCTTGTAGACCTATCAAAAAAATCAAATTTGATTATCGATTGACGGTGTCACCGAAGAATCTGAAAGGGCGACCTCTATATTCGGCAAAAAAAAAAATCGAAACTGCCTTACGAAATTCTCTAGACTCAGGCAAACTTTTTCTGTTTTCGTGTAAGCTGGTAAGCCTAATGTACATACATACATATGTACATAAATAGATACACGCTTATACAAATGCCAGTATGTATGGTCGAGTAAGTGAACATTAAAGAAGAAGTGTGCAAGCGTTAAACTGGAAAATGAAAGTTTATTTGCGAGTGAAAATGGGAAAATATTTTGTTAGTGTCAACAGTTTTTTCTGGCTTGATTTTTAAAAGGAGGTAGAAAACGAACCAAAATCGTTCCAGCAGCTTTCGTACTCGTAAACATTATTTTCTTGAATTTTTGCACATTTCAGAGTAGGACACATACATACATACATATGTACATAAGCACCTACAAACTATACACACATACATATGTATGCCTGTGTGCTTAATGAAAATTTAATACTTTAAGTTTGTTTACACGAAATTTGGTCTGCCCAGCACTTTTCATGAAGTGGACACGAAAATTAAAAAAAAAATAATTTTTTTTTTGTCTTTAAAGATGAACGACACGACGCAAGGGATATAAAACTTAAAGGCGCCTAAAACAGCGTAGTAAACAATATCAAGTAGTTAAGACGCCCAAACACACACTACTTATTTATGTATATGTATATGTACTTAACAAACAAACAAACACAAACGAGGCAGCACATACTTAAACACACATTTTTTGTTTTTTGTTTTTACCAGCATACGAGTGTGTATTTTTATGTATACCCTGCAAAAAATTTTGCGACTAATCTCTAAAGAGAGTATTCCGAGATTACTCCCAATCGGGTACAACTAGTCTCATACGGGGTATAATCAGAGATCAATTAGTCCATCCCTTACCGGTATAATTGGAGATAACTTAGTCCCCGACTCATCTCTAACTGGTACTTTTAACGATTTAGTGATATGTACGCACTTAGTCAACAAAATTTCTTGTGCGGCGTGGCTACAGAGAGAAAGAGTATTCGCTTAACGAAACTGAGTACTCCGGTTCTAATATCAGCTGACGCAAATTTTTATTTTTATTTTTTAAAAGTGACCAGTCGCTTTTTGTACCCGTTCGGGTATAAAGCGGAACAATTAGTCTCTTCATAGGACAAGCTCGAACAAAATCGATTAGTTCATTCCATATAAAGATATCAAAGTGGTATTAGTCGCATGTCTCGGATTGGTCACATTTTTTGCAGGGTATAAATACATATGTATAGCTATATGTATATATGTGTTTGTTTATAAAAGTGGGCCAAAAGGTGAAGTGAGTGAGGCCGCCTCGATTGCTGTTGTTGTATGGCCTTTGCCCGGAGGCTTACTAGTTGTAGAATTTTTAAAATACTCGTGGAAAGTGGAAAGCTTTGTGTGCGTGTATGTATGTATGCATAGGCTTAACATACATATATACGTAGTCAATTATGATATGTGCGCTCTTTGTACTTGCTTAAGTTTATATAAAATTCAAAGAAAAAGTCTTTAATTTACTACGTCTTTCTTTTTGTTTTGTCTGAGGAGTGTTTAATGTTTAAGGATGATGTATTCAGCACCCTGGAGGTTAGCTGTTTAACATATAATTCGCCGAGTTATTTATGACATATTACTAGCATAATTAAAGCTTTAAACTGACTTACATTCAGATAAGTTTGTCACTCCTGAAAGGACAGAAATCCAAAATTTGGAACAAATTGGGAACATGTAACAAGGCACAACCTAGGGTTCTCCTCGGTCATTAAGGCACAAAAATAATACGAAATTTTTAATAAGGAACGAATACTTCTTGTTCGTATGGAATTTAGCCTTGCTTAAACACGCAAAATGTTGTATTTAAACATTTGCGAAATACTTGAAAAAGTGGTTAAAAGAAGTTTATCCCTCTGTTGTAAAATTTGTAAAAATGGACTTAGGAACTTCTCACTTTAAGTTATCGATATGTTAAAATCGAATTATATATATGTTTTGCAGAGTATTGTTAAAATCAATATTCAATATTGCCATACACTTTCCAGCCCTTTAAAGTTCGTAAAAAATGACGGAAACTATCTTTGATTCTCAGTCCCAATTTTTATATATATAATACTTAGCGGACTATTTTATTACCTTTGTAAACAGTCAGACCATTGCAATGGGCCCAACATCCTCCCATACACGATAATGGTACGAAATTTGGGCATTAAGTTATGTTACTCATACGCCACGTATCCCCGAGTTTGACAAACTTAAAAGGAAAACACTAACTGATCGGAGCCGAGAATAAAGCAGATCAATGTGAGAATATCACTTTTTAACTGTCTTTCAAGTCTGATTCGCACTGAAATGGTATACATATATTATTCAGAAGCTTTTCATAACGGGTGATTGTTAGTTATTTTAAGCAAAATTATGGATATTGGGGTTTTGATTAAAGAGGTTTTTTGGGGCCATACTCTTTTAGATCAATAGAGAAGTCACCAAATTCATTTGTTTTACCTTTATGAATAAGACAATTTCTGAAATATTTATATTTGATTAGCCGATCGGAATCTGCTTTACTATTGGCTCAGCTTTCAACGTTCACTCTGCGGGGGCTTTTAGCCGCGTCGACGTAATAATTCTCACCGGTTATATGTCAGAACATTGCAATGCCATCTTGGTAAGATGGGACTCTCTGAGGAGATAAACTGCAGGCTTTGCGGGCTGGATCGGATTGCGCACGTCTTATACGTAAAGAAGTGTTAGACACTTTGGAGGACGACTATCGAATACGCATTAATTTGAACTTAATATACACAAACTCAAAGGAGTCGATAGCTTAAAGCCCCCAAACGCAAAAAACAAGGGCGTGTAAAATGAAAAAGGAAATTCTCTATGAATTTATTCACTAGGTATTTATATACGAGTACTTGTATGTACTTCGTAGTAAGCGAGCAGTCGTTAGTGATGAAAAAAGGCAAGCACTTCATGATTATTTTTATGAATTGTGTATGTAACATAGTTCGTAATTAATTTTAATTAAAATGTAAATGTGTAAGTGTGTAAGTGAGAATCCGGGGGTAAGTGCTCTAAAACCTTCATGTGCTTGTATGTACATACATATATACCACCGCATATGTTTGCATTAACATACATACATATATGTATGTTTTAAAAGGTATACTTAAATATGTACGCACGCATGCATGAATTGTGTGTGTGTTAACTCAAAAGCACATTGGCATACGCGTGCCAATTGTGCGCCACTTCTGCTCTGAACTTTGTTTTTGAAAGAAACTTTCCAACTTAATGAACACAAGTTTTGCTTCACTTAAAACAGCAACCGTCAAAATAATGAACTGCATATTTTTTTTTGCTAAATGTAATGAGTACTATTAAAAAAAAAATAAGTGTAATATGAAATTAAAAAAAATACTTTAACTTTTGATTGTGCTTAAGCGCCCTTTTAATAGTTGTATTAAAGCGATTACGAATTAAGCAGGAAGTAGCGGAAAAAAATTAAAAGCAAAAGCAGGTGGAAGGGTTTAACCAAATAAAAATATACACACTTACATATGCACCTATATATACAAGATTTTGAAATATAGACTAACTTTCAAATGAAATAAAATTAAGAAAATTATTTAAGGGAGAGAATAAGGCTGCGTTTCACTAGATTCATTTAAGTGGAAATTAATTTTAACTTAATTTTTTATTAAATGCGTAATTATTATTTTTTAGGTTACAATAAGCTTTTTATTTAAGTAAGTAAAAATATGGCAGCGTCGTGCTAAAAGTGATAGCAAAAGCAGGGCTGGTATACAGGTAAAAATGGCTGATATCCAACACTGTGGTTTGTGTATATTGATCAGCTGATTATACATATAACATCTCTGAGTGTAGTTATTCTGAATTAATTTTTGTTTAAGTGAACAGCATAGGCCACTTAAATCGAAACCAAAATCAAATTAAAATTGATTGGGCGAAAACAAAAAATCCGAAAACTAAAATAATTTGCACTTAGATCAATTCCCCGGTGAAACGCAGCCTTAGTGTATGTATTTAGTAAACTTAAACAAATTTTTCTTAAATCATTGTAATGCATACTTACGTTGCTTCTGCAGGAATGGCGTCGCCGCTCGGTAATGCTTCACCGTCAGTACCACTATATCGCCAGCATTGCGCAATATGTTCACCGCATCGTCATGCGGACAGGCTGTGATGTATTCGCCATTTACCTTAATTATCGCATCGCCAACAAACAGTTGGCCGGTAATGTCCGCCGCTTGGTCCTTGTAGATGCGCGATATTAAAATAGGCAATTTGTGCTCGGCACCGCCTTTTATGCTCAAACCAAGGCCGCCTTGCTTTTGACGGGTAATCTGCACCATGCGCTCCTAAAGCCGTATAGGCAAATAAAATGAAGAAGCAGGAATGAAATATTAAGAAATGCCAAGTAACGATAAAGTCATTATTATCCCTACTTAAAGCGAGGGAAATACGGTAATGGCAAAATTTACCGTTCTTAAATAATTAAGTAGATGTGTTCAATTTAAATTACCTAAATAATTTAAAATAAAGTGAACCTACACGAAATCCATTAACCAAATTAAATTTTTGTTTTACATACGCTTTAAAACACTAATATTCTAACTGTCTATCGACATAAATTTATTTATTACGTAAATGCACTTTAAATGGCTTATTGTCAAGGTTTAGTTGATTTGTAAAAAAAAGCGAAGTATGTAAATTTACAGCTAGTTTTGCAATCATGAGAGCATACATTAATTTTTACTATTTGCAACAAAAAACACATTTCCTCAGTTTTCTTTGTTGCATGCCGTTGACTTTGTCAAACTTGTTTGTACTCGTTTTCCCTCAAGGGCATTGTCATGTTCTACATGCAATCGAATATTTAATTATATTTAATATCACTGTTATCTTTGAGCTCTTTTAGTGTTTTTCCAGCAGACAGTTACATGAAATATGAATACGCATGTCTACATACATACATGCATACATCTTGTGTGTGTGTGTGTAGGTACGTTTAGAGTGGATGCACGAAATATTAAATTTTGCATTGCGCTCAGCTACTCAGCTACATCAACTATGATGAATCCCTTTGGGCACTTTCGCAGTAGTTGGATAGAAATAGTATTAAACTAGTTTCAAGTTAGAAGCACAACGCTTCTCATTTGTTTTATTAAAGCTAACTTAAGATGTGCTTTCGCCTGCCAAATAATTGTTAACTTGGCAAAGTTTTTTGATTTTAGTGCAATTTAATGGGCGGAATGGCAGCATTAATTTCACTTACCTTTGACTCCATTGGTGGTCCATTGTGTTGGGGATTTGTTGGTGTAACTACCTCTAATCTTTGTAACGTTACTAGTTCCATAGTTAAATTCAGTCTAAGTGGTTCTGGTTTGCTTTTGCCATCGCTGACATTTACCATACCAGTACGGATCTGCAAAAAAAAAAAAGAAATTTGTATGACAATAAAGTGTAAACACTATTCGCATTACTAATCAAAAGACGCATTTGGGAATTACATACGTATGTGTGTAAACTCTAAACTTAAGATTGTAGAAATCAGATAAGACATACATACACACATAAATAGGTAGAGAGAAGGAAAGCGGCAACTTTGTGATCATAGCGAGGGCTAAACTACATAAATATATAGTATATATACATACCTTCAATAAATAAATACTAATTGCGCTTCAAGCATCTTCATCCACTCTAACCACTCGACCACGACGTTTATCTTTTTCTAGGCAATATATATGGAAATATTTTAAATAGCCCTGATATCAGTTTAATCACTAGTTTCCTAACCCCTCACAATTGTCTGATCTCTCATGAGAACAATAATACGTCCAAGCAGAGAGGTTTATGCGAATCAGCTGGAGTGATAGCACCTGACCAGATACCGACCTGGGCCTTTCCAGTTACGTATGTAGAACCGATTCTCGAAACTTTCAAAATTTTAACTTTTGCTAGTTTTTCCTGACCCTGAAATATTTCCTGAGTGTATGAAATGTTTAAAAATTTCAGTATATTAGAAAGGCCACGCCCTCATTTTCAATAGCCGCCACTTCGCTCCAAGGGCATGGGAATGACTTCGGATACCTCCATATCAAGTTTCAGTACTCTCCCATGAAAAATTCTGTTTCTATGGAAGGTGCCAACCCCTTTATATATCGAATTTATTTTTAGCCTATAACAATCCTTGGAAAATATGCTTGGTCCTTCATTAAAATTTGCATAGTGAAAAGACGCTTGATGAAAAGGAAAAAAATTGATAAATTCTACCAGTTTGGTCCATTTTTTATGTTTGTTTTTTTCCACACAAATATATAATTTAACCAAGCTACTTCAATCTGAAATACCATAACAATTTTTAGGAGTTTTTGCTCAAAACCGAACAGGAGTATAAGTGGAATATTTTTGTTTCTCTGTTTGCGATGAAATTTTTATGAACGTTTCCTTTTTATATAAAAAAAAAATCGGATTCCTTGTACCAAAAATTTCTTCAATAAATACGAATTTTCAGAGCAGTCGAAAATCGTAAAATTTTACAAACCGGTCCCGCCTAAAAA
>NW_023458561.1:67184092-67195168 GCF_013731165.1 Rhagoletis pomonella | reverse complement strand
GCAAATCAAATAAACTTTTAGTGCTGGAAAAGTAACGCTGACATTTTTCGTTTGCCATATCCTGGCTGAAAAGGAGTGGATATATGCGTTCCTACATATTTATGTTATATATGTGCATACATATGTACATAAGCGTTTATATGTGGCCCGCATGTGTTTGCAGCAGCGAAGTGGGCTTGTAAAAATGCATTAAATGAGACATAGTGCACAGCGGAAATGTAATGCATCTGTAATGTGATGGCGTGCGTTTATTTTTATGTTTATCGACGCGATGTAATGTGCATTTGTGTTTGCTTTGTGTGCGATCATTTTGATGAACATTTGCAATAAACGTAAAAGCCTGCTCAAGTACTATTTGCTACTTATTTCTTATGTGCAATGGAATGTAAAAAATGAAATGCGAAGAAAAATGTAAAAAAAAAAATCGTAAACTCAAACTGTGCTCTTTGGAATGGTGTATAGAGCTTGTAAATAATTTATGGATGGGAGCTACTCAAGTGGCGACAACACTTCTTACATACATACAAGTATCGAACACTCTGCAAGCACTTAGTGTCTATGACGAGGAGTTATTTGAAAAAAAAAACCTGCATCCCCGGCCGGATTGGTAACAACTAAGTACAGATACATATGTCGATGTGCTAAAAAAAAATGTGGATATTTATAAAACAAATCCGCTATATAACCCAAAAAATGAATAAGTAAGTAAACTGATTAAATTATCTATAGTGCATTCGTAGAATGGCTTACTGTTTTTATACCCGAGCGCACTTGTGCACAAGGGTATTATAACTTTGTTCACATAACGGTTGTTTGTAACAGCCAAAACGAATCGAGATAGATATAGACAAATGTATACATAAATGATCAGGATGAAAAAAGAAATCGATTAAGCCATGTCTGTCTGTCCGTCCGTCTGTCCGTCTGTCCGTCTGTCCGTGTACACGATAACTCGAGCACAAATTGAGATATCTCAACGAAATTTGGTACGTAGGTTTCCCTTAATCCAAGGTAGGTTGGTATTGAAAATGGGCGAAATCGGACTTTAACCACGCCCACTTCCCATATAACGGTAATTTCCAGAAATACGAAAACTGCGATATTTTAGTAACTACTGAAGATAATTCACTCAAAATTGATATTTACAATAATTTTTAGACGAAAAATAAGAATATTATAAATTTTTGGAAAATGGGCGTAGCCACGCCCACTTATGGTTACATGTGTATATCTTGGTAACCGCTGCAGCAATTTCTTCCAAACTTGGCACAGTTGTTGGCCTTCGAATAACATACCAAATGGCCGAAAATTTTTAAAATCGCTCAATAACCACGCCTACTTCCCATATAACGGTAATTTTCAGAAATACGAAAACTGCGATATTTTAGTAACTACTGGAGATTATTCACTCAAAATTGATATTTATAATAAGTTTTAGACGAAAAATAAGAATATTATAAATTTTTGGAAAATGGGCGTAGCCACGCCCACTTATGGTTACATGTGTATATCTTGGTAACCGCTGCACCAATTTCTTCCAAACTTGGCGCAGTTGTTGGCCTTGGTACAGCATAAAAAACCGCCGAAACTTTTTAAAATCGGACAATAACCACGCCCACATCCCATATAACGGTAATTTAGAGAAATACAAAATCTTCGATAAATCATTAAATATTGAAGCTAATTTATTCAAAATTGATGCTTGCAACAATTCTCTACCAAGAAATACGTTTATGGTAAAATTTTGGAAAATGGGCGTGGCACCGCCCACTTATGATCACATATAAGTATATCGGTAACCGTTCTACCAATTTGTACCAAACTCAGTATGGTTATTGTACTTGCCACGTGTAAGCAAAACGTTGAAAATTATGGAAATCGGACTAAAATAACGGCCGATTCTCATATAACTGTAAATTTAAGAAATGCTTGAAACTTCAATATTTCGAAATTGAAGGACGCTAATTTACTCAAAATTGATACACCTCGGCTTACCATCTAGCGGTAGGTTTCGGAAAGGTGAAAATCATATATTTAATACTTGCGCCGGGTATTTAATGTTCGGCTCCGCCCGAACTTAGACTTTCTTACTTGTTTTTTTAAATAAATGAATTTATTAAAATACATAAAAGGCCATGTCTCCATGTTTCGATAAAAGAAATGAATGTTGTGTCCTCCTGAAGCAAAGGCGTCTTCATACAAATCCTCCCGAAAAATAACTTTTTCCTCCCTTAGGGGTTTTAAAAGTTGGCAAGGCTAATCTCTACCGGACATTAAGGTACGAAAAATTTTAAAAGACAGCCATTAAGTTTGTTCTCACATGGCATTTTTTCTTTCCCCCAAACAAGTGTGAAAAGAGAGGATCTGCCGTAATAAAATTTGATGAACATAACTAAGGGCTTTCACTGACTTAGCCACCCCAATGAGCAAAAAGGGGAAAAACGATATTTGTATATTCACAAAGAAGAAGGATGCAAACATATGTTCTTGTGCGTTCATACTCGTATGTGCTATGTATTTATGTGAATGAAGTAGTATAGCATTCATACATAGTTGTAAATATTTAAACACCTACATATGTTCTTGCTACTGGTTTCATGTAGCGTTGCAGCTTGCTGTCATACAGAACGGACTAATACTCCTCCATAAGCATGTGAGCACGATTGACCGGAAATTCTTTCAACAGCGGTTGATGTAGTTTGCTCTATCTAACCACAAGCAAATTAATATTTGGAAAGTTTGGAATATGGAGTACCATTATGTTTTTGTAATTGAATGAATAGATATGCATTTATGTACATGGAGACATACGCATATCAAAACATATGTAAATATGTACATTAGGGTGGTCCAAATTTTTTCCCTCCAACCACCCCCAGATCCAACGAATATTAATCATTAAGAGACACATATTTTTTTTATTTTGAAATCGTTTAATAGTTACCCGTGCCCCCGGGGCTTTGAAGTTTGCCATGTATTTTACATGGGGAAAATAAACTTTTTCTTAAAATTGCTATAAAATCGTTAAAAATAAATATTTTTTGTTCGACTATGACTATTTCCCTTCACAAGACTTCAAAAAATAACTGCAAGATGTTTATTTAACGTAAAATTTTTTTGTTTTTGTTTTTAATAACCGATTATCCTACCTGTTGTATACCAAAATTTGTTATTTTGTGTTTCATAACAACACGTACGAATAGCTCAATTGGTGTGTTTAATTATTTTTTGAATTCGATGTTTTCTGTAGGTTTGTGGTGAAAATTTTTGAAAAATAGGGTTGCCAGATATTTTATAATTTAAAATTTTTTAAAAGTCAACAAATTATTGAAGTTTCTTCATCAAAACAAAAAGCGGAAAAGCAATAAAGTGGATTTTCCTATGTATTTTTGGGCCACCCTTATGTACATAAATGCAAAAGTTTGATGAAAATAAAGTGAAAATATTCATGAATAGTTTATGCCAAAAGCGTAGAAGTGCAGCATGCAACAATATGTTACTACTGGTGATGCGAGAGATTTTGCTTGCGCATACATATGTACAAGTGTGTGTTTTGTGAAATTGTTCATATAAATGGGATTATCTAAAGCTTTTGTTATAATGAGTTAACGCCTTTAGTGAACAATAAAAATTAGTGTAATAAAACTTTAACAGAAGAGATTTTCGGTTTCTGCAATCTGTGCCAAATTTGTAGTATATATTTGCTAAGGCCGTAAACAACTGAGAATTCGCAACAATTTAGAAATCATTTCGATATTTATTGTAAACTCAAAGTGGTAGCCCAACACATTTCCATTCGGCTATAGCTACCGTTGACACAACATGGAAAACGGCATCTTATGTAAGTTGATTGTTACGATTTTTTTGTTTTGTTTGTTGTTTCAAAATTAAACATCACCCTGTCGATAGCCCGGAAATGCAATAATCAATCACTCGGCTTGAAATATTCGACTACGGATTGATTACCCATTTGTTTACACTGGGATTCCTGTTTAAATTCAATTGTAGTTGCCACCTTTTCAGTGAGAGAAAAATTTTATGCATTACCGATTTTTCCGCTGGATATGACCGCGCTCCAATCTATTCCGATCTCTGGATCGGCACCGATGGTGGACTTCCGACAAGACGACAAATTGAAGCATTTTAGTATTTATCGCCCGATGCCAACTAAAAAATGAACTGCGAAAAACAAACTATTTAATTGGGTGCAAAACAAAAAAAAAAAATTACTGAGCGACACTCCAAAATAGGAAGGAATCGAAATATGAAATTTGCCAAACACACCCAAAATCTCGACTTACTTTTAAAAAACGGGGTTCCGTACCCTTGTGCGAAAACATTCAAGGAATGAGTTTAATTTTCAAACCAAAAAGCATAGCTCAATGTATAATTTTTATTTTTGAAAAACACAATAAATCCGAAAGCAATTATTATTGGTCGCAAATTTTTTAAATCTTGATAAATATATATTTTTTTTTTGATAGAACTCAATATAACAGGTCGTGGGTTGGAAGAAAAAATTCGGATAATCGCAAAGCACTTTTAGGCCTGTGGCCACTGTGGCTGAGTAGTTAGAGGTGCCTACTATAACTCCATAGGTCCTGGGTTTGATCTTGGCCCCAGCAATATCCAAATTAGAAAAAGTTTTTCTAACAGCGGTCGGTAACAGGTCGGGATTTTGAGAAAAACGAGGACAAAGTGGAAAAATCGCGTTTTTTGCAATATTTGAGAAGCTCTAGCAAAGAATGAATAGACTATAGAACCTTCCACTTAAGCTTAAATAGAACGAAATACCACCCTTGCACATTGATTTGATGGTAACTTATAGTGTTATTATTACTTTGAATCTGGCTAAAGAAAAAAAAAAGATAGAACATAAATATTTATGTTTTGGTGTTGGTTGATTTTTCCGACAAACCGGTTTGTCTGCAGACCAAACTTGACAAGGGTTGACCGAAATTCGTTCCAAAATAAATCATAAATATTTATATTCAAGCTTCATCCAATATCTCTTAATAAATGAGATACATTGCGATCTTTTTAAAATGCTTGACCTTATTTGCTATACAATTACATTGGATAATTTTTTAAATGCGCATTTAAACAAAATTTGAATGACTTTCTCACGGAAGTGGGTAAAATAAATTGACCGTCCCGCACTAATGTAGATTATAACTTATACAATATAACTTCCGAAATTCCGCCATTTATCTTGTAACTTTGCGTAACTGTTGCATTTAGGACTTGCACTCTGGTATATGTATGCATATGTATATAAAAGAAGATTCCGTAGGTGGCACGTATGTACATATATACATATGTATGTATGTATATGCAGGTGTGCTTAGGTTGCAAATTTGTATGCTTACTTGTCAGCCTGTTTTGCTTTGCCTTCCCAGCACATCTTGAAACAGTTTCTGAAAATGATGTTAAGTACTTTTAGAATTTTGAGAGCAGCTGCTATTTGCACGTTCTATATAAAACTTTTGTCTCAAACTCTAACGCACATCATATATGTATGTAGATGCAGCCCGTACAAAGAAAAGTTGTCAGAGAGTTTTTCCTTTCTAGAGGTTAGAAGAGTTGATAACAAGTAAGGAATATTAAAAACTATGTACACATATATAAATATGCATGTAGTATGTATGTATGTGCTTGCTTATGTAAGTTATAAATAACATCTTGTTGTTGATCTATCCAATGCTGATGGCATAATCAGTGTTGCTCTATGTAAATATTTGAAATTAGATTCTATTCACGCGAAAATCTGAAGTTCAATATATACTTTTTTTTTAAGAAAATCTTAAACATTCATTCAAAAACAAAAATGCGTTTATTTCCAAACTTCCTTATTACCATACTGGAAGTAAGCCATGTTATTAATTTTTTTGATGCCGATTTCCTAAAGGTTACTAATATTCATATCTTTCAGTATAGGTAAGTTCATTTTAAATATTTACATGTACAAATATGTGCATACATACACACATACATACATATGTTCGCATCAATATAAACATGTTTGTATAAGTTGTTCCTATCCAAAGGAAGTTCAGTGTCCTCATGCGCAGCTATTGACTTTAGTTTCAATATTCAAACTAGTTTGATAAAAATAAATATGCTGTGGCAAATCTGTAAACAAATGCGGCTGTTTATTGACCCTTGCAGAATAAATTTAAAAATATCTTTCGCATAAGCAAACTCGCCCAATGCCTTGCAGCAAAGTCAAAAACGTGTTTCAATTCCAGACACAAAAAGTGATGCGTAGGTTTTTGAGAATTTTGTTGACTGCAGAGTATGTATGTATAGTGCTGTAGTACTTAATAATATATATATATATATATAATAATAATATATGATCGATGTTTTGGTTTTATTTTCGTGTTGGCCTCTTGTCCGGTTAAGCTATTTTTATACATTACCAGTTAAGTACTGAGTTTATTAAACAGAAGTTATAGGTATGGCTGTGAAAGCACCAGTAGGTGTAACACCAAACTGTGCCTCTTATGTGTGGACTAAAATTGTTGGAAAGTACGATTTAGTCGAACACGTTGATGTTAACAAGATATATGTACATATGTATGTATGTATGCCTGTAAAATCATGTTTGCACATGCATCTTACCTTTACAAAAACCATGGCAATGAGGTGAACTGAATAGGTTAACTCAGCACCGAGCGAAGTTAGAGAGCTTTAGCTGACTTATAAGGCACAATTTTAGGTGTGTTATTTAAGTAGAGATTGCTGATTAGCTTCAAGAATTCATACTGCTCACCAGCTCTACTAAGTATGTATATACATTAGTGGCTTTGTAGTCCTAGTAGAACAGGGGTCAAAACTGTTGTGTTATTGGTTAATTATGCCACCTTACTGAGCTGACTCATTGATTGAATTACCTAGCCCTAAGATCGTCACGTCTTGCCAAAGATATGTAATGTTTGCATCGAATAAAATTGTTCGTCATACATTTTCTCATATTTTGCTATTGCAATATTCAAATTAAATATTTTGTCTCATATCTGATCTGCATTAGATGTCAGAAATTAAATTAAATTAAATTAATTAAAATTTTGATTTGATTTTGATTTTTTTGTATGAAGAAAATAAGCAACACCTTCCACAAAAAAAAAAAAAAATGTCAAAAATCAACGGTAAGTCCTAGGCACTTAAACTTTGCACTTTTTGGTACTAAAATTGTATGGGCTACAAAATTGCATACCCATTATATTTCTAATTAAAAAGCTCAAAATTTTGATGGAACTTTGTCGAATTTTGCTAATTTTTGTACAATGTTTGACATGGTTTCTATTAGATAAAAAGCTAAAGCATTCATAAAGAAATAATAAACATTTAGTAATGGATATCCAAGGAATACAGAAAAGCATCTTCCCTATTTATATTTTTGCCGCTGTATACAGCAAAAGAACGAGTTAAAATGCTAACGCAATTTCCTATTTGAGTTTTTTGAAAAGTTCCATAATGGAGGACGAGAGTACGTAGGTTTTCCTCATCCTTCAGGAAATGAATTTCATACTGCTGGATTTTAGCAGTGTGTGGAAGGTGTCATACGCTGCCATAAAAACGTTAATACATAAACTTTTTTGTTAACTCTTAAACTTGAATGCTTTAGCTTAGAAAACCTGACAGCAGGTTAAAAAGGCATCGAAATTTGTGTAGCGAATAATTTTATTTAGCACGGCTCTTGTGTTCTATTTACATATGGGCGCGGCTAACGGGACCCACATTTTTCACTTTTGGTTTCCATGATTTTACTATGGGCGGATGACAAATTTTCGGGTGAATTTTTTTTCAGGCGAAACTCAGGATAAGGCAGAATAATTTGTATATCAAAATTCTTTGTAGATCTCTACGCGATTATTCCGATGAATACAAGCAAACAAACATAACATCATCTACCCACAAAAGATCCCACGTTACTCGGCTCTACGTAAACGGAATGACTCTTTGGGGAGTTTGCATGTTGCTACAACAACAACAACAACCATATCTATACACTCGAAATTATAAGTGATAAACCTTTTTTCGACTCCCTGGCTTTATTTGTTGTAAAAATGTTTATGAATCAACCCTCCAATGATCCTGAAGTGATATTTGTCTTATTTATTCATTTGAAAATCACTTGATGAGTAAGTGCATTATTTTTAGCTAGCATTTGCTTGTGCGTAAGTGTGAGTGCCCCATGGACTGAGTGTGGTGCAGCCAGCCACCTGCCCTCATCTGCTTATTTATACTCGTATCAATTTGATTTTGAATGAAATAATTAAGAGTGTTGTAATAATGCTTCCTGTTGTTATCGCAACAACACATGCGAGCAGCATGCAAACATACTTTGCACCAGCTGAAATTGCTTTTAGTTTATTGATGGGAATCGAATAATGTTTTTGATGTGGAGCATGCAATAATTTCCGGACTGCAGACCATGTGTGTGCATGCCGGTGCCAATATTTAAGTGTGTGAACATGCGATAGAGATTCTTGTATTCATATTTATCCATATAAATATTTATATGAATATTTAGATTGAAGAGTATTTGCATATTTCAGAGTATACTTTGTTGACTATATCGAGCCCTCACCGCCAAAATAACGTAAGTGACATTTTTTTCAAAATTTTCTTTTTGATGCAGAAATGTACCTAGATGCTCTAGAAATATTTCTGCATCAAAAAAAAATTTTGAAAAAAATGTCGCTTACGTTATTTTGGCGGTTAGGGCTCGATATGGCCAATTAATATTTCATAAACTAGGCATTTTGAAAGCCGGAAAACATTTGTAGAATATTTCAGATTTCTCAATTAATACTGTCAAAAATTAACGCCTACGTTTTAGTTTTCATTATAGTTGTCTATTTCAATAAAATTTTGAAATCCTTCGTACTCTTTCTGTCAACAACTTCACTCACACACACATACCTACATACCTACATACCGTATATTTCAACAAAACGTAAACCAGGTATAATAATGTAAATGTGACACGAATCGTGGAATTTAGGATAGTGTTAAATATTTAATAAGGTATTAGTGCTTACCTACATAAATACATATGTATGCATGTATGTGCAAACAAAACACAATACATATGTATCTCCTGCAATATATGTATTCACATTGCTCATCTGACAAAAGCTAAGCGGGTGGAACTCCTAATCATTTCCTGCTCTTAACGAGTGCATATTATGCAAAAACAATTATGCCAGCAGGAAAACCCGCAACTAATTCTGTTCAAAATTGGTACGTAGACGGATGAAATGCCATATCTACGGTGACCATCCGTTCTTTATTTTAGAGGACAGTCCTTTATTTTAACCCCCTGTCCTTTATAATTTTTTTCAAAATAAAGGACGCCTTTTGTCCTTTATTTCTTAAGCTGTCCTTTAAATCAGTTCTACATTTTTCTGAGGAAAATTTTTAAACACAGAATAAGAAAAATAAAAATAAAATAACCCCACTTAAGGATTTTTATTTAATAGGTAATCTTTTCACAATCTATAAAGCACAGGTAAAGTTGTGCCCAGGATCGTGTTGCACGCTGAGTTTCAAGATCCACTGAAAGAGAACAATAAACCCCCTACTGCACTGGAGCCTTTATGTTTTTCACTTAATTTGATAATATTTTTTATGAAAGCTTATAATATTTGCAAGAGACCAGTTGAGCCTGATTTGTGAATTTTTATTTTATTGTTTTAATTATTTGTGCAAAATTCAGAAAAAAGTGGCAATTTTGAAGAAAATGTCTTCTCCTGTTCCAGTTAATAAATGGTACATAACAACGACTAGTTGAAAACAATTGTATGGTTCCCCAAAACATTTTCCACAAAAAAATTTTCACCAAAATACATTTTTTTTGTTTAAGTAAAAATTGGTTGAAAAATGAAGACTACGGTGAATTATGAACATTAAATTCCAATTTTGAACCACTGTGCACCGGCGTGCAGTATGAATTATGGTAAACGCATTTTGGCAGCAAAGGATGGCGAAGTCCTTGGAAAGGATTTGGCTTCATTTTTCGGAATCGGTTAATTGACTGGCAAATATCTGATTTAAATTACGATATGGATAAGGTACTTTAACATATAAGTTGTGTGTACGTATTCCCAAATCATTTTGAAAAAAAGTCCTTTATTTTACGTTAGTTAATATGGTCACCGTAGCCATATCTCTATCCTATCGGAGAGCTTAGTTTCCAGTTGCTAAATAGCATTAAAAAGAGGGCGGACAGGAAATTCACCGGAAAAATTAACAAACAACCTTAAATTATGAAGTTCCTTTCGTTTCACTTAATAAAAGCTTACCAAAAATAAGCCTAAAAAACGATCGAATACTTCGAAATCTTGAAATGGACCTCGAACTGTCAAAATGCCTGTGTAGTTCTAGAGGATTGCTTACATGGTTTTCAAAACTAGAAATATTGCAATGAGAGAATGCCAATGAGCCATATGGAACTTTATTGATGAAGTGAAAACATATATAAACACATGATCGGACAATAAAACATACTAGTATCGCCCCGTTGTCGAAATTCGACCACTTCACTTTTTTCACACACTTTTTCATTTTGCCAGGGAAGTGTTTTAGGTCCACCAGCACCTGTTAATCGTCTAGCTCGCTTACACATACTGTTTGGTGGAGTAATATACATTCTGTTAAATAATTTAAAAATTCATAGATGGTGAAACCAAATCGGGCACCTACCGGAAAATAATACCTTTCGAACAAAAGAAGAATCATCCAAATTGGTTGAGAAACATAGGAGCAGTAGGGAGGAATAGATTTGTATGGGATTTCGTTAGCGTATTAATATATAGATAGTAGATGGTGAAACCAAAGCAGGCATTCATAGGCTTATACGGAAATTGGAAAAACTCGGCTCTGGGCCACATATCGGGCCCATTTTTCGCAGGTGTATTTCTATTGATGTTAGTAATACGTATTTTGAATCTGAAGCCAATCGGACCATAAATGAAGTTTTTCGGAATAATTGCACTCCTACTCCACCTACGGAAAAAACAAACAAAATGCGCACCTCCCCTTTGAAATACCTTTCGAACAAAAGAA